>NC_090442.1:758733027-759036891 GCF_031143425.1 Pleurodeles waltl
CACACAAAACATCACACAAGAGTGGCACAGACAAACACAGGCAGCACATTTCAGGCCACAAGCACTCACAGAAACAACAGACAGTTACACACACAACAACAACCACTGCCTCCACTGTCTCCCCCTCTTCCTCCTCTTTCTCCCTCACAATCACATCTGCACTCACGCCTGCATGCACTGCATCAACAGCCACCACCACCATCACCACACCAAGCAGCACACACACCTCACTTGCAAACACCTCCACAACATCCATCCACAAGTCCCATGGGTCCTCTGCCTCCCTGTCTGCCCCCCCCCTAAGAGACACAAACGCATGCACTCAGACACCCAACAGCCATCGACCTCGCATCAGCACACTGCCCATGTACCTGCTCCCAAAGTCAGCAGACATACACCTCCAACAACCTCTCCCTAAACCGCCAGTCTCATCTGTCCTCCCTCATGCTGCAACACTGTCCCTAAGAAGCTTTTCCTTGCCCAACTTGACCTCTTCCCTCCCCCTCGTCCTGCTGTAACAGCAGGGTCCCAATGACCCAGCCCAGCACCTCAGCCAAAGAGTTCACAGGGACAGTGGAGGCACCTCCTAGTCGTGGAGGCAGGAAAGTATCCCACTCCACCACCCAAGAGGGATAAGGATCCCACTCCACCACTCAAGAGGGGGAAGGATCCCACTCCGCCACCCAAGAGGGGGAAGGATCCCACTCCACCACCCAAGAGAGGGAAGGATCCCACTCCACCACCCAAGAGGGGGAAGGATCCCACTCCACCCCCAAAGAGAGGGAAGGATCCCACCACACCACCCAGGAAAGGGAAGGTTTCCACTCCACCATCTAAGAGAGGCAAGAGCCACCCTCCAACAGCAGTGTGCAAAGAGCCCTCACCTCCAGCTGGAAAACAGCAGCCCTCACCTCCAGTTGGGACACAGCAGCCTTCACCTCCAGCTGTAAAACAGCAGCCCTCACCTCCAGCTGGAAAACAGCAGCCCTCACCTCCAGTTGGGACACAGCAGCCCTCACCTCCTGCTGGACAACAGCAGCTCTCACCACCGGCAGAGGGCATGTAGGCAATCCTCCAGGGATTGTTGTACACGGATCTCCCTCCAGAACCAGTGAGCAAGTCCCCCAACTCAGAGACTGTGACCTTGCACTCCCCAGCTAATTGTAATGGGCATGGAGCCCCCTCTAGAACCAGTCAGAAAGTCCCCCAACTCAGAGACTGTGCACTTGCACTCCCCAACCAATGTGTAATGGGCATGGAGCCCCATCCAGAACCAGTGGGCAAGCCCCCGACTTCAGCTGAGGTGCCCCCCATCCCCCTCCCCCTGAGGTGCCTGACCATTCACCACATGATGCCCCTGCACAGTGTAGTGCGGATTACATCAGGGAACGAGTTGGGCCTTGGATTGTCTCCTGTGGCCATGTGGGCCTTTTGTACTTTGGACTGGCCATTGGCACTTTCGGAACAGTAAATCAAGAATTTTATGTCATATGGTCAATATGGTGGCTGTTAGCCTACAATTACATTATCAGTACTGCCTGGCTTTTGTCCTTGCATTATTATGACGTGTGTCCTGTGACATTGTTTTTCCTCTGCAGCTGCTTGTGTGTATAGTGGGTGTGTGAATGGTGTGTGTTGTGCATGTGTGTGCCACTCTCCTTTTCCTCCCTCCCCCTGTTGTGTGCTAGGCAGCTGTATTCACCGTTGTCATCTTCGTCAGTGTTAGTGTTCCAGGTGGAGCAGCAAATAGATGAGCAACGTGAAGACTTGAAGTTCCGGTTCTATGGTGGCGTTGATCTTCTCTGTGTCTCTGATGGTGAGTCTTTTGTCTTCTGTGTTCTGTTTCCACCAGGCTTTGGATGGCGTTGGTACAGCCCTGGAAATTGTGGCAGTTTGCAACGTCTTAATATGGTGGGTGGTACTTTGTCTTCCACTTGGTTGTTGATAGCTACCGCCCTGGTCAATGATGTTAACACCCTGGTGATTGGTGTGGTACATTGGCTGTCTATGGGCGTTATCACTGCCATGGTCATAATTTGGCAGTAATCACGGCTAGCCTGTTGGCGGTACTACTGCCACTTTAACAGTCACCGCCAGTGTCATAATGACCACCTTAATATTTTATTGCAAGTGATTAGCTTTTCACCTTATTTTAAGAACTGCCCTGGACCAATGAACTCAAAGTACATCAACTCTGCTTGGTAATTAATGTTTTGTATTAAACTGTTTTTTAACAATAAATAGCTTAGGGGCGCATTACGATTTTGGTGGTCCCACCACAGGACTGCCAAAGCTGCGGTGAGGATCCTGCCGTCATGCTGGCAGCATCCTCTCAAGTTGCATTACAATGTTCCTCCTGGGCTGACCGGCATAAACATTATATTACAACTTCTACCGGGCTGACGGGCGAAAACAGTACTTGATATTGGCCAATACAGTAGCACTAGGAGCTCCCTCAGAATGTGCACTGTCTGCAAAGCATGTTTGTGGGCAGTGCAGGTGCCCCCTCTGGCCCCCAGCACTGTGTTTCCACCAGCCTTTCCATAGTGGGGTCCCCGCCATGGCAAGGCTGTCAGAAGCCGGAGTCTTGATCAGCACGGCAGCACTGAGTTCAGCGCTGCTGTGGCTGACTGCGAGTCCGGCCCCCATCAACCCATCTGGAACCTTGTGCCCGGCGGTGATGGTGATCCCCTGGTGGTCCAACTACCGGGATTGTAATGTGGTGGTCACACCCCATGGAGTGTGATAGTCTGACCTTCACCACAAGGCTGGCAGTCTCAAGTCCGCCAGCCTCGGAATGGGCCCCTTAGTTCAAAATTATACTTCATAGAGTCACACCAAGGAGTATCTCATACTAGACCACCAGCTGGCAAAGTGCATCTTTTGTTTGCATTAGAAGGGAGTTATAAGAATTTATATATTTACTTTATAATGCATCATGTGTGCCATTTTGGTTCCTTAGGGAAAAACTTGCAATTCACTGCAGCAAGCATAAACTGGTAAAAGGTGTCAAAAGAGCTTTGACACTTCCTGGAAGAAAACAATTGGAACTTGGTTGACACTCAACACAGACAATTCTTGACAGACCAGCACACGTGAATGATTAATAATATTAAGTTCAACACTCAGTCTGTCGGAGGGAACAATGAGGCCTAACAATAGATTAGAACAATACAAAATGTGTTACAGATCAAGAGAAAATCTAAAGAGTATATATGCATTATTATTCTGAATGCTACATATATGATTATGGCTCTAGAAGCAAAATCAACAATCTTTTGTAAAAGGAGTCCCGTGATATCTTCAGATTAATCACTAAGGACGTTCACCTTGCCTAAAGTGTATTGATATTATCAATCGGAAGAAGTGCCTTTAGTATGTTGAATAATTCACAAATGGCTGTGGAACATCTAAAGCGGACAGACAATACTTTATATGTAAGATTACCATTCTTGAAGTCTCTTGTGAAAAGCACAAATCACCAATGCTTCCTACACCCAACCTGGAAATATGCTTAATAATCAGTAAACTTCTCAGCAAGAAGGTCATTTGGGAAGAAGATCACCAAAGTAGGCTGTACAAACTTTTCAAAAACATCTTTCACTTTTGATTACTAAGGTATTTTGGAAGGCTGGAGAAAATAAGAACCAGCTAAACAAAATCAGAAATCTCGCAAACCCGATATTCTTTCCTAGAAATAATAAAAATCCTCTGTACTGTACCTCTTATTACCATATTTCTCTTTCAAATTGAAATTTAAATATTTATTCAAAAATATGGCTAATCATTTTAACCCACTGCTCTAGTTATTGGTGTACATCAAACAGTTTATCCAATTATGTCATGCAGCCTCAAAGTGCATATGTCGTACTTTGACTTTTGTTCTAGGCAAGACTGCTGGTTTAAGGAAGACAGTACTTATGTTTGTAGGCGACTAGGTCAATCCTACAACAAGTCACAACCCCTTCCGGCTCACAGGCAGTACCTCACCAGAAACTTAAAAGTAAAAGGTTATTTGTGGCAGCCTTTACGCATGGTCTCAAGAGTGCGACATCTCAGGGAAGTGGTGGTTAAACAGAGATTGACCCTTTCTCACATAAACAACGTGTCTCAGTCAAACACACAAACAATGAAGGAGATGCAGTAAAGTTTTCAATAGGTTATATTAACAAGATTGCAATCTACTATATGTTGCATGGGCTGTAATGGTTAGGATAATGAATAGCACAAGAAACAAAATTGTAAAGACGAGAGTCATTAATGAAAAGACCCCCACTATCTTGCAATAGCATGAAATGACATGAGATGTGAAATATGTCCTAATGCCCTAATGTGATGGACCTACCCTCCAACCTAAAGAGACCTAGGTATGTTAAACCTAATCTGCCAGTACCATGTCGATGAGAAGAGCCCCCCAACCTTTGTTTCCTTGGAATGAGTCCTCTAAATCAGACTCCATGGTGACACAAAGACTGGGTCAGCATCAAGGTGCCCTGTAGCGTGGATTGCATTGATGGCATCTGATAGGAATCCCTCTAACCATCTGTCTGTGTCAGGTGAATTTATACAGATCTGATCGGTCACCTGACATAGGTCTGTTCCCAAACAATAGATAACAAGACATGCTTGGGGTGGCAATTACATAAACAATTCCCTCAAAAGCGCAAAGAGGGAAAGTACCCAATACAAATACCTACAGTTTGTTTATCTTTGTTGCTGATAGGGACGCCTTAGCAGAGTGGCACTGATAACATGAAACTAAAACATCTTCCTAATTAGAAACAATGCAGCCATTTTGGGAATATATAATTGAATAATTGTGCTAAAACTGAGCAAGCCAAGTAGGGTAAAAGCCACTGGGTGACGGGGGCACAAGTCTGCAAGCCAGAAGGCTAAGCTAACTCCTGCTTCCCATTAAAACAAGGTAGGATTCACTACACATACTAATCTAGTCATTGTACACATGGACCTTGCTAGAGAAGGTACAAAATCCCTTTCTGTGAGATCACTTGACGCTAAGAAGGACTTTGACAGGGTCATATATCACTTTCCTCGGACCCCATGAACAATTTTGATTTTGAACACCTTTAAAAAATGCAATTATAAAGTTTTAACATGCTTTACTTGCTGTCCTAAAACTAAATATGGATTCTATATAACGCTTTCCGAACTATTGGGGTTCAGCACAGATATTCCACAGAATCCCTTGCCATTTTCCCTTCTTCTGCATTCTATTGTTTCCAAGTGGTTGTAAGTCAGTAGAAAAATATTGTGTGGCAAAGATATTGAGGCCAAAACATTGAGGACCAAAATATCAACAAGGTGAGGGCAAATACATTAGTATAGATTTACTATTCTTAACTCTGCATGTGTGCACCTTTAAGATATGTGTAAGAATCAAATCAAATCAAATCATTAACATTTATAAAGCGCGCTACTCACCCGTGCGGGTCTCAAGGAGCTAGGGGGAAGGGGTTACTGCTGCTCAAAGAGCCAGGTCTTGAGGAGTCTCCGGAATACGGAGTGGTCCTGGATGGTCCTGAGGATGGTGGGGAGGGTGTTCCAAGTCTTGGCCGCCAGGTAGGAGAAGGACCTCCCACCCGCCGTGGAGCGGCGGATGCAAGGGACGGCGGCGAGAGCGAGGCTGGTGGAGCGGAGAAGACGGGTGGGAGCGTAGAAGCTGAGGCGGCGGTTGAGGTATTCTGGTCCCTTGTTGTGGAGGGCTTTGTGTGCATGGGTGAGGAGTCGGAAGGTGATCCTTTTGCTGACGGGAAGCCAGTGCAGGTGTCTCAGTTGGGCGGAGATGTGGCTGTTGCGCGGTATGTCGAGGATGAGGTGGGCGGAGGCGTTTTGAATTCGTTGCAGACGTTTCTGGAGTTTTGCGGTGGTCCCAGCATAAAGGGTGTTGCTGTAGTCCAGGCGGCTCGTGACGAGGGCGTAGGTCACGGTCTTTCTGGTGTCGGCGGGGATCCAGCGGAAGATCTTCCGGAGCATGCAGAGGGTGAGGAAGCAGGAGGAGGACACAGCGTTGACTTGTTTGGTCATGGTGAGAAGTGGGTCCAAGATGAAGCCGAGGTTGCGTGCGTGGTCTGAGGGGGTCGGGGCGGTGCCAAGGGCTGTGGGCCACCAGGAGTCGTCCCAGGAGGTCGGGTGTTACCGAGGATGAGGACTTCCGTTTTGTCTGAGTTCAGTTTCAGAGTGCTAAGTCTCATCCAATCTGCGACGTCCTTCATTCCATCTTGCAGGTTGGTCTTTGCGCTGGTGGGGTCCTTGGTGAGGGAGAGTATCAGTTGAGTGTCGTCGGCGTAGGAGGTGATGATGATGCTGTGCTTGCGTACGATGTCGGCGAGGGGGCTCATGTAGACATTGAAGAGTGTCGGGCTGAGCGAGGAGCCTTGTGGGACGCCGCAGATGATCTCGGTGGAGTCTGAGCGAAAAGGTGGGAGGTAGACTCTTTGAGGGCAGTTGGAGAGGAAGGAGGAGATCCAGTCCAGGGCCTGGCCTTGGATCCCGGTGGAGCGGAGGTGGGTTGTTAGGGTGCGGTGACAGACGGTGTCGAAGGCAGCCGAGAGGTCGAGGAGGATGAGGGCAACTGTTTCACCGTTGTCCATCAGGGTTCTGATGTCGTCTGTGACTGAGATGAGGGTGGTTTCAGTGCTGTGGTTGGCTCGGAATCCGGATTGAGAGGGGTCGAGAAGGTTGTTGTCTTCAAGGAAGTTGGTAAGCTGCTTGTTGACGGTCTTCTCTTTGACTTTGGCAGGGAAGGGGTGGAGCGAGATGGGGCGGAAGTTCTTCAGGTCGCTTGGGTCAGCTGTAGGTTTCTTCAGTAGGGCGTTGACTTCAGCGTGTTTCCAGCTTTCGGGGAAGGTAGCAGACAAAAAAGAAGGAGTTGATGATAGTCTGGAGGTGCGGGGCAATGATGTTGTCGGCTTTATTGAAGATGAAGTGTGGGCAGGGGTCCTAGGGGGCACCGGAGTGGATTGAGTTCATGGTGGTTTTGGTCTCTTCTGTGTTGATGTGGGTCCAGGCGTTGAGGGTGATGGCTGGGGGTGTGGGTTCAGTGTTGGTCGGCTGGGTCTGGTGTCCGAAGCTGTCGTGTAGGTCGGTAATCTTACGATGGAAGAAGGCGGCGAGGGAGTTGCACAGGTCTTGTGAGGGCGTGATGGCGTTGGCGTTGGGGTTGGAGAACTCTTTTACGATGCTGAAGAGTTCTCTGCTGTTGTGGCTGTTTTTGTCCAGTCTGTCTGTGAAGAAATTCCTCTCAAGGGCGCGACAGGTTTTCTTTTATTCCTTAAGGGTGTCAGAGAACCAGAGAGGTTTTTTGGTGTTAGAATGTCTTGGAAGGCGTCTGAGGGGAGCGAGGTTGTCTGCGCAGTTGGTGATCCAGTTCGTGAGGCTGAGGGCTGTGTCGTTGGGGTCGGCGGCGAAGGTGGGTTGGTTGTCGATGAGCGTGGAGAAAAGCTGTTCTTCGGGGATTTTGTTCCACTGTCGGCGTAGGATGGGTTGAGAGCGGAGGTGGCGAGTCTGGCGTCGGAAGGTGAAGTGGACACAACTGTGGTCGGTCCAGTGTAGAGCGGAGGCGTGGCTGAAGGAAATGTGTTTGCTGGCGGAGAAGATGGGGTCGAGCGTGTGTCCGGCGATGTGGGTGGGGGTGTTCACCAGTTGCTTGAGGCCGAGGTTGGCGAGGTTGTCGAGCAGGGTGGTGGTGTTGGGGTCGTTGTTCTGTTCCAGATGGAAGTTGAGGTAACCGAGGAGGATGTAGTCTGGCGAGGGCGTGCGGGGAGATGAAGTCGGTGATGGAGTCGCTGAAGAGGGCGCGCGGTCCGGGGGGGACGGTAGATGAGGGATCCTCTGAGGGTGGTCCTGGGGTCTGTGCGGATCTGGAAGTGCAGGTGCTCGGCGGCTAGGGGGGTGTCTTCGGTGGAGGTGGTGACGCTGATGGAGTCTTTGAAGACAATGGCGATTCCTCCTCCTACTTGGTTTGTGCGGTCTTTCCTGGAAATCTTGTAGCCTTCGGGGATGGCTATGGCGATGTCGGGGGCCGAAGAGGCGTTCATCCAGGTCTCAGTGATGAAGGCGACGTCTGGTGCGGTGGAGTCCATGAGGTCCCAGAGTTCAACGGCGTGCTTGTGGACGGATCGAGCGTTGATCAGGATGCATTTGAGGTGGTTGATGGCGCGTGGGCTGGTGGTTGTTTCGTGGTGGAAGGTGAGTTTGCAGGTGTGACATGCGAAGGGTCCGTGGGTACGTTTCGGGTTAGCTTGGAAGCAGGTGCTGGAGCGCCCTGGGTTGAGGGCATGGAGGGAGATGGGGTCGTAGCGGTGCAGCGGGGTTTGGGAGTACTGAGGGCCAGGGGTCATGGCGCTGGGCGCGGGCCAGGCGCAGGCGGGCGCAGATGGGCTTGCCTTTGGCGCGCCAGCAGCGTGGTCGCACAGCGGCCGCCATAAGAGGGAGGAGGAGGGGTCAGCTGGGGGCAGGGGACGGGAGTGGGGCGATGAATGGGAGCTGAGGGGGCGGGGCGTGCAGGAGGTGGTGGCGGGAAAGCGGAGGGAGGGGGGACAGGTAGAGGGGAGAAGAGATGGGGAGGGGGGGTTAAGGGTGGTGGAGGTGAGTTTAGGGAGAAAGTTAGGAAGATAGGGGAGGGGGGTTATAGAGGTGGAGGTGGGTGAGTGTGAGAGATAGAAGATAGGGGGTTGCAGAGATGGAGGTGCGTGAGGGTGAGAGATAGAGTGAAAGGATAGGAAGATAGGGGGTGTTACAGAGGAGGTGGCGAGTGAGTGGGAAAGATAGAGAGATAGGAAGATAGGGGTGTTACAGAGGGGGTGGCGAGTGAGGGAGGTCAGAGAGACGAGACAGGAGCAGGAGGGCAGGCGCGGGAAGAACAAGAAGCTGGTAGAAGAAGAAGAGGAGCAGAAGAGGGAAGAGCAGAAGACAGAAGAACACAGAAGAAGGTAAAGAAGAAGAGGAGCGGGAGAGAGAAGAACACAGAAGAAGGTAAAGAAGAAGAGGTGCCGAAGATCAGAAGACAGAAGAACACAGAAGAAGGTAAAGAAGAAGAGGAGTGGGAGAGCAGAAGAACGCAGAAGAAGGTAAAGAAGAAGAGGAGCGGGAGAGAGAAGAACACAGAAGAAGGTAAAGAGGAAGAGGAGCCGAAGATCAGAAGACAGAAGAACACAGAAGAAGGTAAAGAAGAAGAGGAGTGGGAGAGCAGAAGAGAGAAGAACACAGAAGAAGGTAAAGAAGAAGAGGAGCGGGAGAGCAGAAGAGGGAAGAGCCAAGAAGAGGGACAGAGAAGAAGAAAGCACACGCAGGTCGCGGTGCAAAGGAGAGAGAGAGAAGCACACAGAAGAAGAACACAAATGAAGACAGAAGACAGGGAGCAGGAAAGACAGAAGAGTACAGATGAAGACTACAGAAGAAGAGCACAGAGGAAGAACAGAGATGAAGAAAAGAAGCAGGAGAGGAGGTGAGTAGCGCGGGGCAGGGCGAGGGGCTGGGCGGTGGGACGGGGTACTCACTGTGAATTCGCTGGGCTTGCTAGAAGGTCTCAGGAGCCTGGGCTGGTGGAGCTGCAGCGGCAGGGGGAGCGACCTACCCTTGGGTCAAGGGTCGCTAACTCTGTTGCGCAGCGGCCGCCATAAGAGGGAGGAGGGGCGGAGGGGTCAGCTGGGGACGGGAGTGGGGCGACGAATGGGAGCTGGGGGGGCGGGGGCGTGCAGGAGGTGGCGGCGGGAAAGCGGAGGGAGGACGGACAGGTAGAGGGGAGAAGAAATGGGGAGGGGGGTTAAGGGTGGTGGGGGTGAGTTTAGGAAGAAAGTTAGGAAGATAGGGGAGGGGGGTTATAGAGGTGGAGGTGGGTGAGGGTGAGAGATAGAAGATAGGGGGTTGCAGAGATGGAGGTGCGTGAGGGTGAGAGATAGAGTGAAAGGATAGGAAGATAGGGGGTGTTACAGAGGAGGTGGCGAGTGAGTGGGAAAGATAGAGAGATAGGTAGATAGGGGTGTTACAGAGGGGGTGGCGAGTGAGGGAGGTCAGAGAGACGAGACAGGAGCAGGAGGGCAGGTGCGGGAAGAACAAGAAGCAGGTAGAAGAAGAAGAGGAGCAGAAGAGGGAAGAGCAGAAGACAGAAGAACACAGAAGAAGGTAAAGAAGAAGAGGAGCGGGAGAGAGAAGAACACAGAAGAAGGTAAAG
The DNA here is from genome assembly GCF_031143425.1 of Pleurodeles waltl. Classification (NCBI taxonomy): domain Eukaryota; kingdom Metazoa; phylum Chordata; class Amphibia; order Caudata; family Salamandridae; genus Pleurodeles; species Pleurodeles waltl. The sequence continues at coordinate 758,743,220 of NC_090442.1, forward strand.
AAGAAGAGGTGCCGAAGATCAGAAGACAGAAGAACACAGAAGAAGATAAAGAAGAAGAGGAGCGGGAGAGCAGAAGAACACAGAAGAAAGTAAAGAAGAAGAGGAGCGGGAGAGAGAAGAACACAGAAGAAGGTAAAGAAGAAGAGGAGCCGAAGATCAGAAGACAGAAGAACCCAGAAGAAGGTAAAGAAGAAGAGGAGCGGGAGAGCAGAAGAGAGAAGAACACAGAAGAAGGTAAAGAAGAAGAGGAGCGGGAGAGCAGAAGAGAGAAGAACACAGAAGAAGGTAAAGAAGAAGAGGAGCGGGAGAGCAGAACAGGGAAGAGCCAAGAAGAGGGACAGAGAAGAAGAAAGCACACGCAGGTCGCGGTGCAAAGGAGAGAGAGAGAAGCACACAGAAGAAGAACACAGATGAAGACAGAAGATGGGGAGCAGGAAAGACAGAAGAGTACAGATGAAGACTACAGAAGAAGAGCACAGAGGAAGAACAGAGATGAAGAAAAGAAGCAGGAGAGGAGGTGAGTAGCGCGGGGCAGGGCGAGGGGCTGGGCGGTGGGGGGGGTACTTACTGTGAATTCGCTGGGCTTGCTAGGAGGTCTCAGGAGTCTGGGCTGGTGGAGCTGCAGCGGCAGGGGGAGCGACCTACCCTTGGGCCGCTTGGGTTGCTGGTTGAGGACAGTAAAACCCTTCTCAAGCTGCACCACAATTCTTCTCAGGGTGAAGTCACAAGCAAACCCTAAATTAACCTGTGTTCACCCCTCAGATAGCTTGGCACAGAGCAGTCAGGCTTAGCTCAGTAACACAGTGAAAACACACCACAGAAGGGGCCCACAAGAAAGTTAGAAAAAGTGTGTAATTTTTAATAACTAAAAGAAGAACAAGTCTACAAGAATCCAGTTGGTACAACCAGACATATTTAATTTTAAAGAGTTTAGTAAAAATAGCTAAAGGCGTTAAGTGTCTACAGTGGATATCTGGTTGCACTGGACCAGGACAAGGTTACAAGTTCAGGCTGACCACGATGGAGCATAGACGGGGCTACAGGGACACAGGACCGTTGAACAGAGTACCTTAAATCTTATTTTGTGGAGCATTGTGAGGATCCTCATCGAAAATGCTTCATGCAGCCAAAGTGGTGAGTCAGTTCTGAGATGTGACGAGGCTGCGTTGTCATCGAGGATCTCGTCAATTAGGGCTTGTGATGTGAAGTCGAGGCCATGTGTCAGTTCTGAGCAGCTGTGAGACTGCAATACAGAGTCCATTGTTGTGGTTGAGGATGTTGTAGGCAGGTCTTAGCAGTGGTTCCGATCCACGCAGTAGCAGTGATGTGTCGGTTCAGCTTGGCTTTTCGCTGTGCAGCAGAGAAGATGTGTCAGTTCTGCTGGAGGCAGGCAGAGCACCTTAGGCCCCCTTGTAAGAGCCCAGGACTGCGGTTTTAAGGGATGAGCATATGCACTTTAGCAGAGTGCCAAGGCCAGTAAATAACAAGATCAGCAAAAATGGAGGAGGGAGGCAAAAAATGTGGGGGAAGACCACCCTAAGACTGACAGGTCCTACAATACACATACCTTCAAGGTACTTATATGTGAAATTAAATATCGTAAATTCTGCTTACCTTTATACTTGCCTCCACAGCGTAATGGTTCTCAAAATTAAGGCCTGAGTTTTTTAGATCCATAATATGTTCTAGTCAACATTCTGGTGGAATACCACCAACGTGCTAACAGAATAGCCTTGTTTTCATTATTGTTTCCATTAATAGTGATTACTAAGAAATTCAGATGGGCAGTCGGAGGTACGAGACCTAGCCACAAACACATTCAATGAAATACATTCTATTTTTGTAAAAATCGGAGGCTATAAATGTTACCTGTGTAAAAGCCTGAGTTCAACAATCAATTTCTCAAATGTTAAACCTATTAATTATTAAAAATAAAATATGTAGGGGGCAGAAATGTCCAGTTTCTGTGACAGTATGAAAAATAAGTGTCTGTTTCTTTTAAGTGTTCACTTTGCATTTGGAAAGCTCAAGAAGACTGGAAATTGATTGCCAACACTTGGGTTAATGCTACCACTGCTGTCCCTAGTACTATTTATGGATCCAAATCTGCCTGTAGTCACCTGAGTATGAGAAGTATTTTTAAAATGTACATTAAGGAGAGCTGCTCCTCAGGCAAGGTCACTAAATTCTCACATATGGTTATTCATTTCCTAATTTCATTTTGCCTTCCTTTGTCCAGGAAGAGCTAAAGGCAGCATACTGTTAGGTAGTATCCCATGACTTCCTTCTTGTACGTCAGAATCAGTGCTCACTTTAGCAAGTCATGCTTTGATATTAAAGACATGTTCTTAAATGTGGTATCTTTGTGAGTGTGTCCTTTTATCATGTAAAGGTTTTAATTAACTGCTTCATGCTTAATAATAAATACAAAAAATACAAATACAATATCTTTTAGAATGTCTGAGTCTTTATGTCTCTCTTACATTCCCATTGATCACCCTGGCTCTACGGTCAGTCAAGTGGCATATTTTTTCTTGAGTAATCTGGGTGGGAATGACTGGGTTCACACAAGGGCAGGTGCCTGCATGGAATTATGGAATTTGAATATTATTTTTCATCTTGAGATCCTCACTTTCAACATCAGTTCTCAAGCATGAAAGAACTTGCATACTTTTCCTCACTGCGGTCAATGTTGCAGTTTCTGTCAGCCAACCACTGAACACTGCTAGTGTATGAGACATCTTTTTTTGCAATTTCCTCAAGACATTTTTGCTCAAATCTACCCTCCAAGGAGATGAAGCTATCCAGTTATTGTAAATGTGAAGAAAACAAGTAGTTACTTAGGGCCTGATTAGGAATTAGGCGGTTGAACTGCCACAACACCAATACAGTGGTAGTGAGGCTGCTGTCAAGGCGGCAGCCTCACTCCCATCTTATTATGATGTTTCCACCAGGCTGACCAGCAGAAACATCGTATTACAAAGTTTTAACCAGTTAGCCCAGTGGAAACAGCGTGGTGCCATTGGCCTCGGCTACCTCAGGGAGCCAGGGCCAATGCCGTTGCACACAACACCCTTGGAATGCGCACTGTCTGACATAGCAGACAGCGCATTCTGAGGGTGCTGATAGGGGGCCCCCAATGCTGCCTTTTTGCAAGCCTTTCCATGGTGGGGACCCCACCCCGAAAAAGCTGACTGAAAGGAAAGTCGTGCTCAGCATGGCGGTCCCAAACTCAGCACTGCTGTGGCTGACCACGACTTTGATCCTTGATCCCGGTGGAAGCAGCGGTCTCCTGGCAGTCTGAACACCGGGATTGTAATCTGGTGGTCAGTTTGCCAGGATTGCTGTGGTCCAACTGCCACTGTGGATTTCGCGGTCTCAGGACCGACAAACTTGGAATGAGCCCCCTAATGTGCTGTAGCTTAATGATTTGAACATACATGAGAATGTGCTTCTGTAAAAAAGAAATGAGGATTTGGCCTCAGGACCTTAGAGCCAGCATGAGCTTCCAGAGAAAAGTCTTGCTCGGTTTACTCTACATGCAGAACTATGAATCCCCAGACCTGAGGGTTTGTGATTGCCCTTGATGGAACTTAAAACTCAGCTCTGTGCGAACTTTAACCATCGTACCTCCCATCTGACTCCTCATGGAGTGTAATTCAGTTTGAGCAGAAGCCTAAAAGAGGTAGTTCCCTTCAGCCACTAAGGTACAGGAGGGCACACGCCGTTCAGGGGAACCCTTTCAGCCTAAGGGTTAATATGTCTGTAAGACACGTGAGTCTCAGGAGCCCCTCACTCAATTCTGTGAGGTGGGGAAGGGGCGTAATTTTGCATTACCTCCCGTCCCTCCCTCGCCTTCCTTTTAAACCAATGAGGCCTCCCGCCTCACCCCAAGACCCTCCCTTCCCCTTTTAAACCACCCCCCCACCCTTACCCCCTCCTGTACAAAAACCAAGCCCAAGCAGCAACTCGGACAGTCCGTACCGGGAGGGCGGGAGGGAACGGAAAGGAAGGCGAGGGAGTAGGACTAGGAGTAATGCCATTATCGCAAGAAAATGGAAGCATTACCTCCCGTCCCTCCCTCGCCTTCCTTTTAAACCAATGAGACATAGCAAGAAAAACACTGGAGACTGACACTGAGTTGCAAGAACTTTATTAATATCCTGCACCAAGGCCACCAAAAACCCTACCCCTATTACCTCATAGAGGATAAGACTCGGTGACCTAATACCGACTCCAAACTACCCAAGTCCGACAGAAACGTCGAAGGAGAAGCCCAAGTGGCGGCCCTGCAAATTTCCACCACAGAAGTCCCCTGAAGCTCCGCCACCGTAGCCGCCATACCCCTGGTAGATCGACCCTGAATCCCTTTGAGGAGGAACCACCCCTTTCAAGGAATAGGCCAACAGAATCAATGATCTCACCCACCGACTCAAGGAAGCCGTGGAAGGCTTCTCACCTTTACGTGCCGGACCGAAATTAACAAAAAGCAAATCACCCTTACGAAAAGGAGCCACCACCCGCAGGTACTCCAACAAGGCCCTGCGTACATCCAACGAATGCAAACGGACCTCCTCCCCTGAGAAGGGATTCGGACAAAATGAAGGAAGGATGACCTCCTGGCGAGCATGGAACGAAGAATTGACTTTCGGAATAACGGAAGGGACCGGAACCAGAACCACCCGATCCTGAAAAACCTTACAAAAAGGAAAAGAACAGGCCAATGCCCATAATTCCCCTAAACGACGAGCCGAAGTAATGGCTACCAAAAAGAACGTCTTCAAGGACAGATGGCGCAAATCACAGTCCCCCAATGGTTCAAAAGGGGCATCCGTCAAAACATCCAAAACCAAAGAAAGATCCCATGAAGGAAAAGAACGTACAGGGCGAGGAAACAAATGAATAAGCCCTTGAAAAAATCTAGGCATCAAGCGCCCTTCATCCGGAAGATTACGCCACGGACCTCTAAAGGCCTGAATAGCCGCCCACTGTACCCGCAGAGATGCCACCAACAACCCCAACTGTGCACCGTCCTGCAGGAACTGCATCACCTCAAAGATAGACGCGCCGGTAGGATCCAATTCATGACTCAAGCACCAAGAAGAAAAAACCTTCCACTGTCTACCATAGGAAAGTAAAGTGGAACGCCGCCTGGAAGCCAGTAAGGTAGAACTCAAAGCCACAGGTACCCCCAGACCCATCAAGCCCCGTCGTTCAACTTCCAGGCCGTCAAGTGTAACCTTCTCAACGACCCCAATGGGAGGCAGGGAAACTCCAGGGGAGACGGACAAAGCTGCAGAGGCCACATCCTCCCGGCTGCCATCAGCCGCAACAGCGGGAACCAATTCGCCCGCGGCCAAAGTGGCGCAATCAGGATAACCCTGGACCCCAGATCCCTCACCCGCAACAGAAAAGACCTGAGTAGCTGAAACGGTGGGAACGCATACAAAAGGCCCCTCTGCCAAGGACTTGACATCCCGTCCACCTCCCAGGCTTGGGGACACCGAAGCGATCCAACTTCGCGTTTTCTGCGGATGCAAACACATCAGCACTGGAAGCCCCCAAAGCCGAACCAGATGCAGAAACAGAGACTTCCGGAGGGAGAAAAGTTGAGAGGAAGGAATCACCCTGCTCAGCAGATCCGCCCGAACATTGACCACCCCCCGAATGTACGTAGCTCTGAGAGAAGGAACCCACTCCTGAGCCCACACAAAAATCTTCCTGGCTAGACCGAACATAGCCCTTGACCTGGTCCCCCCCTGCCGGTTGACATAAGCCTTGGCCACTAAGTTGTCCGTCGAACAAGAACCGCTGCACCCCTCAGGGACACCTGGAAATGGACCAGAGCCAATAAGACAGCTCTCAACTCGCGCCAATTCGACGACCGACTCGCCTCCAGAGGGGACCAGAACCCCTGAATCTGAGCCGACCCCATCCACGCACCCCAACCGGAGAGGCTGGCATCCGTAGTCACCACCACGGGTCTCAGAGGTGACAAAGAAACCCCTACCCGAAGATGCTCTGCATCCAACCACCATTTCAACTCCCTGCAAATCAATCCGGACCCCTGCACCCTGTCCCTCAGAGAACCGGACCCTGGCGCCCACCTTCTCAAGAACCATGTCATCAAGCATAGGAGATGGAACCGCGCCCAAGGGATCAGAAATATTACCGATGCCAAATGACCCTGCAGACGTAACCATAGAAGAGCTCGGGGCAGTCTGTAACACTACCTTCCTCACCAAGGACTGGAGTACCCCTAACCTCCTTTCTGACACTGTCACCAAGCCCAGAAGAGTCCGAAATCGAGCCCCTAAAAAAAACCAGATCCTGCGACGGAACTAAATCTGATTTTTCCCAGTTGATTAAAAACCTGTGATTTTGCAGGACCACCAGAACTTGGGCCACCTGCCTCTGTAACAGGACCCGCGAGGGGGCATGAATCAAGATGTCGTCCAGATATGGATGAATAAACACCCCTTCTGAATGTATCAAAGCCACCAGGGGGGCCAGCACCTTCGTAAAAATTCGAGGAGAAGACTTGAGACCGAAAGGTAGAACGCAAAACTGATAGTGTTCCTGATCCACAGCAAACCTCAGGAACCTCTGTGAAGACCTTGCCACAGGCACGTGCAGGTAAGCATCCTGCAGATCCAGCGACACCAGAAAGTCCCCTTGCCTGACCAATGCAAAGATAGTCTGAATAGACAGCATACGGAAATGTACCGTCCTGATCCAAGCATTCACCTCCTTCAGATTGAGCACCGGTCGAAATCCCCCTGAAACTTTCTGAACAAGAAACAAGACCGAATAAGTGCCCTGACCCCTTTTGTCCAGCGGAACGCGGGAAATGGCCCCCTTGACCAGCAAGTCCCGGACTCCGTCCAATAATGCCCTTCTCCGTGACCCTCCTGAAGGCAGAGGGGTGGGACGTACCCCTGAATCTGGAGGCACCACCACAAAATCGATGACATAACCATTGGCCACAATGTCTAGCACCCAATGATCGTTGACACTCTCCTCCCAAGTTGAAATAATGTGTCTCAGCCTTCCCCCAACTGGCCCTATGCCAGGCCCACAGTGATTGTCAGGACCCCTTTTTGAACCAACCCCGGTTCGAAGGAGCAGACTTCTTAGGAGAAAAACGCGGCTGAAAAAGCTGTTTCCTAAATGAAAAAGATTTGGCATCCATTTTAGGAGAAGAGCGGGAATGTTTCTTCCACCCTTTACCCGAAGTAGATCCCCCTTTATAAGGCAAGGCATGCTTCCGTTCCTAAAATGCTTTGGAAAGAATGGATGGCAATTGATCCCCAAACAAGCTACGACCCTCAAAAGGCAGTCTCAACAAGGCCGCCTTTTCCCCCGGGTCGGCTTTCCAGGAACGTAACCAGAGGGACCTACGAGCCCCAATCAAAGCACCAGAGGCCAGGGCCGAAGTACGGACCACATCAGAAGACACATCTGTCAACAATCTGGCCTGCTGCTCCATACCAGCCAGGAGCTCTGAACATTCCGCCCCTTCTTGAACAGCCACCGCCAGCTTATCAAAGTCCTGCACCAACGACTGGGCCGCATAAGCAGAATATATACCTGCCCTTAGCGCCAGATTCTCAGCTGCAAAAGCTCTTTTAAGACATGAATCCACTTTAAGGTCCGTGGCATCTGTAGGCACACAATCCTCAGGATTGACTGCCGTTTTGCCAATCAGGGTAGCTAAAATTGAATCCAGGCGGACCGAAGGAGGCAATACCTCCTCACCCTCAAGTAAGTACAGTTTCTGCAGGAATCGTGGAACTTGAGCCTTATCTACATCCTTTCATTCGCGAAACACCATATCCTTCACAGGTCCCTGAAAAGGCATGGCAAATTTAGAAGGCGTCTGATATTGTGGAAATAAGTGAGATTCCGAGTTTGAAGGTTGAAACACTGGAAACCCCAAATTGTCCCGAACATGTGCCATCACCTCCCACATTTCTTCTCTGGAGACATATTTACCCCCAGAGGACGTAGATGGGGCCTCTCCACCCTCACTATCTGAGGAGGACTTCCTTGCAGATGCCGAAGTATGGGTAATTTTAGATTGACCGGGCCTGGCCATCCCCGCTTGAAGAGCCCTGGCAACAGCCACCTTGATCATCTCCTGCACCTCCTCCCTGGATATGAGGGGTGTATCCTTACCCTCCTGTAACTGGGAGTCCCCAGGGGTGGAAACACCAGCAGCACCCTCCTTCTCGGAAGAGGAAGAAGAGACAATCCTACGTCTCTTAGCCGGAACCTTAGGCATGATAATAATCTAAAACACGCTGCCCTCCACTTAAAAGCACTCCCAATATATAGTGACCTGGACCTCCCACAACAGGTATCCACCAATCCCTAAAAAGGTCAAAACTAAATGCAATGTCCATAAAACAGCGGGCAGAACGCCTGTCCTACCTTCCAGAAACCAAAAGCAGCACTCCGGCATCTCCCCGTGGCTCCGCGGCGCGGAAAACCGGAAGCCGATGCCCCAGCCACAGAGGGCCGGCTGACCCCGTCAGCCGCCTCCCAGTACGCGCCTCCTGAGCAGCTCGGCTGCTCGGCAAAGCCGCGCCCTGGCCGTAGCACTCCTCGCGGAGCTCCGCGTCCCGAGGAGTGCCTCCAACGATGACCCCCAGGCCCCGCCGAGCAGGTAAGGAAAAGGAAAAACGTCTAGCGTGGGCTATATAAAAGAACAGGAGGGGGTAAGGGTGGGGGGGGTTTAAAAGGGGAAGGGAGGGTCTAGGGGGGAGGTGGGAGGCCTCATTGGTTTAAAAGGAAGGCGAGGGAGTAGGACTAGGAGTAATGCCATTATCGCAAGAAAATGGAAGCATTAGGCCATTTATTTGAGGGTGCCTAAAAGACCGCTCTCTTCTTGCAGTGCCTGGCTCCATGATTGCACCCCTCATGCTGCTGGCCAGGAAGAAAGCAGACCACGCATCCCGTGATCGCTCCAGAGCCTCTGGAGCGGCCCTTGAGCTGGGGGTAGGAGGGAGCGCGTTGTGGTGTCGGCGAGTGTGGGGGAAATGGGAGAGCCGTCAACGCATCAAAAGACTGTGGGGGTCATTCTGACCTCGGCGGTAAAAGCCGCTTACCGCCGGTCAGAAGGCCGCCACAATACCGCCGCGGTCAGCCGCCACGGACATTCTGACCCACAACTGCAAAACCTCCGAAAATCCGCCCTCCACTGCAGTCCGCCACATCAGCGGCCAGCGGTAAACTGGAGAAGACCAAACCTCCACCGCCACGCCAACAGAAATACGCCCATCCCATTATGACCCGCAAATCCACGCGGCGGTCATTCAACCGAGGTATTCCATTGGCGGTACATACCGCCGCGGTCAAAATACACACACCTTTACAAACCCCTACCACATTGGACAATTTGAAAGGCACACACCTGAAACCCATACATACACCACTCCCACACATCCAATACCATATAAAACACACACCCACATCACCCACAAACCCCTACCAACAAAAACCAGAGACGAAGGAGAGAGAGACACACATCAGAGAATAGATAGCCAGACACACAGAGGCACACCGCAACATCACACACACCACATAGATCACAAAGCACCACACACCAACACACACATCATCACATACACCACCCCACACCTCATACACACCACCCCATGGCACCACAAAGGCACCCATGCTTTTCGGACCAAGAACTCCGGGTCATGGTGGAGGAGATCATAAGAGTGGAACCCCAGCTCTTCGGCTCACAGGTCCAGCACACCACCATAGCGAGGAAGGCGGAGCTCTGGCAGCGGATCGTGGACAGGGTCAACGCGGTGGGACAGCATCCCAGAAATAGAGAGGACATCCGCAAACGATGGAACGACCTACGGGGGAAGGTGCGCTCGATGGTCTCGCGACACAACATCGCAGTGCAGAAGACTGGCGGGGGACCCCCACCCACTCCACCCGAATTCACAACATGGGAGCAGGAGGTACTCAACATCCTGCATCCTGATGGCCTCGCTGGAGTACACGGAGGAATGGACTCTGGTAAGTACAAGGCCAACCACTTCACCCCACCCCAGCATGCTAACCCCCACCCTCACCCCCAACCCCCCAGCACACATCCTCCCTGAGAATGTCTCCCCAGCACAACCCACCCAACACCAACCCCTGCATGCCACCCCCAAACTATGGACACCCATCACCTAAGCATGACCACTGCACATACCCATCACCCCCCCCCACAAAACACCCTCACAACACCTCCCCCAAGGGAATGCCAGCACTGGGGGACAAGGGCACCTATAAAACGCATGCTAATGCACACACAAAACAATAACCATACCCTCTTACCCCATGCAGGACCCGAACGACAACACACCGGTCAGGAGGGACCAGAAATGTCCATCCCACCCCCGGAACAGGCCACTAGTGATGACAGCAGCTCTGTCGACCTTGAACCTGACGACCAGCCCGGACCATCGGGGACCTCTGGGCAGTCGGTTCCCCTCACCCAGACACAGGCCACTGCAGACCCAACCCCCTCTGGGAACAACCGCACAGCTCCCACCCAGCGGGCCCATGCCTCTGTCTCTAGGACAGGTCAAGCAGCGGTGTGTCTACCACTACAGGGCCCCCAGGGTAACCCACCAACCCAACAACAACAGGGACCTGGGGGCAGTGGGAGTGGGCACACCGTCCAGGGAACAGAGGCCCAGGGAAACAGGGCAACTCGGAGGGCTGCTGTGCGACAGGGGGGGGAGGAGAGGCCCAGGGAACCCACTCTCCAAGAGGCCCTCACCACCATCATGGCTGCCTACCACCACTCACAAGAGACGATGGCGACGGTACTGGCCAGGTTCCAGGAGATCCAGGCACAGCAGGAGCAACGCTACATGGGGTTCAGCGACCAACTAACCAACATCTCAACTGCTATGGGGAGCATAGTCCAGGCCCTGAACCGCATAGAGGACACGTTTCGGGACCATGTGGCATCACACCGGGCCCCTGTCACTACCCAGGAACAGGAACAGCCTACCACCTCTGCCGGCGCTAGTGGACAGGAGGCCCCACCACAACGACAGCCCCCCAGAACCCCACGTCCTGCTGAACAACAACCGCCCCGCAAAAGGAGCCTGAGATCAAAAAAAACGACAGAGTAGGATGTCAAGTCCCCCGCCAGCATCACATACCCCCTGAAGTCCTCCCACTGTCCCACATGGCCTCCCTGTCAAACCTTGAACTGCCCCTGCTCCATCCTGCCACAGGCGTATGGACAATGCACCTGTGAGACTGAGAACTGGACTCCGCCATGGACATTACTCCACCCCCACCCATCACTGTTTCACCATCATGTACCAATATCTATGCACTAATAATAAATCACACATTGCACTGAAATCAATCAGGACTCTGGCTGTCTTATTTACAAAAGTATGACACATTACATATCAATTACATATTGTGAACATTGTGAATTACACATACCGAGGTAACTTAGCATTAGTCCATGGGCCAACCAAGCCGAGGTCACGCAGTGGCTCATACAGCACAGAAAAGGCAAGGGAAATTCAAACATCATGTCCATAGGTCTTGGGGGAAACCGATAAAGTGGAGATGCAGGAGGCTTTCAGGAAATGTAAAATGGCATGGGTGATCATTACCTGTGTGCTACTGGAAATACTGTGCTATTACTCTGTCCCTGTTGTCTGTGTCGTCCTCTGAGTCTTCCTCCTCTTCACTCTCCGCAGGCTCCACAGCTACTTCAACACCACCATCTGCACCATCCTCCTGCAGGAAAGGGACCTGACGTCGCAATGCCAGATTGTGAAGCATACAGCAGGCCACGATGATCTGGCACACCTTCTTTGGTGAGTACATCAGGGATCCCCCAGTCATATGCAGGCACCTAAACCTGGCCTTCAGGAGGCCAAAGGTCCTTTCGATGATCCTCCTAGTTCGCCCATGGGCCTCATTGTACCGTTCCTCTGCCCTGGTCCGGGGATTCCTTACTGGGGTCAGTAGCCAAGGCAGGTTGGGGTAACCAGAGTCACCTATTAGCCACACACGTTGTCTCTGTAGCTGCTCCATCACATAGGGGATGTTGCTATTTCGCATCACATACGCGTCATGCACTGACCCTGGGAACTTGCCATTTACATGGGAGATGTACTGGTCAGCCAAACAGACCACCTGGACATTCATCGAATGATAACTTTTTCTGTTTCGGTACACCTGCTCATCGTCTTTTGGGGGTACCAAAGCCACATGTGTCCCATCAATGGCACCAATGATGTTGGGGATATGTCCAAGGGCATAGAAATCACCCTTCACTGTAGGCAAGTCACCCTCCTCTGGGAAAATGATGTAGCTCCGCATGAGTTTCATCAGGGCAGACAACACTCTACTCAAAATCTTTGAAAACATAGGCTGAGACATTCCAGAAGACATGGCCACTGTGGTCTGGAATGACCCACTCGCCAAAAAATGGAGGACTGACAAAACCTGCACCAGAGGGGGAATCCCTGTGGGTTGGCGGATGGGGGACATCAGGGCTGGCTCCAGCTGGGCACACAGTTCATGGATAGTGGCTCGGTCAAGTCGGTATCGTAGTATGATGTGGCGTTCTTCCATTATCGACAGGTCCACCAGCGGGCGGTACACGCGAGGATTCCTCCTTCTCATCGCAAGTCCCAGCGGACGGTGCCTAGGAAGGACAACATGGAGCACAGAGTCAGCCAAACCACAGGTACGTACAGACAGCTTGCACAGTTAAAGAATGGCAATGGGTTGAAAGGCGTGTATGTGTGGCAATGCAAGGCCTAGGCCTGTGTGTCGCAGTCAAAATTTAAGCCATGTAGGCCCTTGAAATGGCGGCTGCCTGACCTGTGAAGTGGGACAATGGGATGTGAGGTCAATGCGCTGGCGGGGCACACCGTGGCGGTAGGCGGTCGAAGCCCGCGGAGCAAAGCCGCATTGGTTAACATTGAGGCCTATGGGTTTCAGGAGCCAATGACGAAGTGCGCCGGCGGTCGCGGTACGCACCGCCGCGGGCGTGACCGCCATTTTCTATCTGCTTAATCACTCGAGACCTGATCATCCACAGGAGAGGACCTATACTGCAAGTGCTGCTGTGACCTCGGTCTGGAAGATACAATGGCTGCTGCGACTGGGGAAAGGGCCCCTGCCTTCACGTCTGAAGAGTTGGAGAAGCTCGTGGATGGGGTCCTCCCCCAGTATGCGCTACTCTACGGTCCTCCAGACCAACAAGTGAGTACACCGGGTGCACATGGAATGGGCTATGCCTGTGTGGATTGGGGTGGATTTAAGTTGGTGGGGTGGGGGGCGAATGAGGAGTGCAACGCCCGACACATGAGAGCATGTGCCATATGGCAAAGTTGGTGGGGGGGGCCAATCACATCTAACATGCAGGTCATTGATGAATTCCTCCTTTCCACCCTGTACATGTCAAATAGGTCAGCGCCCATCAGAAGATCGAGATTTGGCGTGCCATCGCCAAGGAAGTTCGGAACTTGGGGGTCCACAACAGACGGGGCACCCACTGCCGCAAGAGGTGGGAGGACATCCGCCGCGGAACAAGGAAGACCGCAGAAACACTGCTGGGGATGGCCTCCCAACCTAGGAGGGGTGCCAGTCGCACCATGACCCCCCTGATGTCCCGGATCCTGGCGGTGGCTTACCCAGAATTGGATGGGCGCTTTAAGACATCACAGCAGACACAAGGGGGTGAGTATCAGCACATTCTCCTATCTTTCTGTGCAGTGGAGGCGTCTGGGTGGGGGAGGAGGGCTGTGGGTGACATTAGGCCATGGCGCTTTCTGTAGTGTAGTCCTCTCCCTTAGGCATGGCCCTGTGCCCCCGGCCCCCACCTCGGTAGGGTGACAAGTACAGCCATTGAAGGTCCTGCATCTCCCATGTGCGCGTTTGACGTCTCTTGGCCTGTTGTCCTAGTCAGTAGTACTGAGTAGTGTACCCCGAATGCGCGGCTTAGTGCATTAGGCTCCTGTGTCTGTCCTCTCCGCCAATGGTGTTGACATTGCATGCACTCAACCTGGTCTTCTTTTTTCTCCCCCCACCCTTTCTCTTCATCTTCTTGTGCATGTGTGCATTAGCATCATCAGGCGGAGGAGACTTGGCATCGGAGCACGAGGGAGCTGCAGGACACAAGGCCCCGGTGGGCCCAGGAACAGACACCGAGGGCACCAGTGATCCTGAGGGCGAGGGGAGCACCACGACGGGGACCGCTGGTGAGAGCAGCGAAAGCGACACGTCCTCGGACGGGAGCTCCCGAGCGGGGGCGGCAACATCCGTGCCCCCCGCCTCTACAGGTACAGCCGCCACCCAGCGCACCAGCCCCGCCATCCCAGCAGCCCCTCAGTCTTCGCTCCGTGCCGGTTCGCCCAGGAAGGCGCGCGTCTCCTTCGCCCCAGGCACCTCAGCCCCTGCCCCTGCTGCCCTCAGTGTGGAGCTCATTGACCTGGTAAGGACGCTCATTGTTGGGCAGACGACCCTTTTGAATGCCATCCAGGGTGTGCAAAGGGAGGTGCAACAGAGCAATGCGTACCTGGAGGGCATTCATTCGGGTCAGGCTGCCCATCAACGAGCGTTCACTGCTCTGGCCTCAGCACTGACGGCAGCCATTGTCCCTGTTTCCAGCCTCCCTCTTCTTACTGCCTCCAGCCTTTCTCTGTCTCCTGTCCCTCAGCCTATCCCCTCCACACCATCAGACCAGCCTGCACACACCTCAACACCCAAGAGCAGCTCATCCAAACACAAGCACCACAGATCCCACAAACACTCACCCAAGCAACAACCAGATGCAGACATGCCAACAGCCACTCCCACCCCTGTATCCCCCTCCTCCTCGTCTCCCTCCTCCCTCCCTGTGACGTCTACACTCACACCTGCATGCACCCCAACATCAGCCAGTGCTTCCATCACCACCTCACCCTCCAGTACAGTCCACACTTGTGCAGTCACCACCCCCACTGCCATTTACACGTCCCCTGTGTCCTCTCCCACTGTGTCTGTCACCCCCTCTTCCAAGACACACAAACGCAGGCAGCCACCCACCCAACAGCCATCCACCTCACGACAGCCTACAGCACCAGCACCTTCACCCAATGACAGCACACCTGACTCTCCTACAACCACCTCCTCTACCTCCACTTCCATCTCCACTTCTCCTCCCTTTTACCTTGGCCCTAAAAAACTTTTCCTGGCTAACCTTGACCTCTTTCCCCCCGATGATCTCCCCCATCCATCTTCAAAGAGTCCCAAGAGCACCGCAGCCACCACCAGCCCAGCTTCGGGTGTCACTGTTGTGCATGGGTTCTGGAGCCCACCCTTTGCCAGCAGTGACACATCCATCAGCAGCAAGGACACGTCCAGCCCCCCCCGGCAAGAGGACCCGCAAAAACAAGGGCCGCCGTGCGAGGACCGACAGGGCTGCCCCCAAGGAGCAATGTGCGGCCACTTCACCACCCACACCATCTAGGGGAGGCAAGGGCCCGAGAGCCCCATCAAAGGAGCGGAAGGGCAGCAGGAGCGCGGAGAAGGTGGACCCCACATGCCACATCCCAGCTGGGAAGGAGGACACTAAGGAGGCCAGGAGTCCGTCCCCGAAGGGTCCAGAAACGTCACGGTCCGAGGGCGACTGAGACGGGAGTCCAGGCCAGGTCTGGCTCCCTTGACCTGCTGGATGAGCACCGCTGAACAGGTCCCGCGGTGCAGAAGAGCACCGCTGAACAGGGCCCCGCCGTGGAGATAGGCACCGCTGAACAGGGCCCGCGGTGCAGAAGAGCACCGCTGAACAGGGCCCCGCCGTGGAGATAGGCACCGCTGAACAGGGCCCCGCCATCTCAAGTACCGCTCCGCTGGGCCCTTCATCTCAAGCACCGCTCCGCTGGGCACCGCCGTCTCAAGCACCGCTCCACTGGGCCCTTCATCTCAAGCACCGCTCCGCTGGGCACCGCCGTCTTAAGCACCGCTCCGCTGGGCCCTTCCTGTCATGCACCGCTCTGCTGGGCACCGCTGTCTCAAGCACCGCTCCGCTGGGCCCTTCATCTCAAGCACCGCTCCGCTGGGCACCGCCGTCTCAAGCACCGCTCCGCTGGGCCCTTCATCTCAAGCACCGCTCCGCTGGGCACCGCCGTCTCAAGCACCGCTCCGCTGGGCCCTTCCTGTCATGCACCGCTCCGCTAGGCACCGCCGTCTCAAGCACCGCTCCGCTGGGCCCTTCATCTCAAGCACCGCTCCGCTGGGCACCGCCGTCTCAAGCACCGCTCCGCTGGGCCCTTCATCTCAAGCACCGCTCCGCTGGGCACCGCCGTCTCAAGCACCGCTCCGCTGGGCCCTTCCTGTCATGCACCGCTCCGCTGGGCACCGCCGTCTCAAGCACCGCTCCGCTGGGCCCTTCCTGTCATGCACCGCTCCGCTGGGCACCGCCGTCTCAAGCACCGCTCCGCTGGGCCCTTCATCTCAAGCACCGCTCAGCTGGGCACCGCCGTCTCAAGCACCGCTCCGCTGGGCCCTTCATCTCAAGCACCGCTCCGCTGGGCACCGCCGTCTCAAGCACCGCTCCGCTGGGCCCTTCCTGTCATGCACCGCTCCGCTGGGCACCGCCGTCTCAAGCACCGCTCCGCTGGGCCCTTCATCTCAAGCACCGCTCCGCTGGGCACCGCCGTCTCAAGCACCGCTCCGCTGGGCCCTTCCTGTCATGCACCGCTCCGCTGGGCACCGCCGTCTCAAGCACCGCTCCGCTGGGCCCTTCCTGTCATGCACCGCTCCGCTGGGCACCGCCGTCTCAAGCACCGCTCCGCTGGGCCCTTCCTGTCATGCACCGCTCCGCTGGGCACCGCCGTCTCAAGCACCGCTCCGCTGGGCCCTTCATCTCAAGCACCGCTCCGCTGGGCACCGCCGTCTCAAGCACCGCTCCGCTGGGCCCTTCATCTCAAGCACCGCTCCGCTGGGCACCGCTGTCTCAATCACTGTTTATGGTTCACTGTGCCCACCATGCCTCCTCCTTGACCAGTGGAGACTGTCATCCACCTGATGGACTGTGGCTTTGCACTCCCCAGGATGGTCCAGTGGGCAGCCCACCCACTGTAGAGACATTGAGAGACTGTGGCTTTGCACTCCCCAGGATGGTCCAGTGGGCAACCCACCCACTGTAGAGACATTGAGAGACTGTGGCTTTGCACTGCCCAGGATGGTCCAGTGGGCAGCCCACCCACTGTAGAGACATTGAGAGACTGTGGCTTTGCACTCCCCAGGATGGTACAGTGGGCATGGTGGCTCCTCGTGGATCTGGCATCGTGGACTCATGTGGCTGTGGTGCCCCCCCCTTCCCTTCCCCCTGAGGTGCCTGTAGTTTTTACATCTGATGCCCCTGCAGTGTTCTCTCCAAAGGACTCAGGTCTCCTGTGTGGGCTTTGCCCTTATTTCGCAAGACTTTGGCCCACGGACATGATGAATTCGTAGGATGTGCAGGACTTGTTACTTCAGTTATACACTGATGTGTATGTCATTAGTTTTCTTGTGAATATCTTTCATGGTTGTACGATAATTTTCTGGAGCTTTTTGGTACATAAATATTTATTCCAAATTTGATTATGTCCTAGCATTTTTCAGGGGTGTTTGGGTGGTGTCACTGTGACTAGTTGCTCTGCATTGGTGTGTACATAGTTGGGGGGGGGGGATCGCATATGTGTGTGCCTGTAACCTTTCGTCCTCCCCCTCCTGTGTGTCGTAGGTGCAGTACTCACCGTTGTCGTCTGCGCCGGACTTCGTACTCGTGGTAGATGAGAAGGTAGACGAGAGCAGGTAGGATGTTTAATTCGGGTTCCATGCTGTCCTCCTTCCTCCTGGAGTGCGTAGTGGTGAGCGTTTTCCTGTCCGTAGTCTGTTTCCGCCGTGTTTTTATCGGCGGTGCTCCCGCCCCGGAAAAGGTGGCGGATTGGTGAGTTGGAATAGTGTGGGCGGTACATTGGCTGCCGCCTGGCTGTTGGCGGTGACCGCCGCGCTGTTTGTTTGTACCGCCGTGGCGGTCGGAGTGTTAAAGTGGCTGTCTGTGTTGGCGGTTCCCGCCAGGCTCAGAATCCCATATTTTTTACCGCCAGCCTGTTGGCGGATTGGCCGCCGCTTTAACACCGACCGCCAGGGTTAGAATCACCCCCTGTATCCGCGCGGCCCTGATGTTTTTCAAGCTAACCGAACGGAACAGAAATACTGTAAACTCCAGCTTATTAGGAGAGGGAAATAAAAGGTTAATGAAGGTTAATTCCATCGACAATAATCACGGAGTAAACAACAAGCAATCGAGTGAAAAGGCGCGGGAGTGCTGAGCACAGTCCCAGAGAGGGCTCAGCTTTACAACCAGCTTGAAAAGAGAGCGATGAAGGAACGGAAAGCCGGCGGATGGTGAGAGATGTAAAGGAGGAGTGTGGAGACTGCAATAAAACGCGAAGGACGGGAGGTGAAAGAGACATGGAGCGGGGGAGAGATCCAAAGAGCAGTGGTGAGAGAGTGAGGAGGAAGGGGGAGAAAATGAGAGACTAAACGAAGGAAAGAAGAGCTGGTACATCCTTTCAAAGAAAGAAGAAGAGAGCGAGACCGAACGATTAGACCGGAGATCGGGGTACATAGAGAGACACACTAAGGTTTTGATGTATCAAAGGGGTTTATCCATTCTGTGACTATTAGGAAATGCATTGATACACTATGGCCTGTCCAGAAAGATAAACAGTGAGCGATGGGTGGAGTCGGAGGGACACTAGGAGAGTGCGTAAAAAAGACGAGGGGAAGGAGATGCAAAAGAGAGAAAGGTAGGCAGAAGCAGTTTGTAAGAAGGAGCATATGAATGGGGTGACACCGAGAGAGCAGAGGAGCGAGTGTGAAAGTGGATGGAGCGATTGAGAGAAAAGGGGGAAGAGAAAAAGAGAGGCATCTAGCAAGTATGAGGAATGTAAAAGTACAGGAGAGAGAGGGTGCTTGAAATGGACAGAGTGTGAGAGAGAATGGCACAGAGAGGCAGCCAAAGGGAAAAACACGGAGGGAAAAATGAGGCAACAGAGCCAAGAAAAGGAAGCACTAGCCAAATGAAAGAGAAAAGGGATGGGAAGTGGTTGGGAGGTAGGAAGAGAGAGGGACAAGCAGCAGAAATGAGAAGGGGATCCAGAGAGTCTCGTGGATGGTAAGAGAGTAAGAAAGGCAGTCGGAAGAGAGAGAGACTAAGGGCCAAGGGAAAGAGAAGGAGAGAGACAAAACGGGGAGCAAGAAAGAATGAAAGAGAAATCGACAGGGGGGATTTGTGAATCCAGCTGCAAGGGAAAACGAGTCAGTATTTGTAGGTGGAAGAGAGGGATGGGGAAGAAAAGGTGTGAGCGAACATGGTATAGAAAAATAGATCATGATATATAGAAAAGGGAGAAGGATTAACTTTCCATGGACACAGAGAGGGTAAGAGGATTGTATACATAGAGTCTCAGTTGTAGACATAGAAAGAGACGACTTGAAAAAATAAGAGTGAGAGAAGTGGGGAGATAATGGAAGAGAAGGGACATGATATAGATGGACAACAGGGAGTATACGGTGAAAAGTAATGGGGGTGGCGGGATCGGGTCGTTCTGCGCTGTCGAAGGCTTCCAGTCCAATTCCAGCCCTACAGATCCCCCACACAGACACTCCCCATTTTGATTCAATCGATTCAGTCTTGAGGGAAACATGAGTTTACTGCTCGGCAATAAAATGAAACGAAGCGCACCACTTTATACAATTCAATCATGCACAGGTTTACTCTCCGTCTTGCAGTGATGTTACTAAGTGCGGTTCCTATTATTGGAGATTATTTCTTGCCGAGAAATGCGTTTGAGGTATTTCTCCTTTTCTTTCAAACGTGAATGCGGCACTTCAATCACTCTCTTCAGGGACGCCGCGGGTACTTGCTGCTGAACACCTAAGTCCACAGTCTGGCGGCTCTCAGTGTGAAGGGCTTTCAACCGTGTACATTCAGTGAGGAAGAGAAGGTTCTCGAATTAGGTTTGTGTTTAATGTGCGTGTCCTCGGCCTCACATTAAACATGCGGGTGTGTGTAGTGGCGCGGGAGCTGGGCCGGCTGACATTTGAGGTTTTATAATTGCTTCAGTATTACCTTTTATCTAGGACTGTGTGAAGATTATATTCTTAGTGGTCTACAAATTCACATGTTTTAAAACCTGGCCAGCTTTGAAAAGGGCGAATGCAGTAGGTGTCGTCTAGGCGCAAGCTATTGGCTTTGTATTCGGATGACGGTGGACAACAGGGAATGGGACAGTGAAAACAAGCATTTACAAAGCAACGGGTCTCGCGTTTGCTCATGTTAGAGCTGATAGCGTTCTAAACTCATAACCCGACTTTTCACCTATCGGCAAAAGTGCATGTATGTACTAACCGAAAAAGTGCAATTAACTATGTAAAGCGCTCGACTTCTGCCAAGCGAAATCGCGCTAGTAAATTAGAGAAAAAGTAGTCCACGAGCCGAACAGAAAACAGCGAGCCTCGCATGTTTTCTGTACTTGGTCGCTGCGCTCGAGGAGGGCTAGCCACCGGAAAAGGCATGACGTATGCATGCCTTCGACTAATGAAAGCAAGCAGATTTTATTAGGCAAGCCCACGAACCAATGACTGACATGACGTCGACAGGGCTCCGAGCCCTTTTCTAAACACTAAAGCGTCTCACTGCGATACGCATGCGCGAGCGCATGCGACGCAGGCTTGACCCTAAAAAGCGCTATGACGTGGCCAGCTCTGGCCTTGTCATAGCGCCTTTTTGCATATGGCTGTTTGGGGGTGAAGGGAAATACGCAGCAAGGTCAAAAAGGGGACGGAGAGAAATAAACAGCACAGCTGAGCTCGGGTGGGGGGACGGGTGGGGGTGAAAAAGAAATAACGATGGGGGAGATGGAAGTGGATTAAGCAACACAGAGGGGGGTGGTAAAGAAATAAGCAACACGGAGAGACGGAGGGGGTGGGAGCAAAATAAGCATCGCAGAGAGGAATAGGCAACACAGACTGTGAAGTTAACTGGGAATAAGCAACACAGGCAAGGGGCAGTGGGCATGGAAGATGCAATGCAGACTCAGCAGCTGGAGGAAAAAAAGCAACAGAGAGAAGGGTTAGAGGGGCATAAGCAACATGGGGAAGGGGGGGAGGGGGTGAAGCAACACAAATAGGGAGGTAGGAGGGAAGGATGTGGGAGATGAAGAAAGAAAAGAAGAAACAGTACCACAATCACAGTGAAAGCAGTGGAAAGACCCTAGTCCAATCGAAGCCATCAGTATGTGGTCCACACCAGCTGAAAGAAGAGGAAGTGAAGCAGGTTTGCGCTGCCCAATTTGAAGCTAGCAAATGAGAACGCCAATCCATGAATGGTAAGCAATATTTGTATTTGAAGACTCTTGTAAAACACAATATTTCTTGCAAGTCAGAGCCCTTGCTTTGATGAAGAAAAGTCCTAAAAATCTGCAAAAAATGGGTCCCAAGGTGCAGTGCGAATATTTTCGCTCCCTCACAGCGTCATAAGTGTGACACTCAGAAGCTGAAAGCTGGTGTGTTCCATTGAGGTGAGAATTTCTCCTTCCCCTGATGCTGGAATTCTAAGGTTGGGAATTCTGGCAGGGGAAACAAAAGTGTGAAATCCGTTCGGTTGCTCCATTGTGTTTTTGTGCTGTCACCTAGGGCTTATGACTTAAGGCAAAGAGATTCCCTACAGCCTGATGGCCTTCAGAACTTTTGGCTCCAGGGAATTTGGACGACTTTTTCCTTCTTTGCGAAAGGTAAAATTGTCAGGTTTTGCTCAACTATGTGGACAAAGTTAAAGATTCCTACTCCAGAACTTTTATCTTCTCTATGGCACACCGTAGTGTTAAGCGTGGCTTTGCTCTGACCCACATTGGGGATCACATTGTTATTATCATTGCTGTGAACCTCAAAGCATTGAGGATATCTGTCCTTATGAAGGTGTACTCAAGGAATACTTAAAGTAGGGACCCAGGCCATTTCTGTCCCTTCCGAACTTTACATTTCATTTTACTCCACTTGATTATATCACTGAACTGAAAGCATTTATTTAAAGTGATAGTTCACAAACAGGAATTTAGAAGCATTCATGCCCTCGATGCACTGACAATAATGCCATTAGTAAACCAAGAGGCAAGTCAGTTGTCAGGTGCACCCTCTATGTGGCTTTGGTTATTATTATACAGAAAACAACATTACAGTTTATTAAATCAAACACAAAAGGTTTTGTACAGTGCATATGATGAACTCATGTATTTCAAGGTGATCTCATACGTAATAATGAAGAAAAAGGTGACTTGAGACTTCAGCGGCTTGCCCACCTCTGTCATATAATGGCAATTAAAGGGACAAAGCCATAGGAAGGATTTGGCTATCATCAAACATGTGAAGCAGGAGTACCAACACCACAGTCCAGGACTCCTTGTTTCAAGATTTATGGCTTTCTCAGTACACTATATTTTAGTGAGTGAACTTTGAGACTTGGTGTTTTCGCCCCCATGGTTGAAATTAATTGATTGTTGGGCTACAACTCTATTTTGTTATCATATACTTACTTCAGGTGTTTAATTTGATTTACATTTTGTCTATCTCTGCAAAATGCTGAAACAACACCCCCGCACCTCAGACAAAACCCATTGCTCACCATCTTCAGGAAGAATCTCAAGACGTGGCTCTTTGGATGAGGCCCCTCCCGTTCCCCCCCCCCCCGGTGCCTTGGCACCCTCATGGGTGAGTAGCCGTGCTTTACAAAAACTGATTGATTGATTGATTAAAAAGGAGCAGAACACTATGTTAAGAAAATGATTAGCCAAGACTACACAATTAGTCAGATTAGGAGTTTAATTATTAAAAACATGCCTCATTTCCAGTTTCCATCTTCCTCATTAAACATCAACTTGGGTGTCAGTGGTTCTAAAGGGAAGACATAGGGATTACACTCACTGAAGATATGCCACTGTGCAGTAGAACTTGCTGAGAATGTAAATGTTCAAACTAAACATATTTTGGTAAAGTGGTAAAGCCAGTATTAAATGTCAAGTCCCACAGTAACAATTTCTAAAGCTTAGACTGTCCCATGTCTAGCCGTGGAGGTTGGCTGTTTGTGTCTGCCCACCTCAGTGAATTTCATGCCTTGTTGGAGGTTTTTTTTATTATTTTAAGCACTTACTACATTAACATAGTTTGCCACTAACCATCTCTATTGTTTACAGATAATAAACTGAAGGCATAATAAGATTGTGAGGCCTAAGAATTTGTTTAATTCCAATTCAGTAATCAAATTACTTCCTTTGTGCACTTGACTTATCAAATGTAGTGATATCAAGTAGAGAAAACGTATCCCACTGTGTGGTAGAGGGATATCAGCACAAATCCAGCATAACACAGCATTGTCAAATCTATTACTGTTCTAGAAACTATAGGCTTAATGTAGAGACCAGAATGTATTGAAACCCTCAAAGTAACCCCCCCCACTGTGCACACCATGTACATGATTTGCTCCCCCGTGCCTACTTTCCCAGTTGCCCCCCCCCACCCTGCTGACATCAATGGGTTTCTCGGTCACACCACAGACCTTGCTTTTTGACCCCTGCTAAAATTTGTGTGACTCTCCATGGTGTATTCAGTGGGACTGCTTACCTACTGAAACATTTTGAATTGGGGAGAATACCATTTTGGAAAGAATATTAATAGTCTCAAAATTGGAATGTTCCAGATTTCCATCCAGTCAGATAGAGAAATGGCCTAATTTATTACATGGTTTATCCTTGGGTAAAACTATCTCTCTGTGCTTACATGAGTCCGTTCAGTGTCCAGGCAGCCTTTTCACTATGTCCTGCAATTCCACATGCCCTTTTCACATAATTGTGCACCATTAAGTTTCTCATATTCTCACTGCAAGCGACAGAGTATGAGTGCACAAGTTTTTGTACGTAGGCAAATATTAAAAAAGAGCGAGCAGGCACAGAGGCAATTTAGTCAGCCCTAGGCTTATTATTTAGCAGATGTCTAAGTAAAGAGAAGTGGGTTTATGCCTCAATGAACTGTGGACCACCACCACCTCCCTTGCCTTTAGAGTTCCAGGGCACTAAACCGGAGCAATGGAGTGAAACATTATGCAAAAGAGTTAGAAAACAATTTGCATGAAATGCAGTTGCCACCTCCATCTGTCCCCACACAGTGTGACATAAGGGCAAGGATCCCAGGAAACAGGATTCTCTCATAAGCAGCATATAATGACTGACAAGTGTAGCTCAATTTTATATACACTGTACAATCTGGAGCACTGTGCTGTGAACACGAACACCTGTTCAGAATATCTCTGAAGCAAAATGATTGTGTTGGCTCTATTGCTGACAGTGCAGGGCCTAATGAATATGATCCTGCTATCAGCAAACTCCAGATCTAAAAAATATTTTTCTTTAAGCAATGCTATTTATGGCGCATTCATACACGTGAAGCAGAAAGTAATAGCATCTGTAGCATCTCCTATGTAATGCAAATGCAAATTGTACACAACAACAGAGCTGAAACGACGGAGCTTAAAGTGGACAGTAAACAATTTCCCTTGATACCCAAACTTACATCATCAACAACCACTACCAACAAGGGTTCCCGAATGGCTTTGTTTCATAACGTATGGTTGGGTTGTCATTCACTAGATCGCACTTTTAAGTGATGAGATTGAACGAGAAGAGACAGAGGGCAATAGGGACTGGAAAAAAATAAAATGAATGAATGGGTAAAAAAAGTATAAACTAGAGGTGTGTAATGAATGAAGTGAAAATTACACCCCGGCAAAATTTAAATCACGCCAACCTAAACCACACAATTTTGTGAATTTCAAGTTATGCTTGTTGACTGAAATTCCCCAAATTACACCATGTCATGTAATTATGTGCCTTTCCTGGCATGGTTTTGTTGTGAACTCAGGGGAAAAACGCTAAAGGCCAGAACTCGAGCAGCTATTGCTTGTAGCACTTATTTTTTTTCTACCTTTCGTGGTCAAATACAAAGCTAAATAACAGACTCACACCTCCTGTAATTACATGTAATTTCGCATGATTTTCTTGGCATTTCACGTAATTATGAGGAAGCAAATTGCTTAAATTTCAGACCTATTTCAGACCTATTTATGGTGCAATAATTTCAGGGAGTGCTACACACATCTGGAACTCTTTACAGCCGGTCATACACACCACTACTTCAACAGCAGTCTTTAACCCCCAAATGAAAGCCTCCCAGTTTGAAAGGCATTTTCAGTTAATCACTCGTCGCCTTACAACTATGGGTGGGAGAAAAGTTCCACCCGCCACTGGAGTTCGTGGAGTTTTGGCCTCTGTAGGTAATGCAGAGTTACAGCCAAATTCCTCACTCCACTGTGTGGTGGAGTTTTTTCTTACGTGATATGTTGGTGAGCGCTAGTGAGAATTGGCATCTGCTAGCATGATTTTCGAGTGCTAGGAAAGAACCCGTAATAATTTTCCCAAAATGGACGGTCACAATTATTTACTTAGTAAAAGCTGCCGCTCGAATAGAAAATGTATGTGAGCAGCAGCAAATTTAACTGGAGCAGCAGCACCCTCTGACACGCTGCTGGTTCCATTTGCGCTGATCTCTCAGCATGGAACAGGCTCCCGCACTAAAAATCAGCATGGGCAGCACAACCTATTGCTCTCCCCCCACTCTCGGAACTCCGTGGAATCTTGCAGAGTTTTTATGTAACACCGCGGAATTCCACGGAGTGAAACTCCGCAAGTTCCACCCACCCCTACTTACAACCCTTTCGGACCTGACATTCAGTTCAGCCCTATGCATCACCCATCTACTGTATGATACTTTTCCTATCACGTACCTGTTCACATCTTTCAATGAACATTCATGAAGGATGCCTTTTCTGAAGCTTATTTGATGTTCTAGCTCTATTGTAAAGCACTATAGCACCTCCAACTCCATGATCCTAGTGGGGTCCCTTTTGTGCTCACAGGACACATCCTGGCTGAATGTCCCTGAGCAATGACCAGCCTTTGAACACACATTTGCCCCTTGTCCCTCATATTAGTCGCTTATTCAGGCGCTAACTGGAAGTGAGAGTCTATGGGAGGGGCAAGGGCGGGAGTGAGAAGGAAGGGGACGTGGGAGAAAGGAAATCAGAGGAAGTCTAAGAAAAGTAAGGAAAACAAGATTTTACAGACTGACTGGATGTAAGGAACTGAAACATCAGCCATGAATGAACGTATTACACAAGGGATCTTGCAAGGACAATTATGTGTACACCTCTCTAAATGTAGGCGCCCAAGGCCTGGGCCCACGCTTCCACGCCAAAAGGCAGTCCCTGAATCAGTATTTGTATAGCACATATCTGCCTCAGCAGTGTGGGCAGTCTAGTATGTATTGTAGCAAAACTGTGACAGAAGGACATACAGGAATAGGGGAACTGCATTATGATGCAAATAATTATTATGTTTTATACCTTCTGTAATTCGTCAAGTTGATTCCAACCATTCTACAAAGTGCACCCATGGAGAACAGCATAAAGTAATTTGTTTCAGAGAAAGACGTTGCTCTGGAACTTTCCTTTTCTTTAATGCCAACTCCAGCATTTCTCCAGCCTATCAACACAGTCCACATGGCTGTGTTAGTATTTATGGATGAGGGCAGCAGTAAAGCACAGTCTCAATGTAACTTGTATCAAGCTTTGTTGGCGGCGCATTCTAACAAAATGTAGCACTGTGCTTGGTTAAAGGCTTCCAACAGCAGCCCTAATTAAAAGTGATAATTCCTGGTTGAGAGAGATGCAGTTTATGGCGAGGCACTCTTCCTGTAAACCGGCAGCTGACCATAGGTTGTGAGGTTAGAGAACTTGTTGGCTCAGGTAGTGTAGGGTGAGAGTATATGTCCATTGAGATGCTCACAAAAAGGGTAGCTTCTGGTGGTGGATGCTGCAGGCTGCCTACACCCCATCTTTTTAAAACTTTGATACATATTGAGAAAGGTAAACTTCGAGACTAGTAGCACAGCTTTATAAATGGTGTGGAGCTTAAAAAAGTTATATGTTACTCAGAGACAGGTGTTAGGTAATACTGGATTATATTTTCTCATGAGAAAAAAAAGTGCATAGGAGAGGAACAGCAAGGCAGTGTAACGTAAACATGAGAGCTGGTCGTATGGTGTTCGTTTTCAAGCTTCATAAAATAAAAATAATTTGCAAATAAAAATTATACATACATAGAGGGGCTTCGGCTTACTGTGAAAAGATGGTTCTGACCATCTGATCTGCCTGGATTTTTTTGCTTTTGGATCACCTGTTTTTTGACCTTTTTACTGTGAGGGAGCCTCATAACCTGTGACTCACCCACAGTAAACTCATCGTAAAATAGACTGCACATTTTTACCACCAGTGCCCACCTTTTAAGACAAGGGTGCTGCAAGGAAGCATGGGTAAGAGGCACATGGATGGTTACACATGAACATGTGTGCACACACGTGTGAGGGGTTCTCACGGGAGACTCCTGTTGTGTGCAGCCCAAGAACTGAGCACAAGTAGTCTGACTCAGAAGGGACTATGCAGAATAGTTAGTGACCTAGAATAGGTCTTATAATTTGGGGGAGGGAGGGAGGCATAGATAGGTAGAGTCAGTGTGCTTTGCTGTTTTGACTGTAGTGATATTCCATTATATTCATATGGGTAAGGCTGCCTAGGGCTCAACTCCAGTTCCTCAGGGTCCGCAGACTCCAGAGTCACACCAATATACACTGTAATCTGTATGAAAAGAACACTGCTGTGGAGTACAAAAGCATATCTGTACAGCTTATGGGTCAAACAGGAATGTCATATTTCTCTGACTCAGCTCAGGATCAGAGCCCAGGCCTTTTGTGACCCTGCTGAGTTGGGTTAGTTGCATTTCTTTCCAGCAGCAGGAACAAAGTCCTCACCCATCAAAGGGAGTGATTAACAGTGCTTAGGTAAGCTCTGAAGAGGAAGGACTTGGGTGAATTGCTCTGTATCAATCAGCCAGCTGTCACCCTGTGCAAGGAAAGGGCCTGCCCCAGGCCACTCAACAAGGAAGGGAGTCCAGACCTCTGGAGCCAAGCCAGAGTGGGGGCTCCTTTGAAAATTTTCAGGGGAAAGGCCCTGGCAGTGATGTCAACGAGGGATGGAGCTGAGACCACTAGAGCACATGTGACACCTGACTCCTGGGTGACACCATTTTGAGCTATCCCAGAAGACTGTGCAGGGAGGTTGGGATAGGGTGGAGAGGTGATGTGGCGCATCAGGATAGGCCAGAGGCTCAGCTCCGCTTGATACTCCTGCCTCCACTTAAAAGGTCCTGCACAGGGGTGAGAGATTGCTCAGTCGTGGCAGAACCCACTGAATGCCCACTGGATCAAGGTCTCTGTTTTCTGATTTGACTGATCCCAGGATCAGGTGGAGGAAAGACTGGGCTCTGTGCAAGGAAGGAAGGGACAGAGGAAGGCAAGGTAAAGGGCTGGTGCAGGGAGCCAGAGAAACCTGTATGTACAAAGTTTGGCATCTTTGATGCCAGGAGGCCTGAAGAAAGTGTGCCAGGTGGCAAAGGCTCACCACCATGAACAAAACAACACCAAGATCATTAAAATCGGCCCAACGGGGCCTAACGTGTGCCTATAGCAATTGCAGGACCCCTTCCCTGGGAAGACACCCAGGAAGGAAAAGAAGGGTCCAGGACCCCATCCCTGGGCCCGAGATACCCGCCTGGCAGTGGGATTATCAGCAACAGAAGAGGAGTCTGCTCACAGGAGTGGACTGACTGATGTGAAGTGCTGGCTCTCGCAGCAGCACTCAAGCATGATGGGTGGGTGGGGAGTCAGCAGGAGCAGCTGGGTGTGGGCTTCTTGACCCATTGTCCACCAGAGGAGGCTGGCACGTCGGATGTCTGGGTGGGAACTGACACCCCAAAAAGAAATGCAACTGCAGCGCAAGGCCTCATATAAAAAGAAAAAGGAAAGCTGAACGGAAAGTGCCACAGCAGCTCTCCTCAAAGAAGTGAGAGAGACACCCATCTAGTATGCATGCTCCCAGAGGAGCGCACCATAATGACCGGCAGGGCATGACCCCATTCTTCCCCAGCAATCTCTCGTTTTTGGTTTGTGGTGGCCCCAGGAGAGCGGGGCCACCTCCACAGGACAGCAAATGTGCAGGGGGAGCTGCCAGAGCTGTGCAGCATCCTCCCAACAGCAGTTTTCATGTCCCCACCCTAGGTTGGGTGGGTTTCAAAGAAGATAACCCCTCAAGGGTTGTGCAGTAGTTTGAAACACTCACTGGCTGGAACTTTTGTTTTTGGCTGGGAGTGATGCTCTCCCAAGGACGGAAGAGTATGGCTACTATGCTTGTGGCCTAAACATACTTACCACAAGCTATTTACATTAACAGACACACTCTAGGGGTAAATGTAAGTAATTGCACCTCGGGTTCTTACAATGTGTCCTTTATGGACTGTATTAAATGTGCAGTATGTTGAGATCTTTTATGTTGAAAGTGATGAAACACTGCTAACACTCCCTAGGGGTGAAAGTCTATAGTTACCTAGGTGATGTGATGTAACAATAAAGGTGATGCCCTTTAGAGGCTTAAAGTGCAAATGCTTTATTTGAATGATGAGACTGATCAAAGTAGATATGCTTTATTACCAGTATCAAGTGCCCTCCCTCCAAGTTATACTCAGTTATTGCATTTTAATACACATGAATGTTTTCGACATGTGGTTTGCTGGTCTAAAGCTTCCTGTGGGGGAGACAAAAATGATTACACAATATCACCAAGAAGTATTCCTAGCAGCTTGTGCATATTTGTAAAATAGTTTCATAGTATTGAGTAGTGTGTCTGTGTAATAAATGTACTTTTGCCTTTTTTTTAAAAAAAGCACAGACTAGACAATCATTTATTGAATGTTATTATGGTGTACTTGTGAATAGGGATTACTAGCCCAAAGAACCACCCTTGAGTAGGCCTTGAACTACTCTGCTTCGCTACCATGTGAGAGTCAGGCACTACAATAGGTGTTTGGTTCACAGTGGAGAAAAAATGTGGACCCATTACTTGTGCAAACCACACAACTGACACATTTTACAACACTCACTTTTTTCATCTATTTGTCATTCATATTTTGAACATTTTGCTTCTGCCCACCACAACCTCCTACACAGAAGACACGCAGCTCATCCTCTTGCTCTCTACAGAACCCACCAAATCCAAGACCAACTTCCACAACTATATGAAGAACATATCCGCCTGGATGAAGGACAACTGCCTGAAGCTGAACACGGATAAAATGAAGATTCTGATCTGCAGCAGACACTTAACCCTCTGTAATGACTCCTGGTGGCCGGCAGAGCTCAGACCCACCCCCACACCCAAAGATCACATTCGCAACCTCGGCATCATTCGCAACAGCGAACTCTACATGAAATGCCAGGTTAACCCGGTCTCCTCAGCCTGCTTCCACATGCTCTGCAAGATCTTTAAGTGTCTCTCCATCTGCATGAGGAAGATAGTGACGCAGGCCCCCAGCAGCAGCCAACTGGACTGCAGCAATGCACTCTACGCTGTCACCACCGCCGAAATTATGCAAAGACACCAGACGATCCAGAATGCGGCTGCCAGACTGATCCTCAACCTGCCCAAGAGAACCCACATCACCCAAAACATGAAGGACCTCCAATGGCTCCTGATCCTTAAAAAATATGCCGCTTTGAGCTACTGACCTGTGCCTACAAAGCCCTCCATAACCAATGACCCATCTAAATGAACCTCGCCTTCACCTCCACCAACCAACCAGGACCCTCCACTCAGCACACATTGCCCTCGCAAAGATACAATGCATATGCTGCGCTGGAGGACACTCCTTTTCCAATCTTGCTGCCAAAGCCTGGAACACTCTTCACCTCTGCACCGCACCCTTGCTGACCCACTCCAGAAAGTAACTGAAAACCTGGCTTTTCGAATAAACACCCGTAGAAAGCGCCTGGATACCCATGCCTGGATACCCATTCGGGTGCCAAGCCATGCTATACAAATAACATCTGATTGATTGATTGATTGATTGACAACATACAGCATTGGCAGTGGATCAGTCCACTTCAGCCATTGGCTCTCTTCCACTGTGAGTGACAGCATATTTGCTGGTTCACATATGCACATCCACCTAAAAAAGAAGGGTGCTTCTGTGTTAGAGCTAACAGTTCCATAGTTTACTTTCCTGAGTTTTTTTATTCTTTATCATTTTTTCTATATATTTTTTTAGCCTTTCGGTCCTGAGTTTAAACTATGCCTTCGAGTTTAAAGCCAAACAGCACTTTTTATTTTTAGCAACAAGAACCTTATCTCGAATTTGCAATAGAAAGTGTTTCTATACCTACTTTACCTAAACCTTTCTGCTTGGGAGAACCCACACGGTTAAACAGAGATGCATATTATAAGCAATGGTCAACATTTAAGTTTTCTCTGCAAACAAATCAGCAACATATTAAGGCAACGTGTTTAATTTTGTCAGATTGATTTTGTTGTATATAGGTGCAATTAAACATTATAAATGTAAACTTCACAACTGCTTGACAAGGATAGACCCATTGGCTTTGCTGATGCCTGTTAATATTTGTGCTTGGCAAGGTAAGGGATGATGGAAGAAAAGAAGCCAGGATTTCATAGCCTAGGTGTGAGTCAAGAGGGGTCAAGACATTAAGGGGTCTATTCACAAAGTTATATTGGAGTTTGTAAAGTATTATTCCAGTTGTACTCTTTTACATACTTTTGCATGAATTTGTGAGTTTCCCCAAAATAAATACTTAAATTGGCAATAAAATGGGAACATTCATATACAATCACTTCAAATAGAATGGACTGTGCTATTTATTAACAGGAGTTGTATGTTTCCGTGCAGATTCACAAAGGCATGCACGAGTATGTAAGAGTACTCTTGTAGCACTACTTCCTGTACTCATAAATGTTTTTGTTAATCAACCTGTATGTATTTTGTGTGCTTATGTATGGGGTAGGAGGGAGACAGAGAGGATGGGCAGACACCAGGTATTTTTGAAGTTATGTCCTTAAGGAGGTGGGAGAGGAGTAACCATGTGCAACCAGATAGATCTCAAGAGGGTACTAAGACCCATATTTATACATTTTTAGCACCGCATTCGCGCCGCTTTTTTTAAACGCAAAAGCGGCGCAAAACGTACAAAATACAATTGGATTTTAAAAGTTTGCGCCACCTTTGCGTTAAAAAGCGGCGCAAACGCAGCGCTAAAAAAGTATAAATATGGGCTTAAGAGTGTCAGGACATTAAAAATGATTTAGTATGTTTTTAGAGAGGGCACATGGGACGTATGGACATGGTACATCTAATGTTTTGTCCTAGGACCCTCGTCAATCTGATCCTCGCTCGGCTGAGGCATTTGGGCTGCTCTTTAAGGTCATTGAGAAGGTAAGCACACATATAGTTTAGTGGATACTATCAGCATCCACTCCAAGGTTTCACAGTGAGTGACAGACTCAGAATCACTCGGTGGAGAACATATCCAATGTGAATGGAACACTAGCCATGGGACTAGATAATGTGAAAAATGCAAGGAGGTGTGCAAAAAACACCACAATACTGAAGCCAATTTACAAACGAAATGGAATTGTCTGGAAAGCACTCTACAGGACCAAAGTACGGGGTGCTCAAAGACATACCTCGGACCATGAGAGTGCAGTGATATTCTGTGGGCTTGAAAACATGCCATGAATTAAGGCTATGTAAAGTAGGGCTAGAAAAGCCATTGTAATACTGCAAAGTACCTATTGTTGCTGCAGTTTAACAAGCTGAGCACCAGGATGCTCAAGTAGATGTGTACCCCGACACATCCTTTGGCCAGTTCCAATCTTTAGTGAGTATCTACTTTTGGAGAACTAGTAGGATGCACACAGAAAAACCCCAAACCCCTCAATAAATATACAGGGGCAAGGCACATGAGATGGAGGTACTGGGGAGCAAGCAGGCACTTGTTCCTTCTTTTCAGAGGCCAGGTCTCGGGGTTGTGAACAGGCCTCTGCAGCCCCTGAAGTGCACGGGGCCCTTCAAACCTTTAGATGCCCCCCACTGCTTCAGGGGGCCACCATTCATACCACTGCCAATGAATATCTATGAGATATGGGAGACTCAGGGGCCCCTCATCACACTCTACAGGGAGCCTCACCATATTACCTTACACCAAGCCACCACTTGAAATGCTTGTGCAAGAAATTCCGAGTCTGATACAAACAAGAAAAAAACGGAGCTTAACTAAAGCTCCAAATAATGATCTAAGTGTCCCCCAACACTGGAATATACTGAAGACTCAATTGATACCTTGGCTGACTCATAAGTTTGCCAGATGTCCCAGTTTTGTAATGTGTCCAGTTCATCACTGCTCTGTAAGCATCTATACAATAATCTATTTTCGCCCGTGAATGCTTCAGATGAACAATGCAGGATGCAATTTACATACCCACTCATCTGGGTATCCTTTGAGCTAAGACCACTGCTCACTGGACAGAAGGGACAGGAGGCTACCATTACTCATCGTTAGTAAAGCCAGACAAAAGCAATGAGTGTTTTCAGTGACTCTGCTACTTTCTTTGCAGAAGTAGCTTTAGTTTTCGTCCCATCACATGAACCTCCTCAGGGACACTGCCCGCAAACTGATGCCATTTGACCTTGACCTATGAACTAGGCTACATGTATAGTAACATATTTGTTTATAAAAATGAATAATGACAGAGCTTTTAGAATCAAATCACTTTATTACAACTTGATTGCATTCATTCTTTCAAATTTGGGATGATCATGGTCTAGCTTACCAACCGAGATTCTAACCAGGATTGTGGGTTGCAGACATATTTTTCCTGCAGGCCCTTACCACACTCAGAGACTATGAACCCAATTTAAGACTTGGCAGACAGACTAATCTCCGCTGGCCAGGCAGAGGTCTTAACGTCTACCAGGTCGAAATCATTCCACCAGACAAATTTAAAATGACCACATAGCTGGCAGGCACTTCTAAAGCATTGACAGGAATTAGCGCTGTTAACGCTGAGTTATTAATGAGCATTAATAATGACCATTCATGTATTTTGAGTATAAGATTTGCATAGAAAATGTATTAACGGAGAGAAAAATAATTCACGCGTTTAAAAGTGCGCCCGCCAGAGTGGGCGCCATTGTTCACGAAGTGCACTTATTAATGGCTTCTTGATATGAAATGTTGAGCTTATGTTTGATTAATGTAGTAATATGTCAAATTAAGGGTTCTGTATTATGTATTAGATTTATTAATTGTAGGCCTTAACTTAGCGAGATCTTGGCCTAGTTGCACAGCCTCATGTCAAGCTGCATTTCTTAGGCGTTTTATAAAATGGATGCTGAGAGAATTAAATAGTGGTTTTCCAATGTTTTGACCATGTGCTCGTAGCTGAAGTTATTTCTCATGAGAAACTGCTTGCTAGAATATGCTGTACATGCTAGTGAAACAATGTTTAATGTAATGTGTGTAAGACTGACCTTCACAGGAGAAGACAATGGATGCACTGACTGGAGTATAAGCTGCAACAATATTGCTACCTGACAAGCTGAATGACGAGAGCGGGAGAAGAGGGAGCCAATCTTTAACATGTGAACCATGTATTAGTAAAATTGTAGATTTGAGGGATTAGTTTAATTGGACTAGATGGGAACATGCGTTCCCTGACCAATTAGGATGTGGGAAGTGGTTTTAGAAAATCTAACGTAGCTGGACTGAACCAAGAGAAGATTCGCCATTAGCTCTTTTCTTTCGAACTGTCTAGGAGCCATTCGCCCCATTTTCTTCTTGAGAGTTTGCGCCATTATCTATATTCTTTTTCAACTGCTTAGAGAGACTTTGTTTCTTTCTGAACTTTGAAGCTGAATACTGATGTATTGCTGACCGAACTGATGTCCTGTTGACGAAGACTGTCACAGCTTGCTGAGCCTTATTGAGGACAGGTGTATACTGAAGTTATTGATTGTTATGTCTATATGGTTTTGTTTTTAGGAACCAACCACTATTTTGACAGAGCCATAGTTAGATGATTTTCCAAATTTGTGTTGACTAAATTGTTATACATGAAGTCCAAACATGCAATGCTAATTTGATGTTAGTTAGGGTTCTCACTGATGAAGGTTGCTACATGTAATAACAGCGGATCTCTTTTTGTTGCTTAATCTAAATATATGTTATTTCATTTGCGCAGTTATTTTTGCTATTAATTATTACTGTAACCTTAAAATGTTTAGTAGCTTTGATTAGATTGCAATTCTTTTTTCCATTTTGGACAGCTAGTATTGTTTCTGTATGTTTATTATTTGATTTTGAGACTAAGTTACATGACATTAGCATTGTTAATGTAGGGAAATAAACATTCTAACTTTTACATGTAGGTGTAGGTATTCATGGCCGCGAGGTCATGGTGAGTGGAAATTACCGACTACTATTGATGTCATTGATTGTTGATGTTATTGATCTGTATTTGTACGGAATATATGGTGGGAAAAACTCGAAGTGCAGTCAAAAGGTCCATCGGCCTATTTGCGTCTCCCTTGTAAGTTTACTTAATAAGGTCTAACGCACTAACACCATCACGGTGGTCCCTATCAATGCTGTGCAGAGTATGGTACAGGGCTCCATCAACATGACCGAGCCCTGCACCATACAGTTTTCTTTTGAATCTTCAAAAGGAAAATCCCAGAGCCTGATTCTCCTTTTGGAAATACAAAAGCAAATTCTCCCCTCACCAGGAGGAGCGAAGCTTTTAGCAGTTTTCCCTTCCTCTTACCACCAGGGGTTTCCTTGCTGTAAGTGGCAGTGAAATCCCCCAATCTTACTTAGTAGGGGGTATTAGAGGTCTGCCTCTAACAGTCTTTACTCTTCAGGGCCATCAATGTGGTTTGAGATGGAGTAATCTTCATTGTGATTAAACCTAAGGTCGGCTTGCTTTTAAATTTATCAGGCGGACCTTTATCTTGGTGGTATGTATACTTTGGTGCCATTGCAACGGGGTATATATATTGTCAAGCTTTAAATCAGGTTCTGTGTCATCAAATGTAGCCTATCTTTGTAAAATTCTCTGGGTTTTCCTGGGAAATTGCAATGACTGCACAGTCACAGTTGAGTGATGTCACCCTTCTGAAGGAAGAAGCTTTAATTAAAAAAAGGTAGGACTTCCACTTGGGGGCAACAACATCTATCTCTTAGGCACCCTAGTGCCTTAACTCCTTACTATTTAGTGCTTGCCCCACATGCCTACTTTAGCATCCGTGCACTCAGAGTCTCTCACGTCCTGAACCCAAGGGGCTGACTGCGGATGTGTTTTGCTTTTGAATTTCCATTAGAAAAGCAAGGTTAATTGCAAGTGTGAGCCTGAAGCTATTATTTTGTATGAGATAATTCTGCACCGGGGGAATTTTAGCTATCTAATGCACAGCATGATGACAAGGGTTTAGAAGGAAGTGCTGTAATATGGCCAAGGGTTTTTGGTGCTCCCTTGATTCTATGTGCCTACAAGGTAGGAGGCATACGTATTCCAACAAAAATAAAGACATGTTGTGTGAGAGTTTAAAAAATAGCACACATTCCTAAAAATAAGCTTGTGCTTTGAAAAGAAGTGAGACTTGATATGGTCATCATCCATGCAAAAGCCATTGTCGATGAGGGGCAGGATTTCATTTGGGTAGGTACTCCATTCATGAAAGAAACTTAGACGTGGGAAAAAGGAAAGACAGAAAAGAAGACTGAATTACAAAATAAGAACAATAAAGACAAGCAAGGATGAAGTGAAGAATGCAAGTTTGAAGGAAGGAAAGAAGGTGGAAGAAAGGCAGGGGGGACTGTACAGAGCAACAGATGAACAAACACAACTGGAGAGGAGTAAGAAAGAGGTAAAGAGGAAATAAGATATAAAGGGTGGGAAATAGATATGATAAAAAGGAAAGGAGTAGCACAGAAAGATGGAATGAAGAAAATGTTATGGAATCAGGGGCACTAGGCCATAGCTTTGGGGTTGGGCCACTGTGCCCTGAAAAGAAATTAAACACAGTCACTCATGCTATCAGTATGACAGGGTTGGAGAGGACTGGCAAATGTGACTCGGTAGACCCAAACATAAGCCGTAGTGATATTCAACTTACGCTGGTGTAGTTCTCTTAATTTTAGGAATTTCACATCACACACAACATGATCAACCAGAGTGCAAGCAGTTGTTGTTTGCAATGCTTGTGTTAGATTGTGTTTGCTTCATTTTTAGGTCCAGCGAAGTGTAAGACCTCTTGTATACTTCTAAGTATACTTCTTCTGTGAGCTTAAAGCCATTTCATTTGTTCATTTCAGTATCATTTAAAAATCCTTGCTTGCTAGGGGTCAGTCATGCCTCTTTATCCCTCCTTTTTCTCTTTGGGAGCAGGGACCAACTACTGTATAATTATGCTTTGGCATGTTTATTTGTTCTTTGGGGGACTTTTTTTTTGTTGGTTTCCTACTCATGTTCGGAGAAGCTTCCCTTTTCATTTGCAGTGCATTCTTGCTCTCAGCTTAGCTTCGCTGCAATGCTGTTTCAGGATCAGGGCTTTAAATCAGGCTGTTACCTTGGTCACATTTACTAAGCATTCAAACACCGAGATCCTAAAACAAACACTCTCATTGCTGCTTGTTTAAATAGGCATTTTTAATTCATTCTTTACATTTTTCCACTTGGAAGCTCTCCTAGTCATGAATAAATCAATGCTTTGAATGCACAGCAATAAACTTTTCTCAAAACAGGTGCCCGCTACATTTTTCAGCACGGCACCTGAAAATCTTTGGGGATGTGTTGGATTCAAAATTGTAGAGTGCAGTACCTTATGTGGCTAATTAGGTACACCTAGGGCCAGCCTGTGGTACTGTACCTGTTCCCTGCTTCGTGCACATTAGAACAGTAAATATTGCATATTATAAGTGCATAATATGCAAGCATATTATAAGTGTAAAGGGTGTTAAAGTCACCATGTTGTTCCTGCTTACATTTCACATACTCTACTTAATCTGGCATTCTCTATAAGTGTTTGCTTTTCCAGGATGTTATTACTTATATTTTTTCCCAGTCAGCATATTACTCTTGTCTCCCCTCCCTTATAACCTGGTTCTTCAGCGCCGCAAGGTCATACGGATGTCATTAGCGTTATGCACATATCCTCCTTTCACTGCATACAAAAAAAAAAAAAGTGCCATTTTGAACACCAAGAGCTCTAACTTTAAAAAATGTGAGACCAATTGCATTACAAGTGATTTTTTAAAATAAATTTCATGTAATTTTCCTGAAATTTCATGTAATTAAATAAAAGTAAATTAAGCACATTTCACACACCTCTACTGAGCACACATAATCCTGAACTGTAACTGGACCCTGCAGGTATCAGTGCATTGACCAAAGTAGGAGCAGGACCTTAAGCACTGTAGGTTACAACAAAGGTTAAACAGCACTATTATCCATATGCACATGACCAGTACGTGATTTGCTATCACAAATACATTTACATGACTCAGCAGACATCTGCCACCTGATCTCTGCCCCTGCTACTAGGAGCCAACAAAAATGAGTAAGCCACAGACCTCGTCTCACCGTCCATGTCTATCCCTCGAAGAGGCTTCTTGAGCCTGTTATCTACCCTGAGGATGCCTCCACAATGTCTATGAAAAAATGCTCCTAAACGTTCTAGGCACAGAAACATAATGCAACACACCCCAGAACCAAACAATTTCAGAAGAAACACCTTGTATTCATGTTGAAAACAAATGAATTCCAGTTCTCCACTGGTGCTTGATTGCTCTGGCAATACTACAATCACAATCCTCACAAAGCAGCACTAGCCATCTATGAAAGTGCTGTCTTAATCCACAAAACAAAAATGCCACATATTCAAGAACTTTCACAATGAAACTTCCAATCTAGATTTCTCACTCAAATGCACAGAAAATGTGGAGTCTCTCTTGAGTGCACTTATCATCAACCTTCAAGACCACAGCTGATATTTGCATCCATTGAAACTATACTCCTCAAAATCAAAGCCCACATATTCACCTATAGCAAATAAACTATCCAGAAACGAGTAAAATAAGTACTGGCAAAGTCAGTAGGTCTGACCTTGGAAACTGGTATGATGATTACATGTTTTATTTTTTTCTGACAGGCATATGCTTGCAAAATGTGTAGTGTAGTTAAGACATCTTACTCGAGGGGGAGTATCTCAGACAAATAACCTCCTCTCTCACTGTCACTTCTGTCCTATGTGGTGCATTGACAGGCCTCCTCTCCCGCAGTGGAAACATTTATTGATACAAATGTACTTATCATACATCATTTGCAGTTCTCTGAGTCAGTCTAAGCAGTCACAGCCGTCAGTTAATGACTGTTCAGAGTCTGAGGTAGTATTCGTGCTGGCATCCAATATTTCCATTGCTGCAGATCTCCCAGTCATTGGGAAGGTTGTTTGATGTTGTGTAATCTAGGTTTTCTCTTCCCTTGTTGTGTGCAGTTAGCTGCATCTAAGTCCATCTTTTCCTGCCTCATGCTGGTTCAACGAGTCCCAGACCTCCTTGGAGTCTGTGAAAAAAGACATGCAGTCATCCTTTACAATTTTCAGCAGCACATAATATATGCCCATTCCTTGGATGCAATCGCTAAAGTCAATCTTCCAAGTAGCTCGCCATTTCAGTGCCTTCAACCCTCCCATACCCCCAGGCTTATTATAATACAGATATAGTTGTATCTGGAACACCCCTCTGAGTCTTCATCCCTGTATTCAAGAAAACATACTCCTTCAGGTTCTTCAGTTCAAGTACCTATTTTTTAAAGTGGCTATATTCGGTTGACTCACCCTGGATGGCTGCTGTCTGTTTGACCCCATCCTAGAACTTCCTCTGGTCACTCCTCAGTAGGTCAACAACTATTTGCACTGCACCAGCCTTGGCCTCCAATGCCTGTCTTGTTTTTGGTATTTTGTCAAGAACGATATTCAGCATATCTATTTCACTCCCTGTGGGTTGTTATTCTGTTTCGCTAGTCCGTGTTTTAGACCTATTCTCAGTGGGATTCAGCTGAAGTGGCAGACAGCCCCCCAAACCACCCGGATGTAAATTCCTTTGATGTCTCTGGTCTGCCCATTCTGCTTCTGTCCTTTTTAGTGCCAACAAGGTGGATTCCAATCAGGTATTTAGGCAGCTACTGGCTTCCAGGGTAGGTGACCTGTGTGCATTGTCAGGGAGAACAGTTGTAGGATATTATGCGGTAGACATTTGCACACTATATTGGCCGGTATGTGGATCTATGAAGTAGTAATTCAAACTCAAAAATTAATAAGGGCTGGTTTAGTGTAATAGCCCACCAACGGAGTTCACAAAGTGTGCAGCACTTGTAGAGTCACACTAGAACAAAATGCATAATATTCAGCAAGTGTCTCCATTCTGGTAGATGTTGCACCTGTATAGTGGTGTCCTTATATTTCTGGGGTGCTGCCTGGCATCTCAACAGTGTTAGGTAGCAGCACTTCTCTATGAGTTGTGAGGGTGAGCAGGAGAGTCCAAAGACTGGCTCTGCTTCTGGCTGCAGGGCTTGTACCACTGCGTGTGTGCTCTGCTGTGTTACAAAATACTCCTTTAGGGGGCCCAATGCCGCTGCATCTGTTTGCCTGCAACTATGCAAAAAGAGGATAAAAACGAAAGGCCCACTTTGTTTTAGCACTTTTTTCTGTCTCTGTACAGTCTTTCTTGAAGCTTTCGCACACTGCCACAGAGAACCGGGGCCCATTTGTGTAATTCCCTGGAGGGGTGGAAGGGCTGTACCCTGAAGCCATTACATCTGGAAGCCTCCACTGTCTTCAGTCCTTCAGAGTGGGAAGGGTCTTCAGACTGCTGTGGAGTTCTCAAGTAGCAAGGCCTGGGCATATCTACCTGCCATCTTGAACTTAATAGTCTGAGACCAGTTTGCTGCCTAAAGCTCGTCAGGTAGCTCACTTTACTGTGCATGCATTTGGATAAGGATAGCATTAAAACCAAACTATAATTCAAAAGCAGCTGGCAACCATAAAGAAATAGCAGGAGAAAACACCTGGTTTGATTGCAGGAGATGAACAGGAGTAGGCAAAGCAAAGCTGTCAATGTAATTTGGGTAAAGGACAACGGATAAGAGCAAATGAAAAAAGACCAACAGCAGTGTTTACAAATATGTACCCTCTTAGGCCATGCTGGGGGATTCCAGATTTAGGAGGTAATATTTTAGGGTTGTCTAAAGGAGGGTAGGGTAGAATCAACTCTGACTTTGAGGAAGATACTCCAGTGGAAGAAGGCTATACAGGAAATAAACGAAAGCAAGACAGGGCATAGGGTGTTTGTGTGCTGTGAAAAGGTGAAGATTGGTAGATCACACACATCTAGTAAGAATGTAGGGCCCGATTCACAAAGGTAAAGTTAAACCAAAAGTCCAAGTTTAAACTTTAATCTTAGACCTAAAGTTATTATGTGGACACAATATCATGTCAAAAATATCGAGGACCAAAATATCGAGAAGGTAAGTGCAAATACGTAAGTATAGATTTACTATACTTAACTCAACATCTACATACCTTGAAGATATATAACTGTTAAAGTGTATAGATATGGAGTTATATATAGTAAAACCTTACTCGACTACAGAAACGTACCTTGATATTTTTGTTCTCGATATTCCTGACATGATATTGTATCCCACACTTTTTTAGGTTTTGATATTTTGTATAAACATCCCTTGGTACAGAGAGAAAAACAAAATTGAGAGGTTTTTACTACAAGGACATTGAATATACATGTCCTACTTTTTAAATAAGGTGCTCCCTTCCCTATCAGAATGTAGGGCCTTCCTTTGGGTGATTTCTAAGAATTAAAGAGGAAGGTTTAGGGCTGGCAAAAGGTTTATTTTGCCAGGTTGAAAAGGCAGTTTTAAACTGAATGTGCTGGCTGCAGGAGCAGGCCTGGAGACAAGCTTTACAGTTTTGCTTTAGTGGATGGAACAATGAGTACGGCAGCCCACTAGAAGCATTTAATTTACAAGCTCTAGGCACATGTAGATCCATATTGTAGAAAAGTCCTCCTTTTTGCCGTGGTCACCCCCAAACCTTTTGAACAGATACTGGTAGTTACTGACTCTTGGCTGTGCCCCGGGGTACTGCTAACCAGTCCAATGGCCAGTGCTCTATGTAAAGTGGATATGCAAATTAGGTTAATCTTAATTGACAGTATCAACCTACCTATAAATCCCTAGATTATGGTAGGACTTGTAGGTTTAGGGGTCCCAGCATAGGTAGTGCACCCATAGGTGCACTGCTGAGGTGCCCGGTGTCATTTTAAAGGCAGGCCTGCCTTGCTGGTTGCTTTTAAATTAAATGTACCCTCAACTTTGATTTTGGAATTAAAAGTACTTCGAAAGTCTTAAACTACCTTACTGTTACCTGTGTCACCCCTAAGGTGTGCCCTGGGTGCCTTCGGGGTTGAGTGCAGTGTAACTATAAGCAAGGCATTATAAAAGTTGTTTTATAGGCCCTGGTGAGGGAAAATAGCCACATTTGTTTTCCATCATTGTAGTGAATAGACTCTATAGGATAAAATGGGGAGGCTTGATATTAAAATAATAAAGTCCTAAAAGGAGCAAGATATTTAAAGTTTGGTATCAAATTGATTGTTATATTAAATCCAACAATGTGCCATTTTGAATTTAATATAACTAGTTCAGGGAGAGAGTTTTAGAGCTCTACCTGAAAGTTGCCAACTTAAGCTCTGTAGTGCCCTTCTTTGATTGGTCAGACTCTGGCAGCCTGGACAGGCTGCCTTGATAAGGTCTAAAGTTGCATGGGCCGAAGACAAAGGAAGTGCCTCAGGGAGAAGATCTGCCTCAGCAGATGTGGAAACAGGATGGGGGAGAGCTGCCAAACTGGTCTTCAAAGGAGGGAAGGACATTTGGATCATCTCTGCACCTACTTCATTTCCTACAAACTCAGACAACCAGGTGCCCCCTGGATTAGATTAGGAGAGGGCAGGACAGGGGTGTGTAATGGAATCTTAGCCACATCAGTGGGTGGACTCATCCAGACCTAACCTCCAAATTTCAGATTCTGACATTTTGGATTTGTAAAGAATCTTGCTCCCTGGGATTGATTTTTGCCACACTTCCCAGGAAGCTGTCATCCAAGAGGGTGGTGGCCTACCTGTGATTTGACAGTTCTCCCCCTTGCTTTCCACCTCAGGAGCAAGTATAAATATGGCAGAGCTGCACCCACAGTTCAGTTCTCTACCAGGAACAAGAAAAGAAGAAGGACTGCCCTGCTGGACCCCTGACCTGCACCTGGACACTGTACTCTGAACGACAGCACCAGCTGCCCACTTGTGCTTCAGCACAAAAAGGACTTTGCCTGTCTTCAACTGTTTCAAGAAGGGAGTTCCTGTTTGCTACTGGCAGAAAATAGCTAACCAGAGTCCCCTGCATTAAACCCAGAAGAAACTGACCAACTGACCACTGTCCAGTGGTCATTTTGGAGTTTAAGCCAGGTTCATTGTGGGAGTTGGAGTCCTAACTTTCAAAGAGCAAGTCAGAGCTTCTGGAACCTTAGGGTGAGCTGTGGACTTCTAAAAGACCTTCAAATGTCTTCTGGAAGAAGATCCAGAAGTTTGGAGAAGAATGGAGAACATTTTGTAAAAAGCTCCATAAAGGGACTGACCCGACGTCATAGGTCAAGCCGTCGACTGTGACCTGGCCTGACTTGCAGGTTCATCCCGCTGAAAAGCTCCAGAGGCCCAGACTTCTGGGATTTCACTGGGGGTTCCTGTAAAGGCAATCAAACAATGTTGACTTAAAATCGGCTCACTGTGGAGGGTCATCCAACTTTGGAGAAGAAAAAGCTCAATAAAAGTGACAAAGTCTGAATGTAAAAAGTTGATGGGGACTTCCTGCTTAGTGTATCTGAGGAGGGCTCCAGGGACATCAGATCCAATTTCAATTTCGGCCCAGACGAGGAGTTCCATCTTGAGTCTGAAGGTAGAATTCTTCACCGAGGTCTCCTGTGACGTGTATCCAAGGAAGGCTCCAGGGAGGTCGGATCAGATTGGTGACTTCGCCCACTGAGAAAAATCTTCTAGGAAAAGACTAAGGGCCTCAA
This sequence comes from Pleurodeles waltl, assembly GCF_031143425.1. Classification (NCBI taxonomy): domain Eukaryota; kingdom Metazoa; phylum Chordata; class Amphibia; order Caudata; family Salamandridae; genus Pleurodeles; species Pleurodeles waltl. The sequence goes on from NC_090442.1 coordinate 758,787,514, forward strand.
TACGACTTTGGTGGGCTTTTAAGCAGACTGCCAAAGCCGCTGCAGTCCTGTTTGGACTTCTACCAATTTATGGGTGGAAGTCCGACTCCGTCGGCTTGGCTGACAGAGCTGAAGAGGCATTTGCACCGCCAGCACAGTCACACCAGCAAGACTCCACCTGCCGTATTACGATACGTAATTTGGCTTGGTGGAGCCCTTTACGGCAGTGCTTGCGGTGCAAAACACCAAGACCCATCCCCTCCCAGATGACCAGCTCAAAGGAAAAGGTAAGTTGATTGTCCGAAAGGGGAGAGGTTGGGGGTGTTGGGTGCATGTGTGTGGTGTGTGCATGTACTTGTGCCTGAATGGGTGTGCGTGAGTGAGTGTGTGTATGCATGTGTGCATGGAGGGCGTGTGTGCATGAGTGTGGATTGAGTGGCGGGCTGTGGATGAAGGGGGGTGTGTGGATGAGTGTGGATTAACGGGGTTGGGAGTGGGTGCATATGTGTGGATGACAGGGGGTGTGTGAATGAATGTGAATTTGGAGGGGTTGTGCGTGCATGAGTACAGATGAGTGGGTGGGGTGCTTGGGGATGTGTGTGCAGGCAACAGGAATGGGGATTTCTGTCATGGGGTGCGTGACCGCCCGGGATTTTGTGACGGGGTGACCGCCACAGAAAGCCTGGCGGTCTGCTGCATTGTAATCCTGCAGCAGGCAGAGGCAGGATGACCACCAGCCTCATAATGAGGGCCTAAGTCTGAAGGGCTCCATTGCAGTCAGCCTCAAACTTTTACTTTTCCCCGGTTGAGGTGCCACCAGATATCCAGAGTGGCGCTTTTAGTTTCTATGTGCTAAAAAACAAAAATTCATATCTCCGGTTCCCCTTATCCGACTTTATTAGGTTTGGTGTCAAATTAAAGATAAAGATATTTCCTATTTTTATAAATTGGTTATGGATTTTAAACTGTTTCCTGTGCTTTATTTTATTAGTGTTTTGTGATATGTGAATGTTTTACACACTTTGGACCTCATTATGACTTTGGTGATCTTTTTACAAGATCGTCATAGTCGCGGGTGCCGAAAGACCACCAGTGCTGTTGGCCTTAAGACTGCCGCATTATATTTACCATCAGATTTCCACCCTGAATTGGGCAGAAATCCGACAGCAGTTGTGGTGGCGGTCGGCGGGGATGAGGTAATTCCACCTCCTACACTGCCACATTAAAAGGATGCCACATGCCATATTACGACCCATAATACAGTATGGCGGTTTCCTGATGGTAAGACGCTGCCAGCGGTGGAAGCGCCGGGATCCATCCCATCCTGGTCGACCTCTTCAACGGGCATGGTAAGTGATCATCCAACAGGCGAGGGGGTTAGGGGTGGGGTCTGTGTGTGTGTGAGTGCATGTGTGAGTGTCATGAATGCAGGGGAAGGTGTGTGCATGTACGATGGTGAATGCGGATAGATGGGGTGAGTGCATGTCTGCGGTGCGGAGGGGGAAAGGGGTGCATGATTACATGCATGCGGGTGAGGGGGGCATAAATTTGGGTATGCGGTGGGGGTAGGGGAGGAGTGAATGCGTGCTTGTCAGCAGTGTTTGTGTATGTATGTCAGTGTGAATGGGGGTGAATGTCACTTTGCGTGGGTGAGTGGGGGAGTGTTTGTTTGTTTGTAAAAGTGTGTGCAAGTGTATCCTGGAGACATGAATCCTGTAGCCAGGATGCAAGACCGCCAGATTTTTCTGGCGGTGTGACCACCAGAAAAAAAATGCTGGAGGTCTCCTGCATTGTAATGCCCCTAGCGGTATTATGGCATCTGCCGTGCTGGAGGTGCTCACCTCCAGCCCGGCCACCGCAGCCGAGCCTTGTTGCTCCTTGCAAAGCAACCAAGAATTGAGCAGGGGTTAATTTATTGAGACCTTACATGATCTAGAGGGGGTTAGTGGCCTATTGCTAAGTGTATGTACTTACCTGCCCTTACCAGTAATCCGCTTTCCAAACTTTTTGGTTTGCAGTGGTGGGATCCAGTACTTGTATTCAGTATCACACTACAGTTTTTCTAAATTCTTGATTCCAATTTTTCCAAAAGTTTTTTGTTTGACAAAAAACTAAGGAGCCATGGAGCTTAATCTGGCTAGCCTACCCACAATGACATAGTCAATTTTAAGGGGTTGTGTACTGAGAAGGGGTTGCCTGCAGCCACTAACCTCAGTAAAAGTGTTCTGATCAAATCCCTAACAGCCTGGGCTGATGAACAAAAGGTAAGCAAAGAGGAAGCTCCAGTGGAGGAAGAAGTAGAGTTAGATGCCACCTCCAACCACAGGAGAGGGAGGGCATCTGAACCATAGTGAGGAGGAGGAAGACCGGTCCTCATTGCACATAGTCACCAGGGCCATACCCAAAGCTAGTTGGGGGGGGGGCACTTCAGAAGGAGAGAACCTGTCCCTCAGAGAGAGAGCTAGAAGTCCAGCTGGCATTCATAGCTTTGGAGGCAAAGGAGCTGGCCCTTGAGAAAAAAGGGGGCAAGGGAAAAGAAAAGAGATGGTGGCAGTGACAGAGAAGTTAAGATGTCCATGGGTTGGGGGCTTTGTCCCAGACTGCCCAACTTGGTTGTTCCTGCTTATGTAGAGGAGGATGACGTAGGCAAATGGCTGGGGGCCTCTGAAAGGCCTCTCCAGATGAGAAGGGTTAAGCCCCAATATTGGGATTCACTCCTATGGGAGTTGGTCCCAATATCTGGGAGGGATAGGCTCCGGACCCTAAGTGGGGAGGAAACAGATTCCTATCCCAGTATGAAGAGGTGTTTAACCAAGAATTTTGGTCTGACCCCAGAGCAGTACTGACTCAAGTTCAGGGACTCACAGAAGACAGTTACCCAGTCCTGGGAGAGTTAACCAGAAACCCCTGGGGGTGATGAGAAAAAGGAGGACAAGGTTCTCTCAGGGGAAGAACCAAGAGAAAGATGATAAAAAGTCCAAGGTGTCCTCACAAGAGTCCCCAAAACCTTCTCAGGGTGGGGGAGCCCTGAGCCATGCCACTTCTAAGGGGAGGAGGTACGAGGGGAAGCATTATGATTCTGTTCAGGCAGGAAAGTTTCAGGAACTTGCTAAGGCGGGCAAGTGTTTTGAGTGTCACCAGCCTGGACACAAAAGAGGGGATGCTGTCTGCTCCAAGAGGCCTCCCACTTGTGGGCAATCCCATGGGATTGCCTGTGTAGGTGTGGGGGTGGAAGTTGGCTAAGGGCGTGGGATGAGGGTACACAGAGGTCACCTTAGTGTCTGTGGGTGGGGTGGACATTAGAGCCATAGCCACTTAACCTTCCAGCATCGAGAGATATAGGCAGAGGCCTAAAGTAAATGGGACTGAGGTAGAGGATCTGAGAGATACAGGTGCCAGTGTGACTATGGTCACAGGTTTCTCTAGAGCAGGTCTTGGCTGATGTATTCCACTAGGTGACATATGCAGACAGCAGAACCAAGCTCCATCCCAAGGCAATGGTGAGCTTAGAATGGGGAGGTGTGACTGGCTCTAAAAAGGTAGTTGTAGCTCCTGCCCTCCCAGTAGAGTGTCTACTGGGAAATGATCTCGAAGCATCTGAGTGATCAGAGGTAGAAAGAAGGGTCCATGCACTGATGCTGGACCTCTCTGAATGGGAGTGTACTGTGACCAGGTTACAGGCAGCAGAAGAGGGAAGTGATGGACACTTGGACCCTGGAACAATGGGCCAAGCCTCCAAGAAGAAGAGAAAGGGCACTGGGTCTAGCTTGCTAGCCCCACCAAGTACAGAGGTTCAGGAGGAATCCAGTCCTGAGGGAGAGCACCTGATCTCTGAGGGAAGGGCTCCTCTCCTGTAAGCTCTGCCTGATTTGGCAGAGTTGCAAGGGTGGCTGGGCCCACCAGATAAGAATTATACCAGGGATGAAGAGAGTGTCCCACTAATGAGGTCCTGAGTCAGACTGCCTCCAGGCAAGAACAAGGGGATGTCAGTGGATCCCACAAGGTTTATTGGGAGGATGGAGTCCTCTATATTGAGGCCAGGAACTCCAAGCCAGGGGCAACCTGGAGAGTGGTGGTCCCCTGAAGTATAGAGAGTTCCTCCTAACTCTAAGCCATGATATCCCCTTAGCAGGGCATTTGGGGCAGACCAAGACCTGGAACAGGCTAGTCAATCATTTTTACTGGCCCCATATGTCAGGAAAAGTCAAGGAGGTTTGCAGCTCCTGTCTCACCTGTCAGACCAGTGGCAAGACAGGGTGCAAGCCAAAGGCTCCCTTGATACCACTACCAGTGATTAGGACTCTCTTTGAGAGGATGGGAATTGACATTGTTGGTCCCCTAGACCCACCAACGGCCTCAGGTAACAGATACATTTTGGTGGCAGTGGACCATGCCATCAGGTATCCAGAGGCAATACCCCTCAGGATGGTCACTCCTCCCACAGTGGCTAGGGTCCTGCTTGGTGTGTTCACCAGAGTAGCAGTCACAAAGGAGGTGGTCTTAGATAGGGGCACAAACTTTATGTCAGACTATCTGAATGCAATATGGGATGAGTGTGGTGTTACCTATAGGTTCACCACCCCATATCATCATCAGACCAATGATCTGGTGGAAAGATTTAACAAGACCTGGATGGGCATGCTAATGGGTTTGTCTGACAAATGCAGGAAGAGATGGGATGCTCTCCTCCCATGCCTGCTATTTGCATACAGGTATGTGCCACAAAAGGGAGTTGGATTCAGCCCCTTTGAGCTACCATTTAGGCACCCTATAAGAGGCCCATTGTGTTTGGTAAGAGAGTCTTGGAGAAGCCTCTCAAAGAGTCTAAGCAGAATGTGCTTGATTATGTGCTGGGCCTGCGTTCATGCATGGCTAAGTGCCATTGAGAGGGAGGCATTGCTGTGGTCTGGTCCCTAAAGACGTTGAGGCCATACCTGTTTGACACTCACTTCCATGTTCAAAGTGACCCCAGACTTCTCAGATGGCTCATGCAAATGAGGGGGGAGAATCCAAACCTGTTAAGGTGGTCTATTTCCCTACAGGGAATGGACTTCAGAGTGGAACATAGACCTTCCCACACCACCACAGATTGACTTTCCAGATGTTTCCACTTAGCTGATGAGGACTACCAGGTTGTAGGTTAGTACCCATAACCTTTCATCTGGTGGGTGGCCAGTGTAGGAAAGTCCTCCTATTTGCCCTGGTCACCCCCAAACTTTTAGGAAAGGTACTGGTGGTTTCTGACTCTTGGCTGTGCCCAGGTTATTGCTAACCAGTCCCAGGGCCAGTGCTCCGTGTAAAGTGGATATGCAAATTAGGCTGATTATAATTGGCAGTATTAACCTACCTATGAGCCCCTAGTATATGGTGGGGCAAGTATGTTTACAGACCCTAGTATAGGTAGCACACCCATAGGTGCATTGCTGAGGTGCCCAGTGTAATTTTAAAGACATGCCTGCCTTGCTAGTTGCTTGTAGATTATAGTTACCTTCAAATTCGACTTTAGAATTAAAAGTACTTTCAAAGCCTTAAACTACCTTATTTTTAAATATGTCACTCTAAGGTGTGCCCCAGGTGCCCACAGGGTTGGGTGCAGTGGAACTAAAAGCAGGGACCTTATAAAAGATGGTTTATAAGCCCTGATGAGGGAAAATAGCCAAATTGTTTCCCCTCATGGTAGTGAAGAGGCTCCACAGGCTAAAATGGGGATATTGCATTTTAAATAATAAAGTCCAAAAAGGAGCTAGATATTTCATGTTTGGTATCAAACTGATTGTTATAATAAATCCAACAACTTGCCATTGTTGAATTTAATATAACTAGCTCAGGCAAAGAGTTTTAGAACTCTACCTGAAACTTGCCACCTTAAGCTCTGTAGTGCTTTTCTCTGATTAGCTAGCCTCTGGCAGCCTGACCAGGCTGCCTTGATGAGGTGTGAAGTGGCCTAAGCTGAAGACAAAGAAAGTGCCTCGGAGGAGATCTGCCTCAGCAGATGGTGAAACAGGGTGAGGGGAGAACAGCCAAACTGGTCTTCAAAGGAGGGAAGGACATTTGGAGCAACTCAGGATCGCCCCCATTTCCTGCGAACCCAGATAACCAAATGCCCCCTTGATTAGGAGAGGGCAGGAAAGGAGTGTGTTAAGGAATTTTTGTGTATCTGAGGAGGGCTCCATGGACGTCGAATCCAATTTCAACTTTAACCCGGACAAGGCTATCTGTCCTGAAAAATCGTCTAACTCCGAAGGTAGAATTCTTCACCGAGGACTCTTGCGACACGTATCCGAGGGCGGCTCCAGGGACTTCTGATCAGATTGATGGCTTCGCCCAGGTGAGAAAAATCTTCTAGAGAAAGACTAAGCCCAAAGGTAAACTTTTGACCGAGGCCTCCCTCTTGCTGTAGCCGAGCAGGGCTCCATCGTGGTCAGCCTCAAACTTTGACTTTGCTCTGGTCGAGGTGCAACCAGATATCCCAAGTGGCGCATTTAGTTTATATGCACAAAAAAACATTAATTCTTAAAAAATATATATCTCTGGCTCCCCTTATCCGATATTAATTGTTTTGGAGACAAATTAAAGGTAATTAAGCAAAAGCAAATTACTCAAACTTTGCACACCCCTAAGGGAATGGAACCCAATTATCAGCATTGATAACTAGTTTGTTGTGTAATGTGATGGATAGGAATCACCTCTATCAAATTCATCGATGTAAAATGTTGCATATTTCCATTAACCTACAGTTCTGAAGATGTTCCAGTTCATGTAGGAACAGAATGCATTGTCGGACTTTACTAATAATGAAGAAAAAAGAAGATTCTAAACTGGATGATGGAGTGTAGATTGGTGTGCTGTTTTTGCCTCTGATTGATCGTTTTTCTGCAATGTATGGCAGTAGTGTCTGCTGCAGACAGATCTTTTGGAGACACATCACTGACGTAGGGAGTGTCGTTACTTACGTTGCCACCGCTACTAATTTGATATTGTTGATCATACGAATCGTTTACAGTTTTAATGCACACAGTGCAGAAGAGTTGCAATTACTGTCGCACACAGTGCATGAGAACCAATGGCTGAAGTGAGCTGCCCACTGTGCCATGCGGTTAAACAAGTGAACAGAGCTGTGGATGAAGAGGGCTGATGCAAAGCGCCTCTATTTTTATGTAGTTACTTTTTATTTCTGATTTTTGTATTTCCGAATGCTAATGTTGCCTCACAGCTAGTCCTAGAAATACCATTTGGTTTTCCTTTCTACCTGATACCACAATCTCCACCTCCACCTTGTCATGTCAGGACATAGACCCTCATCGAATTGTATTTTTCTTTGCATTATGAAACCTGCCGCTGCGTTTGTTTAAACAGTCAATTTCTACCTACAAAAAATAAAGAATACAATCAATGATGGAGAAGCTATTCACTAGAGAAACATGGTATAAATATTCCATTAGCAAAATACCCGCACGTGTTATGACCTCGATTTCATATACGCAGCTGCGCGGGGAAGTTAAAGCACTGTGTGATGTTGCCCTTAATACCATGGAGCATGTTAGCATAAATACTCTAACAGCCTGTGATCCGAAAGCAGCCAATGCTGGCTGCGCCTATAAATAAGTGTTATTTTGCAGTAATGAAACCGTCTTCCTAGTTAGGCAAAATGCCTAAACTGCGCTGGTGCAGCATTATGCCAACCTTGCCTGATTCGTGGAAGATACGACTAAACCTCTGGCGAAGGGTCATATGGTGAATTTCTGCTGTCAGAGGTTGAATCATCAGGACGTCATGGAGCTGCAGATGCAGAAAGCTTAAACCCATTCCAGCAGTCACATGGTAAGAGATGTCACACTTGGATTCAGGGGACCATATTGGAGATGGGAGGGTTCGGAACGTCAGTTTGGGAAGTTTTATGGGGAGTTGGTGTATAGTGGAGTGGGGCTCAGTTTGCCATCTGGACATGCCTTGAGTGATGGATGGTGTGGGTCTTGGCTTTGTGGGGAAGAGGGATCAGAGAAGAGGGCAGGGGAGGGGACAGCTGCCAAGTCGGATCATTCATTACTATCTGCACCCCACTGAGGAAGCTGGACTGTTTCCTTCCAATGAGAAGGGTTGCTGAAGCTGCCTTTTTTCAGGTTGAGCACTCAAGCGCTTTCACCTATTGTAACTATTGTGGGCTTTTCACTACGCCCACTGCACACCCATCACTTTCACTCGTTCATGGGCTTGCCTTTCAAAAATCCTTTGTTATCATTGCAAAATGCTTTTCATGTATCCCTCCTTGGGGCGGTTTAGTTACCGCCTTGCAGACGGCACACGTTAAATGGATATTTGTAAGATTGCCGATATGTTTGACTGTGAGCAAACTTCTTTTTTTTTGTGTCTCTCCTGCGCGCTCGTGATCATGGTGACCATGGCACTTTGAATCGGCCTGCTTACGTCAACTGTTTTTCTTTTCATTTCCAATTTATGTGGGGAGAAAAATCCAGTTAGGAATTTACAACGCTAATAGCTCAAACTCGAGCAAATGTGAGACCCATTGCATTGCAAATGTTTGTTTAACTTGGCGATCTTCGCATTTTGCCAGCGTACAGCTCTCCTTAAGTTTCATGATTTTCAGGCAAATCTACAGGGAAAACGGTTATTGCTGATGTGCATACTGGCACGTTGAAAAAAGTGAAGATTAAACGCACGAGTAAGGAAAGGTACATAAAGGCATCAGGTGCACAGGTAAAGAGGCAGGACAGCGAGAACAAAATCTAAAGTCGAACCAGGAGCCCACATCAACTCACGTTTGGCCAAAACGAAAGCTCTGCCTGTAAACGAAGAGTTGAAAAAGCAACGAAACGTGATCAAAGTGGATTTAACATCTCTAGAACAGTGTTCCCTCCCCCACCGCATATGTTCACTCTAACATTCTTTGCCAGGAACCAAATCACGTTTCACTTCCAATTTGTCTGACATTTCTGCTCTCAGATAAATGCCAAGAAATCTAAAGTGCATTTAAGAAAAAAAAGCAAATGGCAAAAAAGAATAGAAATCCAGGTATCATCTACAAAGCACAGAAAACACGATGTGTGCCACTGAGCTACTTTCTCTTTTGTCAAGGGATGTGCTGTAGCAGGATGATTAAAGCAAAACTCAACATTTGATATCTTGTACAAATAAGTGGGTATCGCAATGTTTTACAGTTACATTGCATTTCAAACACCCATCAAAGCATCAGTGAGACAGTTGTGCTAATGTTACCTTGAACTAATGAATGACAACTTAAAAAAGTGAGAACAGCTGCTCCAGACGGGTCGTCGGATGTAAGGAAACAAAAATACTAATTATGCTGTTGAAGAGGGAGACAGGAGGAGCCGTTCACAATTCTTTAAAAAGGTGGGATTTTAGCTGGGCGTTAAACAAACATGATCCCTGTCGATGTACTCCTAAGATAATCAGGAAGCGAATTCCACAATGTAGGTGCCAGATAGGAAAAAGCCCTGCTTCCGGCACAGGATTTGTGTCTTCTTGGGAGGACTAAACGATTTTAGTGGGCAGACTATTAATTTTTGTAGAGCTGATATCTTTTCGCCTTGTTCTGAATGTAGCTCGGACGTGTCAAATATGCAGATCTAAAGGTGAATAAAAGTGTTTTAAATTTGATTTTTGGCTGATATGACGCCAGTAGAGCGTTTCCAGTCCTTTCTGAACTGAATTGTATTTTAGGATATTCAGGACCAGGTGAGTCACAGCATTCTGGACCCACTGTAGTCTGTCTACAAGCATTTGATGGGCCCTAGGTAGAAGGACAGTTGTGTAATCCAGCCTAGATGTTATTAGGGCGTGAGTAACGACTTTACAAGTGTTTGCTGGTAGTCATTTTAAAATTTTCTTGAGAGATTTCAATAAAGCAAAACATGTTCCAATCATGGCTTTACCTTGCAGTTTAAAGGACAATGAGGAGTCAATTGTGACCCCAGGGATTTGGCCACATGAGTAGGGGCTGGGAGAACGCCTAGCTCAGAAGGCCAAATTCTTTTTTGTATCCAGAGGAGAGAAAGAGACAAAACAAAAAAGATCTCAGACTTATCTGTGTTTAGGCAGAGGCAGTTCTTAAACATCTATTCTGCTACTGCCAAAAGGCAGCCTTGAAAGTTAGCTTTAACAGCGTTGTCTAGGTCATTAAAGGCAAGCATCAATTGGGTGTCATCTGTATATGACATAACGTTAAAGCCCAGGCTTGTGCCACCATTGCAGGGGGCCATATAGATGTTGAATAATGTGGGGCTGGGGGCTTACCCCTAAGGTACTCCACATTCTACTTTTTAAAATTCTGAAGCATAACAGAGTACATACCACTTGCTGTCTGCCCGTGAGAAATGACTTCAACCAATTCCAGACAGTGCCTGTTAGGCCACTTTCTTCCAGACTGTAGCAAATGTGGTCGATAGGTTGAGTAAGATAAATATTGATTTTTTGCCCAGACCGAGCTGAGTTTTAATGAAGTTTGTTACTTTAAGAGGTGCTAGTTCTGTGCTAAAACCGGCTTGAAAGCCGGACTGAGAAGGGTGTAAACAGTTATCCTCGATTATGACCTTGGTGATCTGTCCGTTAACCCAGGTTTCTAACATTTTCTCCACTGCTGAAAGTTAGGAGACGGGCCTATAGTTGCTTGGGTTTATTGTATCCAGGTTTGCCTTTTTCAACAGAGGAAGCACCATTGTTTTTTCCTTTTTGTGGGAACAATTCCTGTTTCTAATGTACGATTAAATAGGCTATTGATGTGGGGATTATGAACATTCAGTGCTTGCTTATGTGTAGATGACAGACATCTAGTGGGGAACCAGATCTGCACTGTAAACTAATCCTTTCTGAGACCTCCAATGATATTTTATCAAAGGTAGTTAGCTGTGGTTGGATATTCTGAGATTTTGGTAGGGGCCTAGATATGTTAATATTCTGACTTTTTTAAAATCGAGAATAAATCTTGAGCACTTTATCATGAAAAAACAGAACAAACTATCAACAAATTGTTGAGAAGTAAGCATAGATTGTTTACCTGATTTTGAATTAAGGAAGGAATCTACACTTTTAAATATGGCCTTCAGAATATTCTCTGCTTCCTCAATTTGTTTGGTAAGCATGTTGGATTTGGTTTTTCTGATGTTTCTCCTAAGCTGTTTTAATACATGTTCATAGAGGTGTTTATGCGTATCAGAAAAGTTGTTTTGCCACTTCTTCTCAAGTTTTGTGCACTTAAGTTTTTCCTCCTTTAATTCTGCAGAGGACCATGGAGCAGAGAACTAACCTCTCTTTCTATTATTGTTTTTAGAGGGGCAATTTTATCGAAATGTGATTTCGATACAATTGGCCGTGTTTATGTCACACGTTACATTTAAAACTGTTTCTGAAACAGTATGCCAGGGCTAATACTGCCGTGCTTCATTTGTTTTGATAGCTTGTAGGACAGGAAGTTTAAAATGAAAAGGGATAAGATAAAGATCAGACCAAGCTAAGGGTGATGTTTCTTCAACAACAAGTGAAGACAAGTTGGAGAACATGATATCTAGGGGGATATTTATATTCTGTTTGCACCGAATTAGAGTTTTAAAAAAGTGATGCTAATTCAATGCAAACAGAGTATAAATATGCCCCTTAGCGTCAAAAAATGATGCAAATCTGGTTAGAGTCATTTATTTTTACTCTAACCTGCCTAACGTCCTTTTTTTTGTTTACACTAGCCTACCCTTTGCACCGGCTTGCACCATTCCATAAATATGGTGCCCAGCTGGTGCTAAAAAATGGTGCAAGCCGGTGCAAAAGTTTTTGGTACAAAACTGTGTTAGTGCACTTTTGCACCAAAAAGTATAAATAAGGCCCCTAGTGTGCGACCAGACCACTCGAATGAGTTGGGCCAGCGACCTTTTGGACTAATTTAAGATCGGACATTGCCTCAATCAGCTGTTCTGCAATTTTACATGAAGGGTTATCGAAATGTATTTTCCAATCACCAAGAAACGTAAAATTAGAGAATTGTAAAACTAGTGGTTTAATTATATTGGCTAAAATCTCGCCAAACTGTGTCTGCTTTAGGGGGCCGGACACACGAATTTCAGAGAGGGAGAAATTATCTGAGATCTTCAAGTTAAACACAAGAGCCTCAGCATAATTCTGTAAGTCAACCTGCTGACTACAGTAAAAGAAATTGGAATGGTAAATGATGGCAACTCCCCCTTCTATTGCTCCAATTCCGTTTCTGTAAGAATTCGAGTATCCTTTGGAATTGCTGATTCGAGGTCCGGACCGAAGCTTTTATTCAGCCATGTTTCAGTTAGGAAGATGAGTTCCCAGATGCTATTGTGTAAAATATTTCAAAGCTCAATTTTGTGTTTGGGGAGTGATTTTACATTAATTAAGCACGCTTCTATAGCCCCATCAGTTTGTAATTCTAATCTCTGAGTTGGATAATTGTCTTGTATTGAGCTGTAATCTCCTAGTTGGTGAGACTCTGTATTCGCTATTTGTATTGGTCTTTTGTGGTTCTCATGGGTGCAATTCAAATGTTTGCTGCTGGAGACATTTTTTGTACAGTTATAAGTCACAGCTTAGGCAAACAAAATGGCTATTGATTTTATTATTGCAAACCAGCTGATAATTACATTTGGGTGATTGAAGGTTAAGAAGAGACTATTTACTGTATACCAGTCTTCACGTTAATTCTGGGGAAAAAGGTCAGTATGGCTGGGGCTTGCCGTGGTTTGGATGTGGACGAGCACAGACAGGCTTGCCTTTTGCACGCCAGGGGTGCCTCGCTTCACAAGTCTGCTGAGTGTCCGCGCTGACATCCTGCTTAAATAGGGAAATGCAGGAAACTGAGGTCTCAGGAAGAAAAACGCCCCACCTAGGCTCAACAACAAGATCGGGTGGTGGAGTTGGAAGCTTTGAAAATGGTGGAAGCCAGCCATCATTAGCCTGAAACAGTCAGGCCCATATTTATACTTTTTGATGCAAAACTGCGCCGGTGCAGTTTTGCGTAAAAAATATTGCCGCCGGCTAACGCCATTTTGGTGCGCCGTGCGGGCGTCATATTTATACTTTGACGCACGACGGCGCAAACAACAGGTGGGAGTCACTGCGGCGTCAAGTCGTAAAGGAAAACGACGTTAACGCAGCAGAAATGACTGTGGGTCGATTTACGACACCGCAAACCGGATATGCGCCGTTTTTTTTGACGCAATAGCGTCAAAAAAACCAGCGAACACAGCCATTTCACCAGAGGAGAGCCAAAATGGATCCCAGATGCCACTACAGACCCCAGGAAGATGACAGCAGACCAGGAACTAACCAGGAGGACCCACACAAGAACCAGGACACTTTTAAGAAGAAAAGAAAGTGTCGCTTTAGTGCAGAGGAGCAGAAAATTCTGGTTAAAGAGGTGACGGAACACCAGCACCAACTGTTTTTCACATCAAAGTTGCCAATCAGTAGGAGAGAGGCCATATGGCAACAAATTGTCGACAAGATTAACAGTGTGGCTGAAGTATGCAGAACAGTCATCGAGTGCAAGAAACGCTGGCATGACTGCAAGTGCAGAACCAAGGAAAAGATGGCCAGGAACAGGAAGGCAGCACTGCAGACTGGAGGTGGGAGTCCAGCACACCAGGAGGCCCTGGACCACATGGAGGAGATGGTCGCAGCCGTCATCCCTGAGGAGATCGCCACAGGGATTCAAGGACAGGACAGCGCAGACTACCATGAGACAACGCACATGCAGGGTAAGTCGCATGGGGAATTAAAATGCAATAATGTCATCTACAATCGGGGGGATACCGACCACTAAATGCTTGGAAGTCATCTAATATATGGAGTGGCATGGGTAAAGGGGCACGGCAGGGGGGCATGGCCCGTTCTGAGAAGACCTGAGGCACACCATTAGACAACACCAACAACAGTCATATGGGGGCATGCCGTCATGCCAACGATGGAGCAAAGGGAAAGCCACGACAGGAGGGAAGGCCACTACATCAAACTGACATCCTGGCACACGTCAGCCAACATACCCCATACATTAACTAGGGCCCTATTAGCAATCCTCTAGCCACACCGACAACTGCAATGTAACTGCGTTAACAGTTGCCACTACCACCTCTGCTCTGTGTGCAGCTCAAGTAGCCAATGGCAGTAACCTCCCCATGTATCATACACACCTAAATTAGGGGGTGAGGATGACAACTGCAACAATCCCCAGTAACAAGACAAAGGCCCCAGTACTCTCAAATGTCAATGCCCATAGTTGTCGCAAACATCAGCCAATGTAAACAACAATAGGAGCTACACAGCACTAAGGACACACCCATGCTGCATATGTCAGGGTCCTTCCTGTGCCTGGGTAACAAGGCAACATCCCAAATGTCATACTGCTCAGACAACAGCATGGAGGAGGGGACACATGTAACTGGTCACTGAAATACACCTGCACAGTCAGAGGAGGAAATAGGACACTGATACGACTATCAGGGCAATCCAATATAACATACATTCCCCAACATCAGCAGGACACATTCACAATGTCAACATCCATATTGGATCATAACATTGCCATGCATAGGATATGCAACATGTCAATGACATTTAAGTGGATGTGAAAGATAAGAGATTGGGGCAGGTCCAGATTGTTAAGTGTGATGCCAGGGCAATCAGTACACCCACAGCCAGTGAAAGGTCTCACCATGAGAATGGATGTACACGGAGGGTTGAGTAGGAAAAAAAGGTGGCAATTTTCTATTTGGCATAAATCAACACCTAGAGGCGATGAGGCTGACAAGTCTGATAACTCAATAACATACATGTGACACACAGGTGGGCCATAGGCCTGGAAGAATGCCCATCTGAAGGACTGGAGAAATTAACACAAAACAAGATCACAAAGTGAATTCATCAAAAGGCAGGCACGTCACATCAAAATTGTCACAACACAGACACACTAATTGTACCCTGTTTCATTGCAGAGGAAGATGGATCTCCTGCCAATATGCCTGTCCCAGATTTCCCTGATGAAATGGATGACGAGCCGATAAACATTCCCCAGGAGACCATCCAAAAGGTCCTTGAAATCCTCCAGACCCCACCTTCTGTCACAAGGAGGAGCACAGAACAAGCAGCCATCGCAGAGGAACCACCCACCACCCCAATTGTAAGACCTGCCAGCTCCAATACAGCTGAGGACTCAGACGACACTGGCACCAGCTTTGAGAGAACTGTAGTTGGAGTACAGCGGGATCTGGCCAAGGAGGTGCGGGTGGGGATGCAAAATATGTCAGCCAGCCTTGAGGGGATGCGTTCGTGCATGATGTCATCTGCAGATCAGGCAGCAGCTATGCAAGCCCTAACATCTATCTTGCAGGAACTGCAGAAAACCCAGAAGGAAATCAGCACAGCTGTAATACAGTTGACCCAACACCTACAACAGCAATCCTGTCAACGCGTGCACGAATGCAACACTGAATCCCTCAGAGCCGACCTGGCTGCCTACAATCGTGATGTGGCTGCTATTCTCAAGAACCAGCAGATCCTCGTTGCTGCAGTACTGCCCTTAAGACCTTCACAGGTAGCAGCGACCGGGATGTCTGACTCCACGTCTTCTAACACTGAGGTGTGTGTTGCCCCTTCACAACCAACAACAACAAGGACAAAGCAGGCAACACACATATCAGAAGAAGAAGACATGGAACAGATCACATTCACAAGGAAAATGACCAGGAAGCACTAGTCCCTGCCACATGGCCAACTATTACCAAGGCCCTGCGGTTTGTAACTTGCCAGTCTTGAAACAACTGTACTCAAGCACTGTTCTGCAAACCACTGTATATCTTGCAACCCAGCCCAGTGATTGTCTCTCTCCTACTCATTGGCTAAGTCTGTCCCTCTGCACTGTCTGAAACAGCAACCCCAGCATGTCAAAAGCATTTTGGTAAACCCTTGTGTTGGATCACAATGTAAGATGTCACTATAATGGACTCACAATCATGGACAACGTACAGATAGCACTAAAGCACTTTTTAATAAATAGCACTTACACAACAAATCTGTTTCTGGGTAATGTGACATATCAACTGTGCAGTAGATAACTGAAATGTGCCTACTGTCAAACTACGTAGCTTGTCAATACAACTGTCCTGATAATATGTAGTCAAAGAAATCTGCACAGTGCCCATGATTGCATCATGGTCTGCCCATCCTGAGGGACAAATCTCATGAAGTGAGAAACCATACACCATCATGCTGTGTTGGACAGAAGAATGCTTCCTCAGGGGATAACTAAGTCATCAAATAGTGTTAGCAAAATGTTGTCAACATGCAAAAATAACACAATAAACATGCCACACTAATCTAAGTAAACACTAAAAAAACTGCATAAATGAAGGTGTCTGAGTTAACATACAAATAGGTAATCATGCCGAACTGTGTCACAAATGATGTATGAGGGTCATGAAGACAAGAATACAATATTGCCAATGAGAACTCATCTTATAAGGGTGTGCATGATCATCACACTGCAGTCAGACCTAAAACTGTTTCCCCAATAACAAGTCTGGAAGCACTGTTAGTGACTTTGAAAACACACTTATCAACAGAAACACATTGGGATCCATATTAACTGTGATTGGTGGTTGCAACAAAGGGTCGACACTTTGCAAGGTAGCTCTGGGCTAGCTGCCAATCGTACAGCTCAGTTGGGATTTGTTTGCAGCATAGGACACAGATGTTATAGTACCAAATTGATGTACACTGAATCCAAACCCACGATCAAGTACCATTCAACACATACTATTAAGGGGTAACCAACCGGTGGAGGAGGTCTGTGTGGGCTGTCCTGCACCGGTGGCAATGCTGGGGCCAGGAAGTCCAGCAGATGTTGGACCAACAGTGGCAGCTGTGGGTGGGGCCACCTGGCTCTGATTGGTGGTTGTGCTGGTGGTGGCTGTGGTGGGCAAAGTAGGCCCACCCTGTGGGAAGGCTCGCCATGCCCCGGAGGCCCGTTCATGGCAATATCGCCAGGCCATCCTCCGGAACCCCGACTCCACCAGCAGGATGTGCTGGTATCGCATGGCCTGACGCTGAAATTCACGGACCTGGTCTGGAGTCATATTAGCAGCTGTGAAGACAAATGCAGATATGCTACATTAGTAACTGCATTGTGTGAAACGGCACAGCAAGTTAATCAGACATTACATCTACTGTACTTGTAACAGCTCATATCACAATACAGAGCATTGAATGTCCCTGAGGAAGTATTTGGCAGGCCAGACTACAAAGGTCACATCACACAAAGCACATCCATAACCTACAAGATGGGTAATAACTGGCTTTGACTTGCAATCTGAGTTCTGACAGTTATCATCTAAGAATCATGCTGCATATCCTCCGCCAAGAGCTGGGCTACAAATGTCAGTGTACGGAAAGCAAAACTAAAGCCACATGGTCTGCAAGTTGTAACTGGACTTGCCAGTATAGTACCAAGTGCCAAACCTGAGTGTGTATACTAGTATGCAACAAAATCGTCACTTATTCACATGTATGTGTAACATACTGGTAGCATCAATACTAGGTACCCCATTCACAAAACCATGGCCGTGTTTGAGGGGGGGCGGTGGATACACAACTATAATTTGCCAACAACATGTACACCGAGGAGTGTATAGGAAACTCCACACATGTTTGTCTCTACAGACACACCACAGGTAAGGTCTATCTACAATTAGGAGTCAGCAAAACCTAGAGCACTCATAGGGTCAGACATGTCAGGAAATGCAGAACTTGGTACACAACATATACTTCCAGTGAGGCCTGACTTACATCAGACACAGAGTTTCTAGAACACCCATGATCATGAATTGCATGCACACCTAGGCCATTGCACTCAGGTTCCACAGACTTGATGCACTACATGTGGAAGTACATGCTGCTAGGAGGTTCTACCTACTGTTTCAAACTTACGTAGGTAAATAGGGAAGCAGATGTCTATTGGAAAGCTATTAGCTCTACCAATCTTAGAGAATGTGGGTCTGACAGGCTGACTAAATTGGGGCTGACTTCCATTGAGACTCTTGGTGATACAAGTGTCATACACATGACTATCCCCTGTACTCACAGTGGGGCCTACAGGGATGTCCTACAATCCCTACATGATACCATTGGATGCGCATTGGCAAACTCAAAACATGTGAGAACTGCATTTCCACTCATGGAACAAGTGAAAAGCTTGCCCAACGCATCACACCTTGCTATGCGTCCAACTCACACGAGTCCATAACCAGCAAACACAACACATAAAAGACATATCAACACTTACTGTAGTGGTCGTGGTCCTCAAATGTCGCCACCTCTCCCACAGTGTAGGGTGCCGGTCCACCAGTAAGGTATGGAAGGAAGAAATGTGCTAAAAATCTGTGCAATTTCATAAACATTTACAATGTGTAGGCTTAATAATGAAATGGCAGCCATTCAGACATGATGGTACTGGATCTGATACATCACGGCCAACTTGTACATAGCATGGGTCTCCTGTGACAGTTACACACATATCTGCACACATATATTGGCCCTAACTATCATGTGGTTGCAAACATTCCCCATAATTGGTGAGCACTAAGAAATATGGAGTGTAATCGTCTCATCATGTGCATCCAAGAGAGACATCCAAAGCCTGGTTACTTGAGGACTGCATTACCAGTCAAACATGCCTTGTGGCCATGACACATTTATTGCACATAGGCCCAATGTGCAGAGGGAGGGGCAGGGACTTTTGTAAGCCATCCTGTTGTTGCAGTATAGTCAATTGATGTGGCCCAGCTATGGTGATTTGCACCAACCATGGAGATGTGAAGCCATGTGCATACACTTGGACTGCCATCCATATTTGGATTGTGGCTCAACTAATTCCAACAAACATCTTAAGATGTTAGCTGAGGGCACCTTACACCTTTTCACGATGTTTTCAAATCAAGAACTGACATGTATCCAAAAAGATCAAGGAACACAATAATCCCACACATTCATAGTACTTCTGTGAACGCTTTCCTTCCACACTCACCAGACTCACATGAGACATATGTCTGAGCCACTTTGCTATTATCAATTGACGTGAAGGCAGCACTCATTTTCTGCATCATGTAGTGATTCTAAAGTCAGTCTAGCAATTGCATCAACATAGTTGGCCTAAATGTTGGTACATCTGTACTTCTCTGTCAATAGTACCCTATATAGACATGATTGGCTCCTATTTTGTTAGCTGTTCTGACAAAAAGGCCGCACCAATTTCCTTCATGGAAAAGTAACCTGTAAGTTTTGCTGAGCACGTGCTACCTGACAGCTGGCAATTGTGATCCTTGCCATCGTGCATCAATGATCCCCTTATATTTCCCCAGCATTACACACAGTCAGCAAGTTAGCTGGCAGACATTGCACTAATCCCCTGATGTCACTACAGAGCATTTAACATTGCACATTAACATAAGTCGTACTCACCAACAGTGCCACCAATCATGATTCCCAGGTGGTCCAAGAGATCCTGCTCCCTGGTGATGAGGTCAGCCCACCGGTGCTTCAGCTGGTGGTCACTCCTCTGACTGGCATACACACGCTGCAGATGATGCAGCACCTTTCCCCACCGGATTCTGCGAGCCTCTGTCGGATACCCCTGTATGACCCTGCCCCCTGTCTGGATCATGAGCGGCAAGAAATGCGTCACCAACCAGATGAAGCCCCCCAACTCCTCTTCCCCCATCCTGCCAAGATGTGGCCTACCAGACATACTTATAAGTGACAATAAGGAATAGGGGTAAAAGAAATAGAAAGGGGAACAGGGTGAATGTAGGGGTACAAAGACAGAAAAAAAGTAAACCTAAACACTAAAAGAGCCCAACTATCCCCAAACTAACACTACCCACAACAGACTCCCACAAACAAGAAAAACACAAGATAAATGGACAAATATAGACAAAACACAGTACTACAGTAAACACAAACAATATTTATTTCACGAAAGGACTTTACAGATAGCACACAGGACAAAAACAACACAAAATCTCTGGACAACACTCTCTACACAGCCACAGTCTAGAAGGATCATAGACTGCAAAGTGAAAGTGAAAGTACACCCACTGTACATGATCTGTAAACAGGATATCCTATTACATCACTTCCTGTATGAAAAGTCCTGCCTTTTTCGCGTTATGCGTCATTTTTCGTTTAACAAAACTGTATTTGTGTCATTTTTTTTGACGCACAGACGTGAATATTAACCCGCATCCACATAATGATACATGGACTGTACAAATATCTGGATGCAGGTTAAATTTCACTCCTGTGCGTCAAAAAAAATGACGCAAATACAGTTTTGGTAAACAAAAAATCACGCACACCGCTAGGGACTTGAGGAACTGGGCACCATGTTAATTGCGCAGACAGACAAGGGTGAATCTCACATGTATGATGACACCACAGTTGAGGCCATAGAAGTGAGCCCCAACTATCAAGTGGCTGTGGTGGACCAGCATACAAGACAGCACGTGTCCACATATTTCCAGTGATCAATTGCACATAGGTGTCTTGTTCATGTGTGTGGTCCAATGATGATCCTGTAGATTGTTTGGGGTGTAATTTGTCACAGTTCGGTCCAGAACTCATCATGAGCCAGTGGCAGCTATTCCTGTAACTACTGAGTATCCTTGGTTGAGCAATGTGAGTAAAGTAGATGTGGACATGTGAGCCAACATGTGGATGGTCCCACCCTGTCACTAAAGACGTGTAATGAGACAGTCAACAGGGCAACCTTGGTGTGCTGAGTGAGATAATGTCTCAGGTGTCATGTTCCGGCAGGTGTCATTACAACATTTGTACACAGGTTGGCCTCTGCACTTCCCACTGCATCTGGGAACATCATAGCCTCTGTGCTGATTATTCTCGCAGCTATTCACCACACATGGCCCATCACTATGTTGTGCACACTGTGATGCTGTGTGTGAACTGTCATGGTCCTGACATTTGTGTATTATTCATGGACATTATCAGAGGTTGCTGGTTGTGCTGAAAGCCCCGTACCCAATCCCTGCCTACGGCCCTGGGACAATGTCACACTTTGTCATTCATGCATAAATGCAACCCAAACAAGGGATGGGCCATGAATTTTGCTTTTCCAAGAGGATGTAACTCAAATGGTACAGTTAAAAGGCAGATGATGCTATACAATGTATTTGGGTATGCATGGAAGAAGCCCATGCCCAATGCCCCCTGATGAATGGCAGGTTTGCTAACGCAAGTATGGTACATATGTAGACACAGGGATACTTTAGTGTGACGCACAGACAGTTGCCAGTCAGGCTGACAGAATGCAAGGTGATTCAGGATCCAGTTACTTGACAAGTTACGTAATCAGTGGTCTGACTGAGACTGTTTTGAGGACAAAGTAGACAGTTGACATGTCAAACTGTGTACGTCCTGTGTTTTTGAAGGTGACAAATGAACCCAGTGGCTGTGTTACACGGTTTAATTAGTATCAATGGTTGACGTGTATTTGACATAATGGCAACTCCTATGCTGTTCCAGGCATCATCCGGGGCAGTGCTTTTTGAAATGTGTTGTGTGCATGGAGGTGATCATAGGTGTGGGCTGCATCTGTTTCTCACCAGTCCTGTAGGTGAGACTTGCATTCTAAGGGCCAACAGACATTTTCACAAGGGGAAGCAATCTACATGTGCTAACAGTGCTTTGAAACTAGAAGACAGTGTATAAATTGACCTGACGTCCTTGCAGTCAGATGTTCTATGACAATGGCATACCATAGGAAAGGGTGTAGCACACTGGTTTGCTAATGTTGGTCTGTGTGTGTAGAGGAGGTATTATCAGGGTACACATCTTAGTATTCCAGGGACGTCTTCCGACAGGTGGGTTGTGACCAGATGCATGGGTGTGTAATGAGTCGGGAAATGGCCTGACATGTACATGGAATGTCATGTGCGCAATGCATGTCATATGTGTGGCACTTGTGCTGTCTATGTTCTGCTTCTATGGAACTCTAGTCACAGATAGTCCTTGCAAATATTGGATGCAGTTGGACTAACTGCTGTCAAGGGTCTGGTCAGGCATTCCTATTACTGATGCCAAAGCACATTGACTGCCTCATGTATGAGGCTTGTTTTCCCCTTATTGAGTGATGGTGTCATAGTTGTGTGCCATATGGTGCGTTGGACCTTGCTTTCAACATGTATGTGTGAAATAGTTGTGGTCCTCTGCTATTGGCCTTCAAAGGAGATATGTACAAGATATATGTCATTAAGCGTGTGTGTGTAAGTGACCATTGTGTGTTAGGCATCACATTAGCTCTGGAATGTTCCGTGTCCTAATCAGTATCTCAGCAATGCAACACTCTTATTCTGATAAGTAGAGATGAAGGTGTGCAAAAAGGAATAGCCAGGCCATGATATGGTGATTAGAATAGGTGTTTATTTAAATTCGTTAACTAAAGTGGTGAAGGTGATCATATTCAGAAGAAATTATTTACAATCTGTTGCCGCCTGCGTATACCAGCGGCCGTGTTCTGTGTTCTGTAGTTCCCCCTCCTGTTGCAGGCCAGCATCCGCCTCTTCCTCCTCTTCAGGCATGTGTGGCTCTGGTTCCAGGTGGGGAATGTTTCTTTTGATACAAATGTTGTGCAATATTGCACATGTGAGGATGATCCTACAGACCATCTCAGGGGAATATAGGAGGCTATCACCAGTGATGTCGAGGCAGCGGAACCTTGACTTGAGGATGCCGAAGGTCCGCTCGACAATGCTGCGTGTCCTCCCTGGGCGTCGTTGTATGCACGCTCTGCAGCAGTACTTGGGTTGCCAAATGGTGTCATAATCCATGGCTGGATGCCATACCCCTGATCAGCTGCAAGAGAAAATGAATGGGATCATGTTGATGTAGCTGGCACTATTGAAAAGACCTTTCATGGCAGTAGTTGTTTTGTGTTGTCTGTGACTCTTTTGTGTACTAATGTGGCATCCTATGCTTGTAGGCTGTACCATCTGCATTGTGTTGTTTCCTTGGCTGAACGACTGTTTGTCTGCTAACCGTTTGTCAGCAGTATGTTTTGGGATTTGCAGTACAGTGTGTCCTCCCTAGCATTGTGACTTGTGATACAGGTGTCCGTGTGTCTTCACTGGGGGTGAGATGATAGTTCCATGCACAGTTAAAATTGAAAGTGTTGTTAACACGTTCATATCAAAGTACCCTGGACATCCCATACCTTGAAACGTATTCAATGTATTAATGTAAAGGTCATTGGGACACTTACAATTTGCAAGGTGACATTTAGGCAACCACACTCATTAACGTCTTAACATTAGGCTGTACAGTAATTTCCGATGTGTGACAGGTTCAATGGTGACTTAAGAAACATGGCTAGTGATGTCACGACCTCAGTGTGTTCCTGTTGACATGTTGCTGTTGTGTTGTATGTGTTGTGTGTCCTAGAGGGTTGCTGTGCAGTGTGTATATAAGTAGGTTTTTGTACTTACCAACAAGTAGACCATTGCCATACCGTCTATCCTGGAAGTGTTCAGTGATGGTGCAGTGACGAAAGATGAAGGAGTCATGTACACTCCCAGTATATTTAGCCACGATGTTGGTGATCAATCCCTGGTGATCGACTATGGCCTGCACGTTGATGGAATGTGTGTGCTTCCTGTTGCGGTAGAGGTGTTCAGTTGCAGCAGGTGGCACAAGGCGTACATGTGTGCAGTCGATTGCACCAAGGACGTGTGGGAAGCCACTGATGAGGTAGAACCCCTGTTTTGTTTCCTGCTGCTTCTGCAGTGTGTTAGGGAAGCAGATGTGGCGGGGTGTCAGTCGAATGATGGCATCCAGTACTTTGGGCAAAAAGGCAGAGAATGATGGTTGTCATAATCCGCCAACCAGGGCACCAGTTGTTTGGAAAGCGCCACTTGCCAGCATGTGAAGTACAGCAAGCAGCTTTGTTTCTGTTGGGATGGTGCGGGGTGTCACCAAAGTGGGGGCCAACTGCTGTTCAATGTTGCGCAGCAGCTGCTGAATGGCCTTCTGCGCTGCCTTTGGGGTCCCTGCTGGTGTTGTTGTAGCTGCTGTTGTTGCTGCTGGGCTCTGCGTCTGCGTGCACGCTGGATTAGTATCACCTCCATGGCTCCCTGTTGGTGCTCTGCTGCTCTGCTGTTTGTTCTGTGTGTTCTGATTAAATACAGGTGTGTTTGCCCCATTTTAACGCCTGCCCTGACCCAGGCGTTAATTTTTGACGCAAATCGGGCTGTGCGTCATTTTCTGGCTGCGCATCATTTTTGCCCGAAAGCATAAATACGACGCACGGCAGTTTAAGCCATTTTTTGGACGGGAACGCCTACCTTGCATATAATTAACGCAAGGCTGGTTGCCGCATCCAAAAAATGACGCACACAGCGGAATTTTGTCATCCGCGGGCTCGGGCGTCAAAGTTTAAATACGGGGCAACGTTTGCGCTGATTGTGCGTCAACGTTTTTGATGCACAATCGGCACAGACGGAGTATAAATATGCCCCTCAGATTTAAAACAATAGTAGGGTTTGCAACACTATATAAAATGTGGACAAAAGTGCAAGTGGCAATTATTAAATCAATTTCCCAGAGCCGCCACATAACATAATTGAAAGCGTTTTAAGAGTTTGAGACTAAAAGCAATTAAAAGTTTTCTAAAAAAGAAAAAGTCGCCCTGCTTACAGGCACTTGTCCTATATTAGTTGGTTCTCCTGCTTCTTAGGGTCTCACCATCACTGCCGAGAATGGGACCAGATGCTTGAATTAAAAGTATCCGAAGAGGAATCAGCCTGAAAGGGAACTGGGCGTAAATAATACACAAGCACAAATGTGTTTAAAGCATTAGAGCCATAAGAAGCTCCAGCCAAACTTGCTGGTGTCCCTTGCAGGGTTACGTCTTGCCACCACACTGCAAACAGTAGACCTGTGTCTCTCAGTTTTAAATTGGCAAGGCATACATCGGCATAAAGAGAATAAATGTATAACCCCCCACCAAATAGACGCTTAGTGATCTCTGCATTGCAATAGAAGCACTCCCTTGGGTACAGACGGATATGTGATAAATCAAGATACTTCCTACCGCGCATTCCATTCAATAAGATGCACTCCAATACTTTCCCCTAGTGATTGTAAAGGGGCACCATGACAAAACATAAGACTGAAGCCGGAAAATTATGGGCGAGTCCCACAAACAATAGTTTAAACTCATGTAAATGGATTAAAACATGGAGGAAATAGTTTAAACTCCAATAGGAACGGTTTAACTTTTAAGGGAAAGGGACTAAAGCTAATCTGCCCCTTAAACTGTAACAGCGTTATCAGCTATATCTTGCTATGTGACTCTAGGGCCTCCATTGTTGCTATGAACCAAATGGAGCATATAGGAAAATGACACTTTTTACAGTGTAACAGTGTGTGGTGATGCAATGACGCATCACCAAGGATATTATGAGCGAAGAGTCCCACTGTACCCAGTTTTACAATAAAACGAGCAAAGGTCATCAATACAGTTGTCCACTGACTGCACATCCTAGGGAATACCATATTGCGATCCAGTTTTTCATTCTACCAGCACTGTATTTCTGCACTTTCATCCAATTAAAAAGAATCAGGACTAAAAAAAGATTCCCGCTATATCATGATGCGACATGATATGGAGCCTTTTGATACTCATGATATCAGACAATACGAAAAAACATTGAAAATTAGAGGAAGGGAAAAGAGACGTGGGCTGAGGGGATATTTCAAGTCCCCTAATGAAATGTCTGAATTGCTAGACGCTGTGATTAGCAATGTATGTAACATACATAATGAGCAATCACTCCACCAAACCATCCTGAAAAAAAAAAACAGACGCGTTGTTTTGTTCACCAGGATAAATGCAGTCTGACGTTTTGTAAAGGTAGCATTTGAAGTTTTGTTTTAACCCCTTCGCTGCCAGGCCTTTTCCCCCTCATGTGCCAGGCCTTTTTTTGCCTATTTGGGGCAGTTCGCGCTTAGGCCCTCATAACTTTTTGTCCACATAAGCTAACCAAGCCAAATTTGCGTCCTTTTTTTCCAACATCCTAGGGATTCTAGAGGTACCCAGACTTTGTGGGTTCCCTTGAAGGAGGCCAAGAAATTGGCCAAAATACAGTGAAAATTTCGTTTTTTAAAAAGAAAATGGAAAACGTGGCTGCAGAAGAAGGCTTGTGGATTTCCCCCTGAAAATGGCATCAACAAAGGGTTTGTAGTGCTAAACTCAGCAGCTTCCTAGCTTTCAGGGACAGGCAGACTTGAATCAGAAAACCCAATTTTTCAACACAATTTTGGCATTTTACTGGGGCATACCCCATTTTTGCAATTTTTTGAGCTTTCAGCCTCCTTCCAGTCACTGACAGGAATGGGCATGAAACCAATGCTGGATCCCAGAAACCTAACCATTTCTGAAAAGTAGAGAAAATTCTGAATTCAGCAAGGGGTCATTTGTGTAGATCCTACAAGGGTTTCCTACAGAAAATAACAGCTGAAAGAGAAAAATATTGAAATTGAGGTGAAAAAAACATCAATTTTTCTCTACGTTTTACTCTGTAACTTTTCCCTGCAATGTCAGATTATGGAAAGCAATATACCGTTACGTCTGGTGGACTCCTCTGGTTGCGGGGATATATAGGGCTTGTAGGTTCATCAAGAACCCGAGGAACCCAGAGCCAATAAATGAGCTGCACCCTGCAGTGCGTTTTCATTCTATACCGGGTATACAGCAATTCATTTGCTGAAATATAAAGAGTAAAAAATTGCTATCAAGAAAACCTTTGCATTTCCAAAAAGGGCACAAGATAAGGTGCTGAGGAGCAGTGGTTATTTGCACATCTCTGAATTCCGGGGTGACCATACAAGCATGTGAATTATAGGGAATTTCTCAAATAGATGTCTTTTTTACACACTCTCCTATATTTGGAAGGAAAAAATGTAGAGAAAGACAAGGGACAATAGCACTTGTTTTGCTAATCTATGTTCCCCCAAGTCTACCGATAAAAATGATACC
The DNA here is from genome assembly GCF_031143425.1 of Pleurodeles waltl. Taxonomy (NCBI): domain Eukaryota; kingdom Metazoa; phylum Chordata; class Amphibia; order Caudata; family Salamandridae; genus Pleurodeles; species Pleurodeles waltl. Next base: position 758,814,581 of record NC_090442.1, read on the forward strand.
TCACTTGTGTGGGTAGGCCTAGCGCCGGCGACAGGAAACACCCCAAAGCGCAATGTGGACACATCCTAAATTTTGGAAAAAAATAGAGGTGTTTTTTGCGAAGTGCATACCTGTAGATTTTGGCCTCTAGCTCAGCCGGCACCTAGGGAAACCTACCAAACCTGTGCATTTCTGAAAACTAGAGACCTAGGGGAATCCAAGGAGGGGTGACTTGCGGGGCTCGGACCAGGTTCTGTTACCCAGAATCCTTTGCAAACCTCAAAATTTGGCTAAAAAAACACATGTTCCTCACATTTCTGTGGCAGAAAGTTCTGGAATCTGAGAGGAGCTACGAATTTCCTTCCACCCAGCGTTCCCCCAAGTCTCCCGATAAAAATGATACCTCACTTGCGTGGGTAGGCCTTGCGCCGGCGACAGGAAACACCCCAAAGCGCAACGTGGACACATCCTAAATTTTGGAAAAAAACAGAGGTGTTTTTTGCGAAGTGCCTACCTGTAGATTTTGGCCTCTAGCTCAGCCGGCACCTAGGGAAACCTACCAAACCTGTGCATTTCTGAAAACTAGAGACCTAGGGGAATCCAAGGAGGGGTGACTTGCGGGGCTCGGACCAGGTTCTGTTACCCAGAATCCTTTGCAAACCTCAAAATTTGGCTAAAAAAACACATGTTCCTCACATTTCTGTGGCAGAAAGTTCTGGAATCTGAGAGGAGCTACAAATTTCCTTCCACCCAGCGTTCCCCCAAGTCTCCCGATAAAAATGATACCTCACTTGCGTGGGTAGGCCTAGCGCCGGCGACAGGAAACACCCCAAAGCGCAACGTGGACACATCCTAAATTTTGGAAAAAAACAGAGGTGTTTTTTGCGAAGTGCCTACCTGTAGGTCTTGGCCTCTAGCTCAGCCGGCACCTAGGGAAACCTACCAAACCTGTGCATTTCTGAAAACTAGAGACCTAGGGGAATCCAAGGAGGGGTGACTTGCGGGGCTCGGACCAGGTTCTGTTACCCAGAATCCTTTGCAAACCTCAAAATTTCGCTAAAAAAACACATGTTCCTCACATTTCTGTGGCAGAAAGTTCTGGAATCTGAGAGGACCTACAAATTTCCTTCCACCCAGCGTTCCCCCAAGTCTCCCGATAAAAATGATACCTCACTTGCGTGGGTAGGCCTAGCGCCGGCGACAGGAAACACCCCAAAGCGCAACGTGGACACATCCTAAATTTTGGAAAAAAACAGAGGTGTTTTTTGCGAAGTGCCTACCTGTAGATTTTGGCCTCTAGCTCAGCCGGCACCTAGGGAAACCTACCAAACCTGTGTATTTCTGAAAACTAGAGACCTAGGGGAATCCAAGGAGGGGTGACTTGCGGGGCTCGGACCAGGTTCTGTTACCCAGAATCCTTTGCAAACCTCAAAATTTGGCTAAAAAAACACATGTTCCTCACATTTCTGTGGCAGAAAGTTCTGGAATCTGAGAGGAGCTACAAATTTCCTTCCACCCAGCGTTCCCCCAAGTCTCCCGATAAAAATGATACCTCACTTGCGTGGGTAGGCCTAGCGCCTGCGACAGGAAACACCCCAAAGCGCAACGTGGACACATCCAAAATTTTAGGAGAAAACAGTGCCTACCTGTGGATTTTGGCCTGTAGCTCACCCGGCGCCTAGGGAAACCTACCAAACCTGTGCATTTCTGAAAACTAGAGACCTAGGGGAATCCAAGGAGGGGTGACTTGCGGGGCTCGGACCAGGTTCTGTTACCCAGAATCCTTTGCAAACCTCAAAATTTGGCTAAAAAAACACATGTTCCTCACATTTCTGTGGCAGAAAGTTCTGGAATCTGATAGGAGCCACAAATTTCCTTCCACCCAGCGTTCCCCCAAGTCTCCCGATAAAAATGATACCTCACTTGTGTGGGTGGGCCAGGTGCCTGCAACAGAATAAGGCCCAAAACCTGAAGGGATAGAAGGGATAGCACAGCAAGTTTATAAGGGCATATTCTTTTATACATCTTTAGACGGACTCTGCTTTGGGGACCCACATAAGTGAGGTGTCATTTTACTTGGGAGACTGAGGGGAAAACTGGGGAGTAGGAATTTTGTGCTGGAGCAGTGATCCTACTAAGAAAAATCAGGAAAATATGCTTTTTTATGCAAATTTTGAGGTTTACAGAGGAGTCTGGGTAAGAAAATGTTGGGGGAGCCACACAAGCCACACCTCCCTAGACTCCTTGGGGTGCCTAGTTTTAAAAAGTTTCTGGGTTTTGTAGGTTTCCCTACATGACGGCCGCACCCAGGACCAAAAACATAGGTGGGCCCTCCCCCCCAAACACAGGTATTTTTGGAATATATCACTTTGATGTGTGCACATACGTCCGTGATGTGCCAAACACTAAAATTGTGAAAAGAAACACACTTAGGTTATGTGAAGAAGACCCCTCACCCACCAACCAAGTTGGTGGCATGCTTCATCATCGGGGTCCCACCCGAGGCACCTAGCATGTCTCAAGTGTGCTGCGACGCCTGATTACAGCGGAGCAGGTTTTGTCATTTGTACCACACATACTGGTTGGATTTGGCACGAGGGTGAGTGATGGTTCAGTAGATCAAATTTTATTAACAAGAGATTTCAAAAAAGTGAAATGCACTGGTAATAACTGAAAGGCCAAAAAACTGAACCAATGACTCACAGCTCGTGAGCTGTAAAGCCACGACAAGGCACCAACCGCTTTACAGTCCATTCACACACCTTTCATACATGACATGCACTAGACCATTCACGCCGCCAGCCACGGGCCCAGCACATTACAAGACTCGCATCCACAGACAGCGCCAGTCAAGGGCCCATCACTTTCATACGCCCACATGCCTGATACAGCAATCACACCAGCTGATGAGTGTGTGGACTGGCGTTTGGCCGGCACTGCCAGCCAAGCGCCACACCACCAGCCAAGCGTCACCCCACCCACACCACCAGCCAAGCGCCACCCCACACACACCGCCAGCCCAGCGCCACCCCACACACACCGCCAGCCAAGCGCCACCCCACACACACCGCCAGCCAAGCGCCACCCCACACACACCGCCAGCCAAGCGCCACCACACCCACGCCGCCAGCCAAGCGCCACTCTACACATGCCATCCCCTTTTTTTTGTTTTTAAACAACAAAGAAACCACTAATCATAAATTAGTACAAAACTACAAACACAAAAGCTCTAACTGAATACATGACTAATGCCAACCGTGAAACCGAACATATAAAAATATAAAACACCAGTTTACGCTCACGGAATTTCCCAATAATTCTTCTGTGTGTGGTAGCTCCTGAAACAGCCACCCACACACAGCCCAGGCTTTGAAGGACAATCAGGGCAGTACATCCTAGTCTCCTTCCTTATACCTCTTCGAGCACAGACTCTACATCTCTTAGCAGGAAAGTTTTTTTTGGCCGTGGGAGGAATGTGCTCAGTAAAGTGACGATCTTTCAATCTAGCCACATCCTCCACCACTGCTTCTCTAGGAACTCTTGCCTGTTCCAGCACAACAAGGCTAGCTATGATAGACTCCTGAAATTTCACAAATGTCATCCTTGACTCTGGAGAACTATCCTTAAACACAACAAAAGCATTAAAAGTTGCCAAGTGGAACAAGTGAATCGCTAATTTCTTATACCACACATAAGACTTACGAGCAGCAGTGTAAGGTTCTAACCTCTGATCTACTCTATCAACACCACCCATGTGCTTATTATAGTCTAAGATGCACACAGGTTTGCGCACTTCAGCAACCTGACCCCAAACAGCCACAGGTGAAGTACTCTCATCATGGATGGTGCTTAGCATGTATACATCCCTCTTGTCTACAAATTTCAGAGCTAGCAGCTCATCATTCCGCAAGGCACTGCACTGTCCCTTCTCAAGTTTTTTACAGACAAGCTCTTTTGGATAGCCTTTCCGATTAGAGCGGATTGTGCCACAAGCAACAGTGTCCACTCTGAACAACTCCTTGAACAACCGAACTCCAGTGTAGAAGTTATCTATATATAAATGGTGACCTTTGTTAAACAGTCGTCTACCAAGTTCCCACACAATTTTCTCACTAACTCCAAAAGTGGGAGGACAACCAGGGGGGTCAATATTGGAATCCCTACCAGTGTAGACTCGGAAATTATAAACATATCCTGTACTACTTTCTGACAGCATATACAATTTAATTCCATACCGTGCCCTCTTGCTAGGAATGTACTGCCTAAAAACCAAACGACCCTTGAACAGGACCAAAGACTCATCTACAGATATTTCTTTCCCTGGAACATAGATCTCTGAAAACCGATCTACCAAATGATCAAGGACAGGTCTAATCTTAAAAAGATGGTCAGAATCAGGATGATCTCGTGGCAAGACTAAAGCATTATCTACAAAATGCAACATCCGAAGAAGAAGCTCATACCGGTTACGACTCATGATGGCAGGAAATATAGCAGTTGCCATCAAGGGACTAGTAGACCAATATGAAGACAGCGACGGCTTCCTTATCAGCCCCATCAAAAAAGTTAAACCCAAGAACTTTTTCAACTCTTCCAGATTTGTGGGAATCCACCGGCTAGCTCTAGAGTGTGGCCTAAGTCTGGCAGCGTTGTCCCTCAAAAACTGCTCTGCATACAAATTAGTCTGCTCAACAATCTCTTCCAAAAATATATCGTCCATAAACAACTCAAAAAAGTTGACGGGCAAAAAGTTTTCCGTATTAACTCGACACCCTGGAAAACCAGTAAACGCAGGCAACTGTGGCTGCTCCATGTTTGGTGCAACCCATGCGTCAGGTCTTCCAATGGGAAGCCTTTCAGCCGCTGGCTCCTGCACCATTGGCACATCACTGTCCTCCTCTAAAACAGGCCCTTCATCAGCACTGAGAGTGGCTTCATCATCAGATGATTCATCTCTGACAGAAAATTCACTTCCAGAATCCTGCACTTCCTCCTCTGCCTCAGATGCAGAGTCAGTCTCATATTCATGGTCAGAAGATGACTCAAAAAGCACACTAACAACCTGCTGAGCGGTCATCCTAAGGCTGGCCATGATCCTTCCTACAAAAATTAACTGGACAAATACACCACCAACAACCAGCACTGTGTAAGATAAGTAACAAAGTATAGGTTTATCACTAAGAATTATAAACTCAAAAACTATACTGCTCACTTGCCTGAAAAAGCTTGACTCACCAGCAACTACTCTGCACAGCCACAGCAATCACCAACGATATCCCACTAAAAAGAGGAAAAAAAAGCAAATTAGACATAAGACAACACAATAATCATTGTGCATAACTCTAAGGACAATTTCACACACAATCCTGCATTCAGTACACCACCTACAAACATGTCATTCATGCATTGCAACAATACTCACTTGGAGTAAATTTATTTACTTACCTAAAACATGCAACTACGCAAACCGCAGGACAACTACTGCCAAAACTGCAACAAGCCACAGCAAAGTCAGCAAAAGCTTTGAACTAGAACAAAAAGGAGAAAAACTGTTATTATCATAAAAGCAAATACTTCGCCAGTTGACAAACACTCCGCCACTAACCATTTTTTCATTTTCCCTTGTGTCTAGTCTTCTCTGCTTGGGGGAAGATGGGCCTAAAAAAAAATAGGCCAATCTACCCCCAAGGGGAGGGGGCAGAAATCACCCAGATTACATTGCAACCTTTGGGGGGGGGCGACCCTTGCCCAAGGGGCCACACCCCCACACAAAGCACACACACACACATATAGTATCCCTGGCGCAATGAGGATTCTGCCCCCCTTGGGGACAGAAAGGCCTAAAAATAGGCATATCTGCCCCCAAGGGGGGCAGAACTGCCAAAAAATACATGTGGGCCCCTGGGGGCGACCCTTGCCCAAGGGGCCGCCCCCCAACACAAAAAATAAAAACCAACAATAAAATCCCTGGTGTCTAGTGGCTTTCTGCCCCCCTTGGGGGCAGATCGGCGTAAAAATAGGGCCAATCTGCCCCCAAGGGGGGCAGAAATGACGATAAATACATTGCGCCCCCGGGGGGAGCGACCCTTGCCCAAGGGGCCACCCCCCAACACAAAGCACACATACAAACATATCTTTCTGGCGCTATTGGGATTCTGCCCCCCTTGGGGGCAGAAAGGCCTAAAAAAAATAGGCCCCTCTGCCCCCAAGGGGGGCAGAACTGCCCAAAAATACATGAGGGCCCCTGGGGGTGACCCTTGCCCAAGGGGCCGCCACCCAACACAAAAAATACAAATCAACAATAAAATCCCTGGTGTCTAGTGGCTTTCTGCCCCCCTTGGGGGCAGATCGGCCTACAAATAGGGCCAATCTGCCCCCAGGGGGGGCAGAAACGACATAAAATACATGTGCCCCCAAAGGGGAGCGACCCTTGCCCAAGGGGTCGCTCCCCTACACTAGTATGCATTCAAAAGAGAAATCCCTGGTGTCTAGTGGGCATTCCTGCTGCCCGATCGCATCGCGATCGGGCAGCAGGAATGCTCAAAGAGACATCGAGGGAAAGGATTCCCCTTTCAGCCCTGGCCTGGGGGTGTTGGGGGGCGGCCCTCGGGGGAAGCGCTAGCATGCGTATCGCAGCGAGACGCTTTTGGATTTAGAAAAGGGCTCGGAGCCCTATCAACTTCACGTCAGTGTTTTTTATTGGTTCGTGGGCTTGCCTAATAAAATCTGCTTGCATTCATTAGTCGAAGGCAAGAATACGTCATGCCTTTTCCGGTGGCTAGCCCTCCTCGAGCGCAGCGACCAAGTACAGAAAACATGCGAGGCTCGCTGTTTTCCATCGGTCTCGTGGACTTCTTTTTCTCTAATTTACGAGCGTGATCTCGCTTGGCAGAAGTCGAGCGCTTTACATAGTTAATTTCACTTTTTCGGGTTGTGTACATAAATGCACTTTTGCCCGATAGGTGAAAAGTCAGGTTAGGAGTTTACAACGCAATCAGCTCTAACATGGGCAAACGCGAGACCCGTTGCATTGTAAATGCTTGTTTTCGTTGGTCAGCCCCTGGCTGTTCACGCAATCTCTCTGTCCCTCCTCATTACCTAGTTTCCTTTTTCTCTCCTGTGCACATTAATGTTGTCTTTCCAGCACTGCTTTCTTCCACTGGGTTTCTTTTGTTTACATGCTATTATCCCGGAATGGTCAAGAGCTGGTAGGCGAAATAGAAATGGTGTGGAAGTCTCAGTATTCTTTTGTAAAATGGCCATTACCTATGTGTTTGCTTTAGCGCCTATTTAGAAATAATTGTGTATTTAGACTGTTCTAAAGTTTTTAACTGAGTTCTTCATGTATATGGTGTTTAAGGCTTTTATATATCAAAAGGGAAGAATACTGGAGCTTGCTGCCATCCCCAATCCTTTTTACTCGCATGGAGATAGAAATACAAGCCAGAGTATTAAAATAAAAGCCAGGTGGCAACCTATTTGCATCCACACCCTGGAATTCAGTTTCTTTGATAACACAAAACATAGTATGCAATATGGTATCCCAGATGACATTCAGTTATCTGGTAATTTAATGTCATCATCAACACCATATGGGGCAGATTTAGGTGCCCCTAGCCCCACCCGAGTGTCACTTTTTGTGACGCTCCAGTGGCGCTAACCACTGCTCCATATTTACAAGGAGGTGTAGCGCCACTTTTAGTGGCGTTATGCCTCCTTGTAAATATGGGCTTCCCCGGCACAGTTTTCTGCATCAGAGTGGTGTGCAATGGGTTTTGAAGTGGGCGTTCCACCGCAACACCCATTGCTTTTGGTTCTACCCCAGATTTACAAGAAATCGTAAATCTGTGGCAGCGCCAAAAACTAATGCCACACCAGGGGTAGCGTTAGCACGGCAAAACGAGGAGGAATGCTTTTTTTCCTCCTCGTTGTTTTGTTTTTCTACGTGTGCTGCATTCTGCAGCACACATAAAAGAAGCAAAATGCCATGGATGATTGTTCATGTGCAGGAAGAAACACCTTCCTGCACATGAACAATCACTCCAAAATGACGCTTTGGTACTTCTATGTGTGCTGCATCCTGCAGCACACATACAAGTGCCAAATTGTCATTATAGATTGTTTATGTGCAGGAAGGAACACCTTCCTGCACATAAACAATCTACCCCCAATCTGCCTTGGTGCAAGGATGCCAGCATTAGCGTAGACAGCCTAATTCAGAGCAGGGGGAAACGCAGGGGTGCGCTGAATTCCTGTAAATACAGTGCATCCCTGCATTTCAAAAGTGGTACAGCGCAGCACTGCTATTTTTGGCGCAGCACAATTTTGGCATAAATCACAGCTCATGTCTTTTAGACCAATAGATCAGGACCCATGGGGGACCAGAAAGCCTACTCAGGGGGTCTGTGAGTGTTTACAAAATTAAGTAATATCACAACTAAAACATTTAAAATAATAACGTATATACAACAAATAAGCACAATTGAAAATGTGTAAACGTTTTCTATATTTGAATGTGGATTAAACAATATATTTCAATATTTGAACATTTGTATGTGGTATACTTGGCTTTGCATTTTTTTGTATTTTTTTGAGGTTCAAATCATGGAAAGTGCTAAGGCTGGGGGTCCCCGGCTTCCAGTAATGACTCAGTGGATGTCTCTGGATTCCTGTAATGATTCTGTGGGGGTCCACAGACATCAGAAGGTTATGAACTGCTGTTTTAGGTAATTGAGGGCGTGCAGGCCCTGCAAGCATTTTAGGGAAAGAAGTCCTGCATAATATATGGGAGAAGCTACAAATAAAACTAAGACTGGGTAAACTGCTCATTGACATGATACAAACTGACAGCTGCGTAAATTAATGATCGTAAAATCACAGTAGATACCTTCCAAGAGTGAATTGACAAAGAAGGGCTACCTTAATGGTGAGGTAGAAATAAAGAGAAACAATAAAGAGAAAAAGGTAATGGGCTTCATCCTGGGCACAATGGCTGTAATGATTAAATAGATAATCACATATCAAGAGATCAATGAACTGCTCTAAGAAAAGGTACCTGTTTGGCTTAAGAATAAAGTGAGTTAAGGCCGGATAGAATATACACAATAGATGTAGAATATATACAAATAATACTTGGACAGAATCTGGAAAGTGCACAAAATCTGAGGGGTTCAGCAAAAGACTGAGAAGAAATCACTTCCATGAAAAAAATGAAACATTAAATCCAAAATAATAATACATAAATAATACATAAAGCAACAAAATACAAAGTATAATAAAAAATAAAAGGGGCCAACTTTTTCTCGGGCACCTGTGGTAGGTAGAGAGCGAGGCCTGGCTGAAGTTTAGGCCCTGTGGTGAAGCTCCGCTGTGCACTGATAATTATTGTCTGACTCCTTCAACTTTGGCCCCTTTGTGGGATCTTGTTGAAACCTAAGATCCTTGCACTAGGCATAACTTGCTACCAACCCGTGGAATTACCTACCCATGCATTAAATATAGCCAAAGCTATCAGTAAAGGAGCACTTTTTGACCCCCCAGTCAACTGTGCCCCACTGGACAGATTTGCATGAAACTCAAAACATCAAGAGTAAGCTAAACTTGCTGAGTATCTGTTATGTTTCATACAAATCAACAAAAAGGTACCAGTCTTGGTAGTACTCAATTATTTTTTAACTTCCGACTAAACTTTGCCCTCTTTTAATGAGGTATGCATTAAACCCGAGATTTCCACACTGGATTTACTTTTATAATAGCTGGCTAAATGTTGTGCAAACTCATTAAACTGCGTCAAAGTTATAACCACATGAAGATGTTTTTGCTCTCATTAGTTCAGTCCCCTTGGACAAAACGTGACATACTAGCATACATTTAAGCCTGCTAAAAGATAAAGGGCCTCAGGTTCAGAGGGGTTAGGATGTTCCTGGTCAGCCTAGACCTCAATGCCTTCTATACAAATATTGCACAAATAGTAGCCACAGAAGAAGTGGACACATTTCTTACAGGAAAGGGCTTCTGGAACAAGTAAATTTGCAATTCAGTATCGAAGAATTACAGTGGGCCTCCATGGATATTATATTTATCTTTAAAAATCAGTTATGCATCCAGATGAAAGGTGCCAGCATGATGGCCACTTGCGCCCCCTGCAAATCAAATATATATATATATATATATACAGCAGCATTTGAACAGAAACATATTGAAAATCACGCATCTTCCTTATTTTAAGAACTTCCCTGAGTGGTCCTGTTATATTGATGACATTTTTTTGTTCATTTGGAATGGACTAAAGGAGACACTGGAAGGCTTTCTGGTGTGATTCAATTTGGGGGATCCAATTAGATTTTTTGGTTCACATGTTAGTGAACAAGAGGTTCCTTACATAGACATAGAATTCAACGACACTTAAAAGTAGAGATTTCACAAAACTGAGAAATCGAAATGCGGTTTTGCATTTTGATAGCTATCACATTGGACGTCAAAAAGAAAACCCGCCCTCTGATCAGTTTTTACACCTTAAACGATACTGTATCAATGTTGATGATTGCTTAAAACAAGCTGAGAAAATAAGAAGGAAATTAGAGGCTCATTGATACCCAGAAAAACTAATTCAAAAGAACCTGCTATTACAACAGTGATGTTCATTTGTTTGAAAGAAAAAGGCTGAAACGTAAGAGTAAAAAAATAGTCTGCGTACCTACTTATGCATGCTGGATGATTAAACTAAAACTTTGATTAATAGGAATTGGAATATTTTTAACATAAATACTGAGATACCACCAGAGAAACCTCTCTTTGCCATAAAGAGAATTAGGAACCTCAGATAGCAGATCGTCCTCCGCGCAGAGCCCCGAATAAAAAGGCAAAAAACATGGACTTCTCCCAGTATTTGGACATTTGGTATCGGAAATATTCAGGCATGTGAGACATCTGGAAAGTCAGCAAATGTCGATTTTAGTATTTGATTTTTTGAATGTACAGAAAGAATTAATTGTAAGAATCAGCATGTCATTTCTCACTTTGCGGATGGATAAACATTGCTGTCCAACAATACCTGTTTGTTTTGTGAGATTACTTTTGAAATGAAGATTTTGGTTTATATAAAAATGCAATAAGCACCAACCGATATACAATATTAGCATAAAAGCATGGCATAAGAATAATTATGCAATATGAATGGTGTCACAATAATTATTATAAATACTGAATTGCTCTCCAAGAATAGTTTGGGCTAAGACTAAGGGGAAATATGAAGCTTTTACCCTAAAGTCTTTGAGGTCAAAATATTTTCCCTAAAGTTAAAATAAAGAAAGCACTAGAAAATGTCGTGTTTAAGATACAATTAAAGTAATTAAGCATTGCAACTTTTTAAATGGGGATAGATAGTTCTTAGCAGAAAAAAGAAAAAAAAGTAAATTAATAAAATGTAAATTCTCTATTTGAGTAAGGCACACACACTTACACTTCATCTCTATTCAGAGTAAGAACATGAAACACTTTCGATCCATGATAGGATGGGCATGCAGCTGAAAGAAATCAACTCTTATGAAAGGGAACATCCAGAGAGCAGCGGTTTTTCACCAGCTGGAAAGTAGAAAATGGAGTCAGTCCCATTTCGGAAAAACTTAAATAAAGGAGCGTGGAAACTTATTAAATAGAAGTCGATAATCCTTAAAATAAATAAAATCAGGGATAATCCAAATTCATTCATTCCAATTTGGCACCCATGTTAACAGCCTGTTTCTACTTCAAGAATGAAAACATGGCATATTTTTGGTCCATGAGATACTGTGTTCGCAGAAATCGGCTCTTATAAAAGAGAACAAGAACGGGAGAGCAATACTTTGTCATTAGAAAAACTGAGGATAGGACACATTTAAATAAGAAATAGTGTGGACACAAGAAGTGAAGCAAGACTAGATAAATACTATAACGATTTTTCTCATTGCATCAAACTATGTCGAATAATATATTTGGCCGAGATTATCATTTTATCGTTTTGATAATGTTTATAGTTTTCCTAAAAAGGGCCATACTGCTCAGTAGAAAAATGATGAAATTATGAATACAATCTCGGTAATGTATTAAAAAAAACAACTGTATATATTACCCGATAAAAAGAGTTGGGTCCTAATAATACTTAATGACATCTTTTCAAAACTAACTGGTTATAATTTGCACGACTGTTATCAATAATCATGACTACTTGCATTTATGGCTATTAGGCATCGTACCGAAAGTTTTGCTATAACTACTTTTAAAGCGTATTTTGTTGTCTTTTTGAGTATGTGTATTAATAAAAAAATAAAAAAAATGCATTTCACCATATTTTACTACTTAAAAATTATCCGAATCTGATAGGAAATTAATTTCCTTTCACTTATACCCCTTTTGTCAATTTCAAACGGTTTCTTTTAGATGTATACTCATGGCATTCCCGTATATCTCAGGCATCTCGCAGTATATAGCATGGAAACCAGTCTGCTGCAATCAACAATTTCAGTCTGATATAACAGCTCTTAACAAAAAACATGAACAAGAACAATTCCTTTGCCATCCCCTCGATAGTTGCTTCTATACCAGCTCTACATTAATGATGCCTGATATCAAAGTTGCTGAGTCTCACTTAGGAGAGTTGGGGTATCCAGTAGTATGGCCCTTGGCAATGAAAGAGGGTCAGACCTTTTCCTAATCCTATGTGTCTTCTTCCCCGCCCAAGTTGAAGGCCTGGAGTTCAGCCACTAGGACCTCCAATGCCTGGTCCACCGCCATGGTGCCTATACCTCTTCTAGCCACCCTTATAGTACTACCCTGCCTTAACATGTCACCCACTTCTCCAATTCTTTATGCTATTTCAGTGTACAGGTTCCCCAGAGGATTTACACTTTATCGTATTTTCCCTTTTTTCTAGGAGATCCTAGAAATCTGCTAGTGGCTTTAGTTTTTGGGGTGCGTGGAAACCAGTTCAGGAGGCAGGGCCATGGTGTACATGGGACTTCTTTGCTTAAAACAGTCCCCAATATCTCTGTAATCTCCTCCCATTAGGGGCTCAAGTGGGGGCAGGACCACAGCATTTGGAGTAGGCCCGCCCCCACCTCACCACATCTGGAGCATGCCGCATCTAGTACCTGAAAGTAGCGCTGGATGCAGTCTAGGGTCAAATATGCCCTCTGCAAAATATAGAAATAAATCAATTTAAAACGGGCATTTCAAGACACTAGGGGGTCCTGTCCAAAATGGAGGCCCAGGCTGCCTCCGATATCTGTCTTCTTAGGCCCCTGCTCAACTGCTCCTCAACAACTGAGGTCTTCCCCAGTGGCTCGGTATAAGTAGGAGACAACCTTAATAGTGCCAGAGAAAAGGGCTATGTAGCGGCAACTTCCATGGGCCTGAGGTTCAGCAGCCCCGGTTTGCCATTATTTCCAGATCGCTGCAATGAGCGCCCTGTGTAGGAGGAAGTGTCAGTGTGGTAGATCAAATTCTGCCTTAAAGTCCTCAAAATGCACTTTCTTGATCGAGACGCCTATGTTCTAGAATTGATAAAAGGCGTCTAATATTGAGGGCTGTGTTCTGACCAGGAAAGAAGCCAGCCTGGTCAGGGTGGATAAGTTTTGTAATGTATGGGAGAAGTCGGGTCGCTAGTATCTTACTAAGAAATTTATGTTCTCATTAAGATTGAGAGTGGTTGGTATGCCTTGGTGTCACTGGTAGGTTTCCCCGATTTCAGAAAGGGGATAATCACCGCCTCACAAGTGGAAACAGGCAGGTGGCCCTACGATCTGGCTTCATTATATAGCCTTTCAATTTGGAAGCCAGTAGGTGTGAGTAAGTGAAGTTCTACAGGGAACTCATCGGTTCCCGGGGTTTTTTCCCGAGCCAGGGCGTTGATGGCCACCTTTATCTTCTGTTGTGTGTTATCCCCTTCAAGAGCTTCTGCCTCTTCTGCGGAAAGATGAGGGAGGGCCAGGGGATCTAGATAAGCTCTTACTGTCTCTGCATTATGGCAAACCATGCTCTCATACAGCTGCGAATAGCAGTGGAGAAAGTAGTCATTAATCCCTTTTTGACTGTACTCCCCCCTCCAATTCTATTTCCAGGATAGGCGAGCCCCATTTCACTTGGTTAGCCAACCAGGCCAACGACGTACCAGCATGGTCCCTCTCCATGTGCATCGCAGTCTCCCAACTTTGACTGCCACCTCTTCTTTTTTATGAAAGAGGGTTTTCTGGCAGGTCTGGTTTCCCGGCTTTTGCAGTTCAATTTGGCAGAGTTCATCTTCTGCCTTCAGTACCTCTCTTAACAGTGTTCCCCTTATATTCACCAATGCAGCCATGCACTGACCTCTCAGTACTACTTAAAGGCATCCCATTCCAATTAGGGGGAAGAAGCTGTCCCATCGTTATCTGCATAGTACTGCTCTATCTTAAGTCTAATTTCCTCCTTGAATCCCTGATTCTCAAGTGCTTCTAGTTTTAGTCACCATATGGGTATTAAGGCCCTGGGGCATGACCAGCCTAATTGGAGAAGGACAGGATTGTGATCAGATATTGTGCAAGCCAGATATTCTGTAATGGAGAACATATTGTGTACGTTAAGGGAGCATAAGAATGTGTCAAGGCACATGTGCGAGTCATGTAGGCTAGAAAAAAAGGAATAATCCTGAGCAGGCGGATGGGTTAGCCTCCACGTGATCACTAATCCCCAATCTTGGTGCCATTCTGAGAAGGCCCAGTCTACTCTGCACGTCTGAGAAGCTGGTAGTGGGGTGTGTGATCTGCTTCCTGCCGGGTCAGCTATGCAGTTAAAGTCTCTACACATCAGTGTGGTGGGCGTAAGGTACTGAATAGGGGCCCAAATAATTGTGATAGAAAAAGGGTCCTGGTCAAATTTGGGTGCATATACATTAATCAATTTCATGTCTCTTCCCTTGGACCTTCTCTCATCACTACATATCGACCTTCAGGGTCAACTAGATGACTAATATGTTGAAATGGGACTCCACTCTTATCCATATTAGGATGCCCCTTGTGAAGGCTGAATAGTTAGTATAACAAGCCTGGCACGCCATCTACGCTGGAGCACCAACCCATCCTTGGTGGTGAGATGAGTCTCTTGTAGGAATGCTATATGTATGCCTCTTCTCTGTACAAAGGATAGTACCTTATACCTGTTAGACATTGTATGCATGCCCCTAATATTCCAGGAGAGGATCTTGTAAACCGTTGCAGCAGTCATTAGGTGTAATTAGTCTTCAGGCATGGCTTCTCACAGCCCTCCCCTCCCCAGCACCTTTCTGGAGGTCTTGGAAGCTTAGATAGATTATACACAGGACACTGCAACTCGTAAATCCACAACATAACAAATTGCAAACTCTCAACCAACTCCCCCCCAGGACAAGTCGGGCAAAGCCCCCATCCAAACAAGAATCATTACAAACAGAATTTGCAGGCATTTCCATAAAACATGCATTAGTAAGGAGGGGTGGGACTCAATTGTGTGCTCCCGCCTTCGGAACCCCATCCAGTATCTTCAGTCATGTGGGATATTGTAACCCCAGGAGGCAAAAGTGTATGTCAAAGCTCGACCTCCTTCAGGGCATAATCAGAGTTATCTGGAAATCAGGCTAGTTCCCAACCGAGTGCCAAAAAGATCAGAGTATTAAATAATGTCATCCACTGTTCCCGGTGTGACGTGTGGCATCATATCACTGGAATTGTTTGAGATGCTAGATGCACTGTCAGACACTGAATCCTTAGCAGCTTCCTCAGATGCTTGTATCAGCGAGCCAGGACCAGAGCCATTGAGCCAGGCCGTCGCCTCCATTGCCCGTCTTCGTTCCCGTTGGATCTCTCCTCCCTTTGGCATCACCGGGTTATGTGGGCTGCTTCTTTTCCTCCCCTGAGGTTCACAAGGACACCGACCCTTAGCTGCATTACGAGGGCTTGGCTGTGGATGGTGGTCAATCCAGTCCCAGATCTTTTCTGGGGATTGAATTGAACCGGGCTCCATCAGGGGTCGCCACTCTGAGTAAGACTGGAAATATCATTCCATAGTGTATACCTATCTGGTGGAGTAGTTTTTTGGCTTAAAAAAGGTGGAGCAACGCTTCTGGACCTCCCGCGAGAAGTCCAGGAAAATGTTGACTTTGCTGTCCACCATTAGGTCACCCTCGTGGCGGGCCTTTGCCAGAATATATTCCCAGTCCTTGAGTTTCGCCACAACCGGCTGTGGTTGCTCCCCCGGGGCTGGTGGCTCTCAGTGATCCCTTTCCAGGGTGAAGAATGGTGACATACCCTCCTAAGGCAGTTCTGTTCAAATGAAGGTCTTGAGATAATCTATCATGTTGTCTCCTTCCGTCCGTTACGGTATTACCACTTCTCTGACATTTTTGCGGCACAACCTGTTTTCAGCATCTCCAGCCCAAAGTTCTAAAGCATGGATTTTGGCCTTCATTGTGGTCAGGTGGTCTGTCATCTCAGAGACAGCAGGAGGTACCCCAGCAGGTTCCCTTTCTGTGGCAGTGACCCTCCCCATGAGCTGTCGGTGATTATCTCTTAGTAGGCTCAAGTCTGTCCTGAGGGTGTCAATTTTTGTATCCAGAGCTTTCCTATAGGATGTTATTGCCTGCAGGATGTCTTGGAGCATTGCGACCTGGGGGTTGGGGTTGTCCCATTTCAGGGCTCAGGATTCTCTTATTGGGCAGTATGGTGTCTCTTTTTTTGCTATTTTCCCCATTGTAAGCGTGAATGCCAGGATATGAGGTCACTTTAGTCCCAGTTCCTTGGCCTATGGGTAGCTCCTCTGTCAAGAAAGAGGGTGGAGGAAAAGCTGCACTCCTAACTTTCCCCCCTCGTGATTGTAAAGGATGAGGACTGGTCAATAGAGGGCTGAAACACTTCTAAAGAGCCAGGCGAGCACCAGTAGTGGTTCAAATCCTCATATTTACCAGCTTTGGTCACCGTCTTCACGCCGGGCTATGGATTACCTGCCCCAGACCCTTTCCATCGCCAGAGTTGGGTTCCCTGGGGCACTTGGGTATGTTTTCAGCAGGAGGTCACCAGCAGGCCTCATCAGAAGCCCCCGAAACATCACCGTAACTACTGGGGCCATAGCACTGCCGGTATTTTTGAGTAGCACTCTGGCATGCCTAGACCTTCCCGGGTGAAAAGCTCTCTGTTCGTGTATTGCAGGAGTGCTGTAAGCAAGAGCCTATCTGGGACCTCATTGATGGGTAGGGGGTAATGAATTATGTCCAAGAAGGGAGCAGGCTGCAATGACTTCCTCTCGCATTCTAAGGCCCCACCCTGCAGTCTCAGTGCCGTCAGAGGTGTCTTGGTCTCCAGGTTCACGGCACGCTCAGGTGTTACACTTGCGGAGGATTGGTGGTATCTTAGGAGGCCAGGACTCACCCCCAGGCACTGCTCCTATTGCCCGTAGCTGCAATTCCCCTGTTCACCTCCAATGAATCAATGTTTTGTGGCTGTCTGGGTCCAACTGGCACTCACACTTCAGTAGGTTCTCAGCCGGAGTTCTTCACAGGCATGCTGCCGCTTCATCCTGCTGTCAATGGTGCCAGAACCCGTATCACTCCAGCTCCGCAGCTCTGGGTGCAATATGCATAAACATGCCCACAGGCACCACCGGCAGCCCCCTTTTCAATATGGGGACTGCTGCATTAGCTCTGCCGTCAGATGCAGGAGCAGAACATGTCTTTTTGCTGCAGGCCACTGTTGTTCAGGCCATGTCGCCTGCAAATGAGGTTTTGCTCAGGGCGCCGCCATTTTAGGCTGCCTGTCTGGCTCCAGCTTCATCTTCTGAGGTAACTGACTTCACAAGTTATAAGGCTCCCCCTGGGCTCAATAGGGGGTGCCGGCCATATAGTGCCACCTCTAACCCAAAAGATGGACCCCTGGGCTGAACTGAGGGCTCAGGATGTCACAGGATGGGGCCCGGGTCAACAGAGCTTCAAAATCGCCACCTCACAGCATTGGCGCCAAACCACGCCCCATTATAATGATTCTAATTAAGTAAAATAATGACACATTTTTTTATTCTTACTTAATTTTGGCTAAGCAGAAATTGTAGGTCCAAAAAATAGAGAGTGTAATATTTAGTGTACAAACATACACCCCATTGTTCTGTCAGATTCCAGATGGGTTGCAGGAGTAGTTATAACATAACATAACATAACAGTGACATAAGACTTTCAAAATAATAATTAGACAAAAAGTGAGTTGGGACACCAGATTGAGCAGGAAACTCTCTATGCCTCATCCAGTTGAGAGCATAGGTACAGAGCGTATGATGTCAATTAATTACATTGATGGTTGCACCTTGCATAGGCTCATGAATGAATGATGGCAGAATGATGGTACAAAATGTGGCAATTCAAAAGTTGTATATTTCAATATGTAGAATGAAAATTCCAATGTAACGAATCAACAAGCTGAAATGTCCTAGTATAGATCCTTCCTAAAGTTGCTATTTTTCAAAACTGAATGTCTTGAAGTCGGTGGCTGCAAATGTATTAATTTACATCAATATGCTTTATCTATGTTTCTTGAGATCACCTCATAGATAGAGGACATTTGGCTCTATGACATGTAGATGAACAGTTACTGGGGATAATTTTGTTTGGATGGTGTTTGTGTGTGTATGGAAAGAACACTATGTTTAAAGAACACGGTGGTTAGATTTGCATAGTTTTTACCAAAAGTAGTTGTAATTAGATAGAATTGAATTGACTCTTTTGCACACTGTATTATGAACTAACTGTTTGGAATAAATTATATTGTTTGAGATAGTAAATACACATTTTTATGTTTTCCCCTCATGACTAGTGTAAGGTTTTATTTATATCCTCTTATAAAGAATAAAATTAAAAAAGAAAAAACATGCTCTGGAATAGAAGAAATAATTCAGGATTGGCATTTTTGATAATTGTAGCATGTCTTTCCGTGGAGCTATCCATAGAGTGGTGTGTTCCTATTCAATTATTAGCTAAAATCAAAATGTATTTTTTATCCCTGTTTAATTTTCTTTCCTGTAAATAGATCTGCATGATATTTGGCACATCAAACCTTAGCCTATTTTGCCAGTGTTTTGCAACTCTTCCAGTAGATTAGTTAAATGGCAACAAAGTTAACCATCCAAAAATGTATTTTTAAATTCTTGCTTGGACGCCTCTCTTTCTCCGGTACAGCACTGAAGAACATGACAGGCGGGAGTGCTAACCCCCAGGGAGAGCTATAGGTTGTATTAGCAACCCTGCAATGAGGAGGTGACTAGATTGCTCCCACCTTTTGTCATTGCGCAGGCACCCCTCCGCACCCTCCTTCTGCCAGCCCCTCTAGGGGTCCAACGCTACCCGATAGCCTAAAGCGGATCCTGACCAGAAAGCAGACCTGAGGAGAAACTGCCATCTCCCCCAATAGAGGAGTGTCTGGGCCACCCTGCTCTCACATCTATCAACCTAGACAGCATTGTACATGGTGCTGCTAGTGGGCAAAGGGACATCCTGTTGGAAAGAGACAGCGCCTGAAGCGACAGAGCACATAGGAGGGGACTCTACTGGATCCGAAGACCAGAGACCCTAGACCGGCAGTGTTATCCTTCCCCTTCCCAGCAATCCTGAAAACTCAAAGCTAAGAGGGAGGTGACCATGGCGGCCCCACAGGTCAAGTAGCAGTTAGACCATTCCCCTCCCCACCAACATTTTAGATCTTGGCCTCCATCTGGGCAGAAGCGCCGCATGGTACACTCCTGGATTGAGAACTCCATCAGGGAACACATTGGGAAGGACCCTACAACTGCGAGGCTTGGGGAACGAATCTCTCCTCCATTCCTTTCCCTTCTGCTAAACTGAACATAACCCAGGAGCATTTCCCCCAGGCCTTAGACACATGGCCTATACATCGGGAACCTGGCCTAGAGATGGCCAAGGGCAAATCTGCTAGTAAACCCTCTGGTAAACTAGTGAGACAACTTCTCGTCTCTTATGCCCTACAGCTCAATGGCCACTACCAAGGGAACACGGCCGGCGGACTTACCCAGTACCACCGATAGTCCAATGCAAGACACCACTATGAAGGGTATATTCGAAGAAATTACGGCTGTAGGTCGCAGACTGGAAGGGATGGACTCCAATATATCTTCACTAACGGCAGGAACGAAATCCATACGAGTAGACATAGAAGGTTTCGAAACTTGAGATTTGGGGCTGGAACAGCGCGTCACGGCTGTAGAGGAAATACAGTGCCGACCGAGACCATGAAATCCTATGCCTACGCAGTAAACTGATTGACCTCGAGGACAGAAGCCGCAATGTCAATTTTTTGGGAATTCTGGAACAAACGGAAGGGGCAGACATTCAAGCCTTTTTATGAAATACCCTTCCCACACTCACAGGCTTAACCTTCACACCCCGTTTGAAATTCCAGAGAGCATACTATCTAGGTCCAAAGATGCCGGATGGTGCATCCCGACCCTGCTCAATCATTGCCTATCTCCTGTGACATGGACAGGTCCATCCAGTTCTCATGGCCCATTCAGGACCGAGGGTTACGAGATCCAAATTACCGCAGACTTCTCGAAGGAGACCAATGACCATCGCAAGGCATTCTTGTCACTCCGACCCCATCTTCACCAACTGGAGGCAAAATATGGTTTGTTCGACCCAGCGCGGATGTGGATCACTAAAGATGGAAAGTCACAAGATTTGTATGAACCGGAGGACCTATGTAATTTCCTAGACGAACTATCGGCCCAGGTAATGGCACGACCCCGTTGAACCAACAACTGGAACAGACCACTGACTTGCAGGGAGTGTCGCCCTTATTCACTACATTGGAAGGACGAAACCGCAATGACAATGACCCTCATCCTAGGGGCAGGGACTTGGGGAGGCCAGTGAGAACCCACAGAGATAGAGACCATGTGCAGCAGGCACTGGCGCACCATTCCCAGACATCAGAAAGGGACAAGTCTCGCTTCCCTTTGAAACCTCTACATGTCACCACTAGAAAACACAATAGTCACAAAGGAAATCACTGACCAAAGAGGCAATATAGAATGGTGAGGACTACGACCCGGTGGCGACGTGCAGATGAGTATCATGCAGCATACTATTGTGTGATATGGCAGAGTAATGATGTACTCAGATTATGGATGTGGCACACTAGCGGGCCGCATTTAGTTGTATTGCGTTGTTTTGACTTGACTTGAACACAGATGTCCATTATGCAGCTCCTCTCCTCTGGTTGCAGCTCTCTTTGTCCTCCCTACTTCTCTCCCTCTTTTTCTTTCTTTCTTTCTTTCTTTCTTTCTTTCTTTCTTTCTTTCTTCATTGGACCCGCAGACCACAGAACACACAGGACCATGCTCCTGCCCAAAGTAGGTAGCCCCGGAACCTTCCCCGGTCGCCTACTTCACCTCCCCCTTCCCTCATTCATCTTCCCTCTCTCCTTCTTTTCTTCTTCCCTGTCTAGCCCCCTCTCTCTTTTCCTATCCTCCGTCCTTATTTCCTCTCACTTTTCATCCCCTCTACTCTATCCTACCTCTCCGACCACCCAGGACCCGAGTGTGATATCGTCCTCTAGATCTGGACGCTAGACATATTGCCTCTCCCCCTGTATCTCTTCCCCTACCGCTGCACACCCTCCCCCACCACCCCATCTGACACTCATACCATCCCACCCCACACACATTCGTTCATGTCATGAATAGCCGGGCCCCACCTCCAGCCCGCCCACTCCAGATCCTATTCTGGAATGTTAATGGCTTAACTTGCTATGTGAAACAAAAGAAGGTACCCTCCTATCTACAGTCAAAAAGAACAGATGTGGCTTTCCTCCAGGAAACACATCTTCATGAGATGGAATCCAGGAAGTTGCACTGGGACTAGGTGGAGAAGGTGATATTTAGATGTTGTTCTACGCCATGGCCGCAGGGAAGTGGGACACCAAGGAAATGTGGAATGGCCATTCTGATCCGTAAGATGCTATCCGTTACACTGACAAAAATGTGGTCTGACCCAGAGGGGAAAAACTAAAAATAGGGGATTCATCGCTATGTGTCGGCTCAATATATGCCCCCACAGGCCCCAAGCACTTGTTCTTCCTCCATATCAACAGACTTCTAACCAAGATTGGGGCCACGAGCTACATTATCGGGTGAGGGGTGATAAGAACATGGCCCGAGATGCAGTGCTAGACAGGACCAGACCTCTAGACATGTGCAACAACCAAGACAGAACTATTCTCACTGACGTGTCCTCAGACCATGGACTAGTGGACCACTGGAGGCTAATGCACCCGTCAAATAGGAAATATACATTTTTGTCATCTGCACATGGAACTCAGTCCCACTTGGACTACTTTCTTGTGACACATAACACAGTGGCCCAGGTTCGGAACTCTCGTATATTGGAGTGTAGTCTCTCAGACCACTCCCTGATCCTATTATCAGTGAATACAGGACTTTTCTCCACAGGCTGCAAACCCTGGCGCTTCGCCATGCATCGTTACTGCACTCCCTAGGGCAAAACATAACTAAGAGCCCATGTCTCCAACTACATGCAGGACAATAGAGGTACAGTCTCCTCCCAAAGGGTCCTGAGGGCAGCGGCAAAGGTGACCCTTCGTGGGCAAATGACGCAGATTGCTGCACAGGCCAATAAGCAACGGTTAGTGCACCAGACAGAACTAGAGTGCAGCATTACACACCTCACCCAACAGTAGACAGCACAACCCTCTATAACAACCCGTCAACATCTATAACAAGCCCACATGGCCCTAAATGCACTCTACACATCCCAGGATGAATATGCACTACAACGTCTGCAAGGACGACACTACAAACAGGGAGAAAAGGCTGGTCGGCTCCTAGCGGCTCTGGCCATTCCTGCTATTACGTCTTCCAAAGTGGAGCTCCTTACCTGACCATAGGTTATTATCAATTAGTTTGTGGCCTTTTATCAAAGTCTGTATACCCCAGAAGAGGTTGCTAGCCCCGCTAAGGTGGGAGCCTTCTTGGAAAAAACCCTTCTCCCCAACCTCTCAGTCAAGGGCCAAGCCATGCTGGACAGTGAGATCAGTAAGATCGAAATAGCACTGGCCATTAGTAACCTCCCATATCAGAAATCACCGGGCCTGGATGGTTTACTTGTAGAATTTTATAAATGGGCCAATGAGGAGGCGGTCATCTCCCTGCACGCGGCCTTCCGGGAGACCTGCCACTGAGGCTCGCTGGGCGCAATCTTGAATCAGGCAGTGATCGCGGTTATACCTAAACCCGGACAAGACCCCCTCCACTGCAGCAACTATCACCCCATCTCTCTTTTAAATGGAGATATCAAAATCCTAGCCAGCGTCTTAGGGGCCCCACTATGCAAAGTCCTCCCGTCCTTAACACATCATACACAGGTAGGGTTTGTCCCGGGACGCACCTCCAGAAACCACCTCACACTCTCTTGCATGCCCTGTGGGAAGCTAGAAACATGCCAGAGGAAGCTTTAGCCTTACCCCTAGGTGCTGAAAAACCACTTAACTCCATTGAGTGGGGTTACCTGTTTGCAACTCTGCACAAATTTCGTCTGGGCGATCAATTAATTGCTAAAGTACTCCTAATGTATGATTGCCGCACGGTACAGGTCAATTGTGGAGGCTTTTTACCAGACCCTTCCCCAATATGAAGAGGGACGAGTCAAGGCTGCCCTCTCTCGCCACTCCTATTCCTACTGGCCATGGAACCATTAGCGGCCACCATCCGCCATTCCCCACTACTTAATGGAATACCTCTCAGGGTGGGATTTCCAAACTCTATTTATATGCAGATGACATCCTGCTTATCCTGTCAGACCTGGACAGTTCCCTTCTGGTCTTAATGGAGATCATTGATGGCTTCACAAGGTTATCTGGGTATCAGTGAACTGGGACAAATGTGAATCTCTACCTCGCTCGCTCATCACCACAAGGACAGCGATACACAGCTTTCCATTTCGATGGACGTATCTAGGGATCCTCATCAACTGAGGATTGGAGCATATGGTGGCAGATAACCTGGACCCACTCATTGTCTGCATGAAGATGAACTTTGAGAAATGGTCCCACCTGGGACTCTCCATGTGGGGCAGGGTACAGGCGATACAGATGGTCACATTGCTGTGACCATCTGTACTTATTTGTTAGGCATGCTTTCCTTTCAAGTGCCACTATCAACTCTGAGACCAATAGATGCCACAATCAGGGTCTTTGTGTGGGGTACCTCCAACCCCATCTATCATTGGCGAAACTCATGGTACATCGCTCCTGCAGTGGCATGGGGCTTCTGTCAGTAGAACACAATGCACTCACTCTCCACATATCCCAGTTAACGTATATATGCTCCCCAGGACACAAGACCCACTGAATGGGTCACAACGGAATGATTGATACTCTCACACCGGGGTGGACTTAGCAGTCTGTATAATACCTGTACCCCACACTCCCACTCACACCCCGTCAACCTGATATTGAGGCACATTGCTTCTTGGGCATACATCCCCTTTTACATCCTCCGGCCCCCTTCTGGGGAAATGAAGGCCTATGGGTTGGAGGAGATACCCTCCACTGGACACACTGAAGAGCATTTGGCATTGAAATTCTGGACCAGATCATTGAGAATGGTGCACTTAAACCATTTGAGCACCTAACCAAAGAATACTGCCTCCATCCCGCCAAGAGTGGTGGTATCTACAACTTAAGCATTGTCTCCAATGTGGTATGGGGGCTTCTCCCTGGAGCCTTCATGTCTCCCCTATTGTATCCTATCTTAAGTCTTGGGGTCACTTTAAGGGCGTGATGGCAGGCATATATTATATTATTATACAACATATTTATTCACAGCCCCTCCTCAAAGCACTGCGCTCTAAACGGCAGGCACTCCTCCAAATGGAATTCAATGTAGAGAACTGGACAGAGAAAATGATGGCCCTGGATAGGGGTACCCAGGAAGCCGGAATGAAGTTCTGCCTTTTTTGAATAATCCATGATTGGTACTGGACCCCTGTGAAACTGCACAGGGTGGCTCTTCTCCCACATGCAGAATGCTGCCGATGCCTGGAGACCCGGTGTGATTTGATCCATAGCCTCTGTGACTGTCCTTTAATCCGACCCCTCTGGGACGCGGTGGGTTCTTCCCTTGAAACCTCTATGACACTGCGGACACCGCTCTCCTCTTCTCTCATACTTCTCCATGACATGGAGCGCCTCCGTGACTTGTCCTGCCAAAAACTCTGACTGCTACACATTGCCCTAGCGACGGCCAAGATTTGTGTCTCTGTCACTGGTGATCTCCTGCCTCCCCTGCCCGGAGAAATGGATGGTGGTAGTGGTCCGGATTGCAGCCTATGAACGTACCATATATAATATGCAAGATCAAGTCGCCCTGTTTAGACAGACATGGGCACCCTTTCTCGCCGATGACTCATAGACAGTTCACTACCTGTCCACCCCCACGCTTACCACTATCACTTATACAAAAAACCCGCTCACCATCCCTTACCCTCCACTCTCTTCCCCCCTCCCCTTGACCCGGATACCCACCTCCATCCACCTCACCCCTCCCATCCACCCGTCTCCCTAGATTGCGTTGGATGCCGGGTGCTGGGTTCCCTCAGCTCTCCCCAGATCCTCTCCCTTATTTCTTCTCCCCTACCACCCCAGCCCATTTTCTTAATTCTTTATTCTATACTCTTCATTCTTTATTCTTCCTCCCCTCCTTTTCTCTCTTGGCCTTCCCTTTCTGCCTCAGCATCTCCATCTCTATGGCCTGCTACTTCTCCTACCATCTCACTACAATCTACTTCAACCACTCCTAAGATACACTACTCTACCTCACTCCTTCCTACATCTAAATATTGTACTCCCCTAGGTTACATCTTACTCAATACTCCTCGAATCTGCTGCATACTGCACCCATCCACTCCACCTTCTACTGTTATACACAACTACTTGTCACTGTCTTTTATGTCAGCCCAGTAGATACCCTATGCATGCCTCCAGCCCTTTTCTGGCTTTACCCGCATCCCCCTTCTCCTAGACCTCGGAGACCTATGTGCGCATCGGAACGGACGGCTCAGTGACACTGCTAACTGCCCTTTAACACGATCTCCCGCCTCCCAGCCATGGCTTAGCTATCATAAGCCCTCCTCCAGCCCCTCCCCCAATGGCTCCCATGGTCTGGCAAGATATATGACCTGCTCAGGGTACCCCTAGATTACCGGGTCCTGGATGTGCTTCATGGCTGACATGAAGGGGTGGCGGTCTCTGGAACTTTGGTATGCTGGACCTTGGGTCGGCATTATTATCATTTAGACACAATACATAGTTGTATTTACCGCGTGTCTTTCTGTCCTTCTCAGATGCCTTAATGCCCCCTCCTTCTGTCTATATACTCCCTACCTTTTTTTCTTTCTATTCTTTCTCATCTCCTCTCTTAATCTCCCCCACTTTCCTTCAACCCAGGGGATGAACTTAAAATATCATTGACATACTGAATTATGGTACAATGTTTACTGTATTTAAGTACATTTACATTTCTTCAATAAAAATTTACAACACAAAAATGTATTTTCAATGTAATGTATATTCACTGAAAAAATAAAGTTAATGTGAAATTATGGCTTAGAACCGACACAGAAAAAAACTTCAAAAAATTATTTAAAAACACAGTTAAAATGAAGTTGTGATTAGAACCCGTATACATTAACTTGGCTTACATTTTTTTAAACAAGTATTCAGGAATTAAGTGAATAAACAACAGGTAAAATTAAAGTATGGTTTCCAAATAGAAATTTAAAAAAACACTGAAATTCACCAATTATGACTGTGTAAAAAAACACAGGTGTTTCCAATTTGATCTTGAAAGACTCAAGATGCAAATAACGCTCCTCTGAAGGACTCAATATGAACGAGTCACATGAACATACACACAATAATCATTCATTAATGTACACATTTAAAAATCATGCTACTCTATTCCCACAATGAGGCCAGGGTGAAATTTCTATTACACCAGAGTGATCTTGCATAATTTCTGGAATTTCGTGTTATGCTCATAATAAGAAATCCCTGAAAAATGCTACTTTTGTTTAGGGGTGGGCTTAACTCATGTAATTTCACTCTGGGGCAATATACAGAGTTAAATGAAAACTCTGCAAGATTGCATCGAGTTCATGGGTGGAAATCAGCACGTTGCACTGCTTGCAGTGATGTTTAGCTGAAAAGCTTACGCAGCACCACATGGTGCAACCGAGGGTGCTGCTGCTTGAGTTGATTTTGATGCTGGTCAAGTAGATTTTCTATTCGAGCTACAGCTTTCTCACCGAGAACAGTCACAACCATCTACAACCAGTCGTGGTGAGAAAATCTCACCAGATGGCCTTTTAATGCCCAGAAATCTCACTAGAGATTACTGTTAGCACGCTGGGTAGGGAAAAAACTCAGCCACGTGCTGGTTGCCGAAATGTGGCTGGATCTCCATGTTACAAGAGTAATTCCTGGCGGAGCGGAATTTATCAGCCACTCCTACTTTTATTGCAGGGGCATGTGATCAATGCAAACAACCAGCACTCGAGCAGCTGTTGTTTGTGGCACTTGTTTTTTTTTTTTTTGTACAATTTTTATTTTGTGTAAACTGCATCCAAAATAGCTGTGAGGACACATTTCATGGTAAAATATAGCATTAAATGCCGGTTTTGCATTTTACATAGTTTTGATTGCTGTTTTGGCAATCTCACAAAAGCAAATTATGCAGATTTCACATACCCATGCTCACAACACTTTATATTCTAGTCCTCCACTTTAAAACACAGTACTACAAACCAGCATGATTACATTTGAGCACTTCTCTGCACATTGAACAAGCAATTCCATAAGTGTGCTTCATGTGTGGAAAATTAGCACACAGCTAGGATTCTAATCCACGGTTCCATTGCAAATACAGAATACAGAATGACATTATTGTGGCAATTCTATATCTGCTGATGGCAGAAGGAGTGCAGTCTTAATGCTTTGGCTGAAGGATCTAAGATAAATAGGGAATATATCATCACCCACAGAGGTAAGTCGTCAGTCCAGGGTTCCTATAAAGTCGGCTAATTCAAGTGCCTTGCAAACACATGGCTGTACTAAACTATGTTGTGGTAAGCCCATAGCACCCATTTCCTGCTCAAGTGTAAAATGCCTATAAATCTGCATGTTCTCTCGGTTAGCAGCAGCTACTCCTCATCTTACCAAGGAATCCTCAACCAACAAGGCTGAGTTATCTAGGGGACTCAACTCCAAATGCTCAACCAGTGCCTATTGTAGGTTCCACTCTGAGTAACCACATATGTTTGCCCTAGACCTGAGGGACCACAAATGGAGGTCCCACACAACACGTGCTCTGAGACAGCTACACCTCCACTGACTTGATCCCTTTCTTCATTGAAGTTGACACAGATCAACTGAATAGTCAATGAGGATCACATGTACCCAGGTGTTTTCTTTTACAACATTCTGACTTCAAATTTAAAGAGCATCTTAGTCATTGTCTTTACGTTTTGAAACTCATCAAACCTGATGAAGGAGTTTGTTTTGTTTTCTTGTTTTCTGTCTTATATGATTTAGAGTGAGAACAGTTCCCCTTAATTTAAATTTCAGTAGTCAATGTTCTGCTTTTGTGGAGGCATCTAATTGTGAACACATCAACTCCATAAATAAATATTGCAGTTATGATTATTAACCCCTTTGCTGCTAGGCCTCCTCCCACCCCGTGCTAAGCACTTTTTGCCTATTTGGGGTAGATCAAGCTTTTGGCTCCATAACTTTTTGTCAACATAAGGTATCCAAGCCAAATTTGCATCCTTTTTTCCAACATCTGGAGAATTCTAAAGATACCCAGGGGTTGGGGATTTTTCTGAAGGGGACCAAGAAATTAGTCAAAATGGAGCTAAATTTAGGGATTTTGGGGAAAAATAGGAAAAAAAGTGGTGCAGAAAAAAGTGTCTGTTTTTTCCCTGAAAATTGCACTAATAAAGGATTTATGTGCTAAAATCACCATCTTCCCAGCTTTGAGGAACAGGTAGACCTGAATCGGAAAACCACATTTTTCAACACAGGTTTCTCATTTTACTGGGACATAGCCCATTTTTCCAATTTTTGGGGCTTTCAACCTCTTTCCAGTTAGTGGTAAAAATCTGTATGGAAATAATGGTGGATCCCACAATGCTATACATTTCTGAAAAGTATACAAAATGCTGAATTTAACAAGGGGTCACTTGTGTAGATCCTTCAAAGTTTTTCTTCGAAAGTAACAGTTGAAATAAAAATTACAAAAATTGAGTTGAAAGTGTAACTTTTTTAAAAAAATTGTAGACTTTGGAAAGCAATAAACCATTCCATCTGCTGGACCGTTCTGGTTGCGGGGAAATATAGGGCTTGTAGGTTCAACAAGAACCTGAGGTACCCAGCGCTAATAACCGAGCTGCACTTTGTAATGTTTTTCATTGTGTACTGGGTATAAAGCAATTCATTTGGTGAAAAATAGATATGAAGGAAACTTGTGTATTTCCAAAATGGGCACAAGATATGGACTTTAGAAGCAGTGGTTATTTGCACACATCTGAATTTGTTGGTACACCTACTAGCATGTGAATTAGAGGGCACTTCTCAAAATAACTTCTTTCTTACACACAGGCTTACATTTGGAAGGCACAAATGCAGAGAAAGACAATTGATAGTAACACTTGTCCTACTATTCTGTGTTCCCTCAGGTCTCCTGATAAATATGGTTCCTCACTTGTGTGGGTAAACCTAGTGTTCATGACAGGAAAATTGTCCAAAATACAATGTTCACACACCACATTTTTTCATTGAAAACTGACCCTTTTTTGCAATGTGCCTATCTGTGGATTTTGGGCCCTAGCTCAGCTGGCACTTAGGGAAAGCTAGCAAACCTGTACAGTTTTAAAAACTAGACATCGAGGGGAATCCAGGATGCGGTGATTTGTGTGGCTCTCAACAGGGTCAATCACCCAGCATCCCTTGCATACCTCAAAATGTGTCTAAAAAACACATTTTCCTGATATTTCTGTGGTGGAAAGTTCTGAAATCTGAGGGGAGCTACAAATGTCCTACCACTCAGCCTTCCCCTCGGTCTCCCAATAAACATGATACCTCACTTGTGTGGTTGGGCCAAGTGTCTGTGAGAGGGAAGGGCAAAAAAACATGTAGACTTTGAGATTAAACAAATCTGGTTCATAAGGGCAGTTTTTTAAATATGTTTTTAGGCTGACTCTGCTTCGGGCATCCCAAACAAGTGAGGTTTCATTTTTATCGGGAGACCGAGGGGAACGCTGGGTGGCAGCAAATGTGTGCTTTCTTTCTGTTTCTGGAACAATATGGCACAGAAATGCAAGGGAAATGTGTGATTTTAGTCACATTTTGAGGTTTGCAAGTCATTTGGGTAAGAAAAAGTGTTGGGATCCACAAAAGGCACGCCACCCTGTATTCCACTGGGTGTCTAGGTTTTGAACATATCTAGAGTTGGTAAATTTTCCCTAGAAAAGAAGCGAGCACACTACCAAGACTCTTACTCCTATGATGTTCCAAACATTCAAATTGTAATAAAAAAGCCCCTTGAGTTATTTTAAAAGACCTCTCACACACCAACCTAGTTGGCTGCATGCTTCATCATTGGGGTTGTAGCCATGACACCTACCATATCAAGGATGTGTTTTGACGCCTGATTACAGTGGAGAGGGTTTTTTTTATGAGTTGAATTAAAAACTGAGAGAAGAAGTGCAATTAAATTGTCTTGTCGTTACCAACCAATATGGCATGTTTTTAATTGTGCTGACCTTGGAAAAGGTTAAAAACAGTGATTTTCATGATTTGAGTGTTTGGGACATCACAGAAGTAAGAGACTTTGGGGGTCATTCTGACCTCGGCGGTAAAAGGCTCTTACCGCCGGTCAGAAGACCGCCATTCTACCGCCACGGCCGCGGTAACCCGCCACGGTCATTCTGACCCACAACTGCCAAGCCGCCAAAAACCCGACATCCACGGAAGGCCGCCTCATCAGCGGGCAGCGATAAACTGGAGATGACCAAACCTCCACCGCCACGCCAACACAAACACGCCCATGCCATTACGACCCACGAATCCACGCGGCGGTCATTCAACCGCGGTATTCCATTAGCGGTACACACCGCCGCGGTCAAAATACACACCCAGCTCCAAAACACAGCCACATTGGACAATTTGAAATACACACACCTGATACACATACAAACACCACCCCCACACATCCAAGCAACTATAAAACACACACCCACATCACCCACAAACCCCCACTATTTGGAAATCGGAGAGAAGGCGATAGAGAGAGAGAGATCGAGCACAGCAATCGAAAACCCCAACACACACAGGAACCCAACATCATCAACCACACCACATCTACGCACACATCACCACACACCACCACTCACATCACCACAAACACCACCCCACACCTCATCCACACCACCCCATGGCACCCCAAAGACACCCCAGGTTTTCGGACCAAGAACTCCGGGTCATGGTGGAGGAAATCATAAGGGTAGAGCCTCAGCTCTTCGGCACACAGGTGCAACACACCACAATAGCCAGGAAGGCGGAGCTATGGCAGAGGATCGTCGACAGGGTCAACGCTGTGGGACAGCATCCCAGAAACCGGGAAGACATCAGAAAGCGCTGGAACAACCTACGGGGGAAGGTACGGTCGATGGTCTCCAGACACAACATCGCTGTGCAGAGGACTGGCGGCAGACCACCACCCACCCCTCCCGAATTCACAGCATGGGAGCAAGAGGTCCTTAACATCCTGCATCCTGCGGGCCTCGCTGGAGTAGGAGGAGGAATGGACTCTGGTAAGTCTAGTCTCAACTACTCCAACCCCCCGCCAACCACCAGCATGCCAACCCACACCCCCACCCTCACCCCCAACCCCCCAGCACACATCCTCCCTGCCAATGTCTCACCAGCACAACCCACCCAACCCAAAACCAAACCCTGAATGCCAACACAAACCATGGACACCCATCACCTATGCATGACCACTGCACATACCCATCCCCCCCACAAACCACTCTCACAACTCCTGCCACAAGGGAATGCCAGCACTGGGGGACAAGGGCACCCACAAATCGCACACCATGGAACACACAGAAGGAATAACCATACTCTTTCACCCCTGCAGGGCCCGAACGCCAACACACCGGCCAGGAGGGTCCAGATATGTCCATCCCACCCCCAGAACAGGCCTGTCGACCTGTTACCTGATGACCAGCCCGGACCATCGGGGACCTCTGGACAGTCGGTTCCCCACACACAGACACAGGCCACAGCAGACCTAACCCCCTCTGGGAATATCAGCACAGCTCCCACCCAGCGGGCCCATGCCTCTGTCTCCAGGACAGGTCAATCAGCGGTGTGTCCGCCACTACAGGGCACCCAGGCTGACCCAACACCCCAACAACAACAGGGACCTGGGGGCAGTGGTAGTGGGCACACCGTCCAGGGGACAGAGGCCCGGGGAAACAGGGCAACTGGGAGGGCTGCAGTGCGACAGGGGGGGGAGGACAGGCCCAGGGAACCGACTCTCCAAGAGGCCCTCACCACCATCATGGGAGCATACCACCGTTCCCAGGAGACGATGGCGACGGTACTGGCCAGGTTCCAGGAGATCCAGGCACAGCAGGAGGAACAGTACATGGGGTACAGAGAGGAGCTCAGGAACATCGTCCAGGCCCTGAACCTAATAGTCACCACATTGCGGGACCATGTGGCACCCCAAAGGGCCCCTGTCACCAGCCCGGACCAGGAACAGCCTACCACCTCCGCCGGCGCTAGTGGACAGGATGCCCCCACACAACGACGGGCCACCAGAACCCCACCTCCTGCTGAAGATCAACCACCCTGCAAGAGGAGCCTGAGATCACAAAGGAAGACAGAGTAGGATGCCAAGACCCCCGCCAGCCTAAGATCCCCCCGGATGTCATTCCACTGTCCCACATCGTCACCCTGTCCAACCTTGAACTGCCCCTGCTCCATCCTTCCACAGGCATATGGACAATGCACCTGTGCGACCGAAAACTGGACTCTGCCATGGACATCACTCCACCCCCACCCATCACCGTTTTACTATCATGGACCTATGTGTAGCACTTTAAATAAATCACTAATTGCACTTAAAACACTCAGGAGTCTGCTTGTATTCTTAACAAATGTATTACACATAACGGTTCAAAATTGTTCAGTTACATTGTGATGACAACATACCAATGTCAATGTGCTTTACTCCATGGCCGAACAAACCAGAAGTCACGCAGTGGGTCAGACAGCTCTGAAAAGCCAAGGGAAAGTCACAATTCAGTTGAAAGGAACTGGGGGGAAACACAGAAAGTAGAGATGCAGGAGGCCAGAAGTCAATGTAAAAAGGCGTGGGGGATTCTTACCTGGGTGCTACTGAAAATACTGCAGTATCACTCTGTCCCTGTTGTCTGTGTCGTCCTCTTCGTCTTCCTCCTCTTCACTCTCCACAGGCTCCACAGCTGCTACAACACCACCATCTGGACCATCCTCCTGCAGAAAAGGCACCTGGCGTCGCAATGCAAGATTGTGAAGCATACAGCAGGCCACGATGATCTGGCACACCTTCCTGGGTGAGTACATTAGGGATCCCCCTGTCATATGCAGGCACCTAAACCTGGCCTTCAGGAGGCCGAAGGTCCTTTCTATGATCCTCCTATATCGCCCATGGGCCTCATTGTGCCGTTCCTCTGCCCTGGTCCGGGGATTCCTCACTGGGGTCAGTAGCCAAGGCAGGTTGGGGTAACCAGAGTCACCTATTAGCCACACACGGTGTCTCTGTAGCTGTTCCATAACATAAGGGATGCTGCTATTTCGCATAACATACGCGTCATGCACTGACCCAGGGAACTTGGCATTTACATGGGAGATGTACTGGTCAGCCAAACAGACCACCTGGACATTCATCGAATGGTAACTTTTCCTGTTTCTGTACACCTGCTCATCGTCTTTTGGGGGTACTAAGGCCACATGGGTCCCATCAATGGCACCAATGATGTTGGGGATATGTCCGAGGGCATAGAAGTCAGCCTTCACAGTGGCCAAATCACCCTCCTCAGGGAAAATAATGTAGCTCTGCATGTATTTCGTCAGGGCAGACAACACTCTGGACAAAATCTTAGAAAACATAGGCTGAGACATCCCTGATGACATGGCCACTGTTGTCTGAAAAGACCCACTTGCCAAAAAATGGAGGACTGACAGAACCTGCACCAGAGGGGGAATTCCTGTGCGTTGGCGGATGGGGGACATCAGTGCTGGCTCCAGCTGGGCACACAGTTCATGTATAGTGGCTCGGTCAAGTCGGTAGAGAAGTATTATATGACGTTCCTCCATTGTCGACAGGTCCACCAGCGGTCGGTACACGGGAGGATTCATCCTTCTCCTCGCAAGTCCCAGCGGACGGTGCCTAGGAAGGACAACATGGAGCACAGAGTCAAGCAACCCACAGGTACGTAACTACAGCTTGCACAGTGCACGATTCTCAATGCATTGAATGGCTTGTATGAGTGGCAATGCAAGGCCTAGGCCTGTGTGACGCAGTAGTAATTAAGCCCTGTGGGCCCTTGTAATGGCGGCTGCCTGACCTGAGAAGTGTGACAGTGGGATGTGAGGTCAATGCGCTGGCGTGACACACCGTGCCGGTAGGCGATCGAAGACCGCGGCGCAAAGCCGCATTGGTTAACATCGAACCCTATGGGTTTCACGAGCCAATGACTAGCTGCGCCGGCGGTCGCGGAACGCACCGCGGCGGTATGCGCCGCGGCGGCCGTGACCGCCATTTTCTATCTGGTTAATCACTCGAGACCTGATCATCCACAGGAGAGGACCTATACTGCAAGTGCTGCTGTGACCTCGGTCTGGGAGATACAATGGCTGCTGCGACTGGGGAAAGGGCCCCTGCCTTCACTACAGAAGAGTTGGAGAAACTTGTGGATGGGGTCCTGCCCCAGTATGCGCGACTCTACGGTCCTCCAGACCAACAGGTAAGTACACTGTGTGCACGTTGATTGGGCTATGCCTGGATTGTGTATGGTGGATGTAAGATGGTGGGGTGGGGAGACAATGACGAGTGCAAGGCACGACAGATGAGAGCATGTGCCACATGGCAAGGTTGGGGAGGGGGGGCCAATCGCATCTATCATGCGGAAAATTGATGATATTTCAATTTCCACCCTGTACATGTCAAATAGGTCAGCGCCCATCAGAAAGTCGACATTTGGCGTGCCATCGCCAAGGAAGTCCGGGCCCTGGGGGTCCACAACAGACGGGGCACCCACTGCCGCAAGAGGTGGGAGGACATCCGCCGCGGGACCAGGAAGACCGCCGAGTCACTGCTGGGGATGGCCTCCCAACCTAGGAGGGGTGCCAGTCGTACCCTGACCCCCCTGATGTTCCAGATCCTGGCGGTGGCCTACCCCGATTTGGATGGGCGCGTGAGGACATCACAGCAGACACAAGGGGGTGAGTACCAGCACATTCAGCTATCTTTACGCGCAGTGGAGGTGCCTGGGTGGGGGAAGAGGGCTGTGGGTGACATTAGGCCAGGGCGCTTTCTGTAGTGTAGTCCTCTGCTCTAGCCATGTCCCTGTGCCCCCGCCCCCCACCTCTGTAGGGTGACAAGTACAGCTATCCATGGTCCTGCATCACCCATGTGCGCGTTTGTTGTCCCTAGACCTGTTGGCCTAGTCATAAGTACTGAGTAGTGTACCCCGATTGTGCGGCTTAGTGCATGAGGCTCCTGTGTCTGTCCTCTCCGCCAACGGTGTTGACAATGCATGCACTCAACCTGTTTTTATGTCTCCCCCCACCCTTTTTCTTTATCTTCTTGTGCATGTGTGCATTAGCATCATCAGGCGGAGGAGAATTGGCACCGGAGCACGAGGGAGCTGCAACTCACCAGGCCCCGGTGGGCCATGGCACAGACACCGAGGCCACCAGTGATACGGAGGGCGAGGGGAGCTTCACAACGGGGAGCCGTGGTGACACCAGCGACACCGACACGTCCTCGGATGGGAGCTCCCTAGCGGTGGCGGCAACATCCGTGCCCCCCGCCTCTACAGGTACAGCCGCCACCCAGCGCACCAGCTCCGCCCTCCCAGCAGCCCCTCCGCCTTCGCTCCCTGCCTGCTCGCCCAAGAAGGCGGGCGTCTCCTTCGCCCCAGGCACCTCAGGCCCTGCCCCTGTTACCCCTGCTGCCCTCAGTGAGGAGGTCATTGACCTCCTACAGACCATCATTGTTGGGCAGTCTACCCTTTTGAATGCCATCCAGGGGGTAGAGAGGGAGGTGCATCGTAGCAATGCATACCTGGAGGGCATTCATTCGGGTCAGGCTGCCCATCAACGATCGTTCAATGCTCTGGCCTCACCACTGACGGCAGCCATTGTCCCTGTTTCCAGCCTCCCTCTTCTAACTGCCTCCAGCCTGTCTCTGTCTCCTGTTCCTCTGCCTATCCCACCCACACCATCAGACCAGCCTGCACACACCTCAGCACCCAAGGGCAGCTCATCCAGACATAAGCACCACAGATCACACAAACATTCACCCAAGCAACACCCAGATGCAGAGATGCCAACAGCCACTACCACCTCTGTGTCCCCCACCTCCTCGTCTCCCTCCTCCCTCCCTGTGACATCTCTACTCACACCTGCATGCACACCACCAACAGCCAGTACTTCCATCACCAGCACACCCTCCAGTACAGTCCGCACACGTGCAGTCACCACCCCCACTGCCATTTACACGTCCCCTGTGTCCTCTCCCACTGTGTCTGTCACCCCCTCTTCCAAGACACACAAACGCAGGCAGCCACCCACCCAACAGCCAAGCACCTCACGACAGCCTCCAGCCCATGCACCTTCACCCAAGGACAGCACACCTGACTCTCCTACAACCACCTCCTCTTCCTCCACTCCCATAACCACTACACCTACCCTTTACCCTGGTCCTAAAAAAGTTTACCTCTCCACTCTTGACCTCTTTCCCTCCCCTGACCCCCCCCCCTCCATCTGCTAAGAGTCCCAGGAGCGCCTCAGCCACCACCAGTCCGGCTTCAAGGGTCACCGTAGTGCATGGCTTCTGGAGTCCCCCCTTTGCCAGCAGTGATACATCGGTCAGCAGCAAGGGGACAGCCAGCCCCCCCCCCCTGGAAAGAGGACCCGTAAAGTAAGGGGACGCCGCGGGACGACTGACACGGCTGCCCCCAAGGACCAAAGTTCTGCCACTTCTCCTGCCACAACATCCAGGGGAGGCAAGGGCCAGAGAGCCAGATCGAAGGAGGGCAAGGGCAGCAGGGCAGAGAAGTCAGCCAGCAGGAGAGCGGACCAGGAGGGCCCCACAAGCCCCATCCCGGGTGTGAGGGAGGACACCCAAGGGCCCAGCACACCGTCACCGAAGGGTCCAGCAACTGCACGGTCCGAGGGCGACTGAGCAGGGAGTCGTGGCCAGGTCTGACTCCCTTGACTTACAGAACAAGCACCGCTGAACAGGGCCCCGCCGTCCAGAAAGGCACCGCTGAACAGGGCCCCGCCGTCCAGAAAGGCACCGCTGAACAGGGCCCCGCCGTGCAGAAAGGCACCGCTGAACAGGGCACCGCCGGGAGGAGCACCGCTGAACACGGGCCCTTCATCTCAAGCACCGCTCCGCTGGGCCCCGCCGTCTCAAGCCCCGCTCCGCTGGGCCCTTCATCTCAAGCACCGCTCCGCTGGGCCCCGCCGTCTCAAGCACCGCTCCGCTGGGCCCCGCCGTCTCAAGCACCGCTCCGCTGGGCCCTTCCTGTCAAGCACCGCTCCGCTGGGCCCCGCCGCCTCAAGCCCCGCTCCGCTGGGCCCTTCCTGTCAAGCTCCGCTGGGCCCCGCCGTCTCAAGCACCGCTCCGCTGGGCCCCGCCGTCTCAAGCACCGCTCTGCTGGGCCCCGCCGTCTCAAGCACCGCTCCGCTGGGCCCTTCCTGTCAAGCACCGCTCCGCTGGGCCCTTCCTGTCAAGCACCGCTCCACTGGGCCCCGCCGTCTCAAGCACCGCTCCGCTGGGCCCTTCATCTCAAGCACCGCTCCGCTGGGCCCTTCATCTCAAGCACCGCTCCGCTGGGCCCTTCCTGTCAAGCACCGCTCCGCTGGGCCCCACCGTCTCAAGCACCGCTCCGCTGGGCCCCGCCGTCTCAAGCACCGCTCCGCTGGGCCCCGCCGTCTCAAGCCCCGCTCCGCTGGGCCCTTCCTGTCAAGCACCGCTCCGCTGGGCCCCGCCGTCTCAAGCACCGCTCCGCTGGGCCCCGCCGTCTCAAGCACCGCTCCGCTGGGCCCTGCCGTCTCAGGCACCGCTGGCCCAATGACAGTGCCGGTTCTGTGTTGTGCTAATGTTCACGCTGCACTCGGGCCACCCTGCCTCCTCCATTGCCTGTGGAGACTGTTATCCACTTGATGGACTGTGGCTTTGCACTCCCCAGGATATGACAGTGGGCAAGCCACCCACTTGTGAGACTTGAGAGACTGTGGCTTTGCACTCCCCAGGATATGACAGTGGGCAAGCCACCCACTTGTGAGACTTGAGAGACTGTGGCTTTGCACTCCCCAGGATATCACAGTGGGCAAGCCACCCACTGTAGAGACTTGAGAGACTGTGGCTTTGCACTCCCCAGGATTGAACAGTGGGCATGGTGGCCCCTTCTTGGATCTGGCGTCGTGGACTCATGTGGCTGTGGTGCCGCCCCTTCCCTTCCCCCTGAGGTGCCTGTAGTTTTATCATCTGATGCCCCTGCAGTGTTCTCTCCAACGGACTCAGGTCTCCTGTGTGGGCTTTGCCCATGTGTTGATACACTTTGGCCCACGGACATTTGCAATTTCAGTGACTGTGCGGGACTTTTTGCCTTATTTATCGGTTACGCAATGTTTACACTTGGATTTTTTTGTTTCATTTTCCTATTTTACCATGACTTCAATGAACCTATTTTTTACATAAATGTTGTTTCTCACTTTAATCATATCTTTTCGTTATTCCGGGGGGTTTGGGTGGGGTCACTTTGACTTGGTGCTCTGCATTGGTGTGTAGATAGTTGGGTGGTGGGTGTAATGCGTATGTGTGTGCCCGTAACCCTTCCTCCTCCCCCCCTCTCCTGTGTCGTAGGTGCGGTACTCACCGTTGTCGTCTGCGCCGGAGTTCGTACTCGTGGTAGATGAGCAGGTAGACGAGAGCAGGTAGGATGTTCAATTCGGGCTGCATGCTGTCCTCCGTCCTCATGGAGTGCATAGAGGTGAGCGTTTTCCCGTTCGTAGTCTGTTTCCGCCGAGTTTTTATCGGCGGGGCTCCCGCCCCGGAAAAGGTGGCGGGTTGTTGAGTTGTGATAGGGTGGGCGGTACATTGTCTGCCGCCTGCCTGTTGGCGGTGACCGCCGCGCTGTTTGTGTGTCCCGCCGTGGAGGTCGGAGTGTTAAAGTGGCGGGCTCTGTTGGCGGTTCCCACCAGGGTCAGAATTCCATTTTTTGGACCGCCAGCCTGTTGGCAGGTTGGCCGCCGCTTTATCACCGACCGCCAGGGTCAGAATGACCCCCTTTGTATTGTGCTTGATTCTTGTGGTTGTTGATAGTGATTTAGGAAGATGAGCAAGCTCTGCCTCCTCATTCTCTTTATTGGTACACACAAATACTGGTTAGATTTGGCACCAAGTTCAATATATAACATTTTATTAACAAGAGATTAAAAAAAAAAAATGAAATGCACTGTTACTAATTGGTAAGTCAAAATTTTTAACCAATGACTCACAGCTCATGAACTGTAAAGCAGCGACAATGCACCAACTGCTTTACAAGCCATTCACACTCCTTTCATACGTGACGCACACAAGACCATTCATACTGCTCGCCGTGCACCCAGAACATAACAACATTCACAACAAGAAACAATGTAAAGACACTCTACACCCTGGCAGAGAAAGACAGAGAAGACAATTATTACCGCACAACCACTTATAAATCAAGTACACACAATATTGGTTGGACTTAGCATGAGGGAGAGTGATAGTTCAATATATTATTTTATTAAGAAAAGATTTCACAAAAATGAAATACACTGAAAATAATTGAAAGTTTAAAAGACTGAACCAATGACTCACAGATCATGAGCTGTAAAGCCACATCAAGGCACCAACATCTTTACAGTCCATTCATACACCTTTTATATGTGACACAAAAAAGACCATTCACACTGACAGCCACAAGCCCAGCACATTACAACACTCATATCAATAGACAACGCCACTCAAAGGCCCATCAATTTCATAGGCCCACATGCCTGACACATCAGTCACACCGGCTGATGGAGTGTGAGAACTGGTGTTTGGCTAGCAGTGTATGTAGTGACCAGCAGCAAGTCACTACTCACACAGTGTCAGCCAAATGCCAGCTCACACACACCGCCAGCCAAATGCCAGCTCACACACAAAACCAGCCAAACACCAGTCCACACACACCACCAGTCAAGCACAAGTCAATGCTCACCACCAGCCTAGCACCAGTCCACCCACACTGCCAGCCTATCGCCAGTCCACGCACACCTCCAGCCAGCCAGGTGCCAGTCGACACACACTGCCAGCCAAGCACCAGTCCACGCATACAGCCAGCCAAGCACCAGTTCACGCACACCGCCATCATATTTCTTTGACAAAAAAGAAAACACAATTAATCTTTGGAGCAAACTCAAAACTACAAACACAACAGCTCTAACTAAATACCCCACACTAATGCCAACCTTGAAAGTGAACAAAAATATAAAACAATACAGACCAAGCAGTATATTTTTACGTCACGGTTGTTCCTGGAAACTCTTTTGCATGTGGTACAATCTAAAACATGTGGAGACACATAGCCCAGGTTTAGAAGGACACCCATGGCTGTGCATACAACTCTCCTTCAGCATGCCTCTTCACATACAGACTCTACATC
The DNA here is from genome assembly GCF_031143425.1 of Pleurodeles waltl. Classification (NCBI taxonomy): domain Eukaryota; kingdom Metazoa; phylum Chordata; class Amphibia; order Caudata; family Salamandridae; genus Pleurodeles; species Pleurodeles waltl. The sequence goes on from NC_090442.1 coordinate 758,855,640, forward strand.
TCTTACAGGGATTTTGTTTTGGGTATGGGAGGAATGTAATTAGCAAAGTGGCGATCTTTCAATCTAGCCATATCCTCCGTCACTTCAACTCTAGGAACACTTGCCTATTCCACTACAATAAGGCTGCCTATCACAGACTCCTGAAACTGAACAAATGACATCTTTGACTTTGGAGAACAATCCTTGAACACAACACAAGGATTAAAGATTGGTAAATGGACTGCATGTGAAGCCAACTTTTTATACCAAATATAAGCCTTATGAACAGCAGTGTAAGGTTCCAACTTATGATCTACTCTAGCAACACCACCCATGTGCTTATTGCAGACTAAAATTTACAGAGGTTTGCTCACTTCACCAACATGACCCCAAACAGTCACAGGTGAAGTATTTTCATCATGGATGGTAGTCAGCATGTAGATACCCCTCCTGTCTGCAAATGTCTCAGCTAGCAGATCATCACTACGCAAGACAAGGCACTGTCCCCTCTCAAGTTTTTTTACAAACAAGGTCCTTTGGATAACCTTTATGGTTAAAGCGTACTGTGCCATAAGCAACATTATCCACTTTGAACAATTTCCTGAACAATTGCACACCACTGTAGAAGTTATCCATGTAGAAATGGTGACCTTTGTTAAAATGTCCTCTACCAAGGTTCGGAACATGATGTTCTCACTAATTCCAAAAGTGGGCGGACAACCAGGGGGGTCAACAGTGGAATCCTTACCAGTGTACACCTGGAAATTATAGACATAGCGTGTACTACTCTCAGACAGCATTACATCTTAATTCCATAAAATGCCCTCTCACTAGGAATGTACTGCCTAAACACCAAATGGCCCTTGAGCAGAACCAAAGACTCACCCACAGTTGTTTCTTTTCCTGAAACATAGATCTCTGAAAATCGTTCTACAAAATCGTCAAGCTCAGGCCAAATCTTAAAAAGACAGTCACAATCAGGGTGATCGTGCAGCAATGCTGAAGTATTATCAACAAAATGCAGCATTGGAAGCAGAAGCAAATACTGATCACATCTCATGACTGCAAGAAATATGGATGTTGCCATCAAGGGACTGGTAGACCAATATGAAGACAATAACCGCTTCCTTATCAAGCCCATCAAAAAAGTTAAACCCAAGAACTTCTTCAACTCATCCAGATTTGTGGGAGTCCACTGGGGAGCTCTAGAGCGTGGCTTAAGACTGGCACTGTTTTCCCTTAACTACTGTTCAGCATACAAATGAGTCTGTTCAACAATCTCACCCAAAAGTATATAGTTCATAAACTATCAAAAGAAATGTATAAGCAAAGAGTTTTCAGTATTCACTCTACACCCTGCAACACCAGTAAAGGCAGGCACCATGTTTGAGGCAACCCAGAATTCAGCTCTTCCAATGGGAAGCGTTTCAGCCCCAGGCTGCAATCCAGATGCCTCTTGCTGCACTATTGGCACATCAGTGTCATCCTCTTAAAAAGGCACTTCCTTTGCACTGAGAGTGGCTTCCTCATCAGATGATTCCTTTCAGATAGACAATTCACTGCCAGAATCTTACAGTTCATGCTCTGCCTCAGATGCAGCGGCAGTCTCATGATCATGGTGAGAGGAAGATTAAAAAAGCATACCAACAACCTGCTGAGAGGTAGTCCTGTGGCTAGCCATAATCCTTACTAATAAACGTTACTTGAGAAATAAGCCAACAACAACCAACACTGTGTAAAATAAGTAATAAAAAAGTGTGTCTGTATCACAAAGACCTATATACTCAAAAATGACACCACCCACTTGCCATAGACAGCTAGACTCACCTTCACCTACTCTGCACAGACATATCAAGCATCAACGATATCCCACTAAAAATGAAAAACAAAATAAAATTACACATAAGTCAAAACAATAAACATCGTGCACACATCCAAATACTCATTTGGAATAAACTGTACAAAAACGTTTTTATTGACAAACACATACAACTACACGAGCTGCAGATCTACCAGAGCTGGAACTGCAAGCAAAGTCACAGCAAAAGAATCAAAAGCTTTGCACTAGAATAAAAAGGAGAAAAAAACATTATGATCACAAATGCAAATTACGCACCAGTCCACACACACCCCGCCACCAAACATTCAGAAACCTTCCCTGGTGTCTACTGGTTTTCTGCCCTCTGTGGGAGCAGATGGGCCTACAAATTGGCCTATCAGCCCCCAAGGTGGGCAGAAACAGCCAAAATAATTTCCCCTTAAAGGGGAGAGACCCTTGCTTAATCTTGGCCAAAATCTGAACACATTGTAACCTAGTGGTTTCTGTCCCCATGGAGGCAGATGGGCCTAAGAAAACAGCCAATCTGTCCTAAAGGGGGTAGAAACAGCCAAACTATTCTCCCACAAAAGGGGAGTGATGCTTTCCCAGGGGGGCGCTCCCCAAACACAAACATCAACAGCATAATGAAATTTCTGGTGTCTAGTGGGCTTCTGCCCCCACTTGGGGGCACATAGGCCTAAATCTTAATGTCCAATCTGCCCCCACAAGGGGCCGAAATGGCCAAAATATTCTCCCCAGAAGAGGAGCGACCCTTGCCCAAGGGGAAGCGTCCCAAACACAAAAATCATGCTCATGTAGAAATCCCTGGTGTCTAATGGTTTCTGCCCCCCTTGGAGGTCAATCGGCCCCAAATTGCCAAACTACGTCCTTCCTCAAGGAGCTGCTCCCCAATTATACCAAAACACACTAAAAAAGACATAAAACAAAATCCCTAGTGTCTAGTGGGTATTTCTGCTGCACATTTGTGGCCCCATGTGCAATCGTGCAGCAGGAATGCTCAAAAGAGACATCAGAGGAAAGGAAAACCCTTTCCATTCCCCTGATGCCTCTTTGTTCTCAGAACTCCCCCGGAGGAGAAACGTACCTTTTTCCTCTAATGTACTGGAAGCGAATGGCTTCCAGTGGGTCCCCAGCTGATGTCACCAGATGCTGTGGGAGTGGTCTGAGGTGGCAGAGTAAACCCTTTCACTGCCATCCCTGGTAGGGGGAGCGCTAGGACTTCCCCTGTAAGTGGCAGCCAGGTCAGCCAGGAGCTGTCGCACACACATGAACACTGTGTCGTCAGAAGGTTCGCAGCCATCCAACGCACCGAAGGGGTTAAGAAAGCCTGTGCCTTGCATGTAAACATGTTTACTCCATAAAGTATCAAGATGTATAATGATGTTAAGTGCTTGGTTGTTTTGAATTTCGAGTGTAGGACTCTCAATTGCACTTCACCTGGTGGAGGGTCACAGTGAGATTTCAAGAGCCACACAACATTGATTGCCTTTGTCGAGGAAGGGTGAGTGTTGGAACTAGCTCGAGGAAGCTAATGGGCCATAGTTGTAGGTCAGTTCAAGGACTTCTTTCTTTTCCCGGTTGTTATGAGCTACACCATTGATGAAAAATCCAGGAAACTGCTTATTTTTATACATTTCTCCCTTTTGTGTTGTGTTTCCCTCAGATGTTCCCATCTTTCAGAGAAATAATCTCTCCTCTGTAATTATTTAAACTACATTGGTTTAGGAAATTCATCAAGAATTTTTGTTGAGGTCATTCACCTAACTGCAGGTTATTTACGCAATGCTCTTACAAGATAAATATTTGCCAGTACTTTATAGGCAGGATCTGTTTGGTTCACTTTATTCACTCAAATAGAATGCTGAGAAAATGACAGACATCGATCTGTTACACAAACGGACTGATATGTAATAAACAGTGAATGTATTCTTGAACACAAACAGAAAATAAAAGTCAGTTAATGGCAGAAACAAACATAGCCATCCACAAAACAATTATATGTGTTATAAAAGCGAATGGCCGGACTTTTGAATTGCACTCCAAACCTCAACACTTGAAAGCGTTGCGAAAAATGGACCCATTCCCCCAAGGGTGACCCAAGTCATATTGACTTAGAAATAGACATATAGCAAGTTCGTCTGGATTTTGTGCACTATATTGGAGTGTTCTGGAGCCCCAAAATTTCTGGTTGACCACACCAAGGGTAGAGAAAGAGCTTCGCCAGCCGCTCTCCCTCAAACTTGAGAGGAGCTTTGCCAAGCCCGTGAGCCCGTGAAAGAAGCGGTGGTCAATGGGACAGTTCTAGAACTCTCTCTGAATAATGTCTTTCAGGTTTGGTATGCAGTGCTTGAAATGGAAAAAAATAAAGCGCAGGTACTCTGTGCCAGAGTACCTGCATGTTTCTGAGGAGTGCCGGTACTCTCCAATTAAAAGTATTACGGTTTTCTTGAGATGTGCCGGTACTCCCCCTCTCAAAATAAAAAAGTGCCGGTACTCAGTACCGGACAGTACCGGCCCATTTAAAGCACTGGGTATAGGAAGCTTTTTCTGCAGAGATTCAGCTAAAAACTGGGCCCAAACCCAGGCAGTCTTAACAGAAAGAGACCAATTTGGCTTTATTGAGAAGTCGTTTTTGAAATGACTCGTGTAATTCGACTCCGTGTGGGCACACATTCTCTCTGTTTGTGCAGTGATAAGATGTCACGCTGCCAAGGTATTGTCAGTTTACTGATTGATTCCTTCTCTGCATTACTTCTGCCGCTCTTAATACGTGTTTTTTTATTTGGGCTCAGTTCTTGCTCTCATTTTTCTTTTAATTTCCTTGTTTGTCTTTCTTGTTACTTTGCTGGGTTAAGTTTAAGTCAGTAGTAAGAGATTCTCTTTGTAGTTCATAGTCAACATTAATGAGATGCCACCAACATGAACAATTAGCACAGCAGAGGGCATCAGCACAACATCAGCAGGCACTCCCCTCAGTCGATCCTCACCCACTCTGCCTCCTGGATCAACATTCTAACCTAATGACACACACATTCTACAAGGACCACATCATTCTGTCTGCCTTCTTCCTCCGACACCCTTTCTGTTGTGGTCTCTTTTTCAATCAACATTTATTCTCTTGTTTCTTTGCTTTTATTCTGCTTATTTCTTTCATGTTTTCTCATTCTCGCGCTTTTTTTGCAAGCAGTGATTGCCATTATATCTTAAGTATTATATTATATATTTGTCATTTATGTGCAAGTTCTGCCTCAGCTGCTCTAATTGCAAATGACGTTGCTTTTGTTAGTAAATCAGCAGAGCACATCCCTGTGGCGAAACCCCTGGTACATCAAGAGCTAGCTGTCAAAGAACACACTTTCATTTCAGAGGACAGATGAGGATTACGGGTGGGTGAAAAAGTCTGCTCCAAGGGGTGAAAAATTCTGCTCTGCAGGAAGAGTTTGTTGAATTCAGGAACTCTGCACTACGTGTGTAATGCAGAGTTCCAGTTAAATTCCGCCATCTTGCCTGCAGTGGAATTTTTTTCCATTTGTGTGCATGACAGTTGTTGTAGCATGCGCTGACATATGCGGGAGATTTGCTGTGTGACTCATGAGCTTTCGGGGCCATTTTCGTGACGCTGGCAAGAACGAGCGACCAAGGCTGCTTCTCGAAACAGATTTTCTACTGGAGAAGCATCTAAATCTTCTCAAAAGGTGTTTTTGAGTGAATATTCTACTCCAATGAACTGTTCAGCTTATTTTTTGGGGTGAAAATCCTTTTTTTTATTTTACTTTTTTTCAATAGGAAGGAAATGCCTCAGAGACTCTATCTTCCTTTCGCTGTCCAGCAGGCTTCTCCTGGTGCTTGGCCCATCTCCTGGTCACTTTTCACTTGGATTTCAAGGTGGAAGGATTTCTCTCTCTGTCTGCAAATCTTGCTGCATAGATACCATTGGATTTTAAGGTCTTTGTTTTTGTGATATCACAAATAAGTGGAACAATGTTTGTATAAGGGTGTTGTTTGTTAGGTAGAGAGCATCCAGCCAGTACTAGTCATAGGTACATGAAACAACTAGGTACATGAAACAACTGTTTCTGTGGTATCTGCTATTTTAAACATCATTTTGACCAGGGATGGCATTGGATTGAATTAAAATTGTTATTTTTTTTGTATTTCAAATTTTTGTTTCTGCAAACATTTATTTTGGTGGGGTAAAGTTTGATGCTTTGGGAGGATGTGTGTTATAAAACGTTTATAGCTCACTTAGGGGGTCATTCTGACTTTGGCGGGCAGCGGAGGCCGCCCGCCAAAGTCTCGCCGGCAGAATACCGCTGCGCGATCAAAAGACCGCCGCGGTAATTCTGAGTTTCCCGCTGGGCTAGCGGGCGACCGCCAGAAGGCCTCCCGCCAGCCCAGCGGGAAACCCCCTTCCATGAGGATGCCGGCTCCGAATGGAGCCGGCGGAGTGGAAGGGGTGCGACGGGTGCAGTTGCACCCGTCGCGATTTTCAGTGTCTGCCACGGTGGGGCCCCCAGGAGCCCCACGACACCCGTTACCGCCAACCAGGTTCTGGCGGTCAAAACCGCCAGAACAAGGCTGGCGGTAAGGGGGTCGGAATCCCCATGGCGGCGCTGCTTGCACCGCCGCCATGGAGGATTCCCTTGGGCAGCGGGAAACCGGCGGTACACCGCCGGTTTCCCGTATCTGACCGCGGCTGTACCGCCGCGGTCAGAATGCCATGGGAGCACCGCCAGCCTGTTGGCGGTGCTCCCGCGGTCGTTGGACCGCCAGGGTCAGAATGACCCCCTTAATGTTTGTTTTTTTGGCATTGCTGGATTAATGGCAGTGTTTTCTTTGTTGTTACAATACCTGGGCAGTGTGTGTGTTTGCCATAGGCCACCATCTATCTTTGTTTGTTCTCCATGCCATGTGGCCAGGGGGCATTTTGTGCAATCAGTGTCTATAGGCCTGCATGTGTTGTTTGTTATCCATGCCTCCTTGCTGTTGTTAGACCATGCGGGTAGCAGCCATTTTGTGCAGGCAGTCAGTGTGCTTTTGCCATAGGCTTGCATGTCTTCTTTGTTCTCCAATGCCTCATGCTTGCTTTTGTTGTTTGACCATGTGGCTAACGGCAATTTTGTGCAGGCAGTCAGTGTGCTTTTGCCAAAGGTTTAAATGTGCTCTTTGGTCTCCAAAGCCTCCATGCTTGCTGTTGTGGTCTGACCATGTGGCCGACGGCTAATTTGTGCAGACAGACGGTGTGCTTTGCCACAGACCTGCATATGGTCTTTGTTGTCCATGCCTGAGTCCTTGCTTGTTGTTTGACCATGTGGCCAGCAGCAATTTTGTATAGCCAATCATTGTGCTTTTGCCATAGGTCTGCATGTGTTCTTTGTTCTCCAATGCATCTTGCTGCGGTTTTTTGACCATGTGGCCAGCAGCCATTTTGTGGAGGGAGTCAGTGTCCTTTTGCCATAAGCCTGCATGTGTTCTTTGTTGTCCATGCCTGAGTCCTTGCATGTTGTTTGACCATGTGGAACAGCAGCCATTTTGTAAAGCCAGTCAGTGTGCTTTTGCCATAGTATGCAAAAAAAAGGAGGAGATAAGGAGAATCATGAGAAAGGCCCATCCTCCTCTCTATATCTTGACAAGCAAGAGGGCCCTTCTACATGTGAACACACTCATACATGTATAAAAAGTAATTAGCCATGTGACACCCCAAGCCCCAGGGACCACCACTTCCACGGGGCAGAAATTAAAATTGAATGTGGGGGCGGGGGCACGTGGCCCCCCTGCAGCCCTAGGGACCACCATCTCCCTGGGGCACATCTCTCAATCTAATGGGGGGCAGGTGCCCCCTGCAGCTCTGGGGAATGCTCGCCCCTGCAGCTCCAGGGATTGCCACCTCCTTGAGGCAAAACAGACAGGGGGTCCATTTCAGACCACCAGGCTTCGGGGACCACCACCTCGCTGGGGCTATTTTTATTTCAGGGGGCCATGAGGAACCACTGATGGCCCTGGGGACCACCACCCTCCAGTGCCAGATCCTGCTATGTCTCGAGTTGCCCATCCCTGGGACATACTGTTTGCTGTGACTTGGTAGGAGCTTTGACAGCTCCCACCAAGTCACAGCAAACACTGCTCACAGTGAAAGTGAGCTGTCTAGATAGGCCTGGGAAGGGGTGTCATATGGCCCCTCTCCACCCCCCAAACAAATATTTAGGTCAGGCCCTGGGAGATGAGGTTCCTGGGGATGAGAAACAGATCTCCCTCACTGTGAGTGGAGGTTTCCTCTGTTTCCCTGCCCGCAGAGTAACAGATAAAACATTGCTCTTCCAGAGAGGGAGCAGCTTTAGCAACTCCCTCTGTGTGACAGCAATGCTGGCTCCAACAGGAGGTGGGGAGTCAGCTGGGACGGCGGGGGCCGTCAGGCTCCCCCCACGGGTTCCAACACTGTCATTGGTGCCCTCGTGTGCAACCAGATCATATGGCCAGAGACTGAGGGATTGGGTCCCTGGAGCTGAGATCTGCCCTGGGAGGGGGGGGGCATGTGGCCCCCTCCCAAAAAAATAAATAATAAGGCCAGTCCTGGGGGATGGGTTTCAGGGGCCAAGATCGGCCTGGGAAGGGGTGTCATGTGGCCCCTCTCCCCGACAAAAAATAAATATTTAGGCCACATGCCAAAGGATGGGGTCCCCGGGGGTAAGATCAGCCTGGGGAGGGGGGACTCATGGGCATGGCTAATGGGCGGGTGCAGCACAGGTTTGCGTAGCTATATGGGTTGGCCACAGGGCCTGGCCACAGGGCAGTCATTGCAGCCAACCGCAGCTAATGTCAGAGCAGTCCCTCTGTAATCTCAGAAATTGGCAGAAATGGAGATTGCCCTTTAAATGACTTAGATGAAAACTATCATATAATAATAGGCAATTCTTGGCTGTTGGCTTTTCGTGAGTGGTTGCTTTCAATGACTCCTGATCAGCTATAATGTTGAGGGTGAGGAACATTAGTTCCCTTTTACTTATGGTGTAAGTAAATTTAGAAAAATGCATTTTATGTGTTCAACCAACTGATAAAGTTGATGGCTGTCCCCTCATCACCAGTCCATATCATTGGGACGTTGTCTACGTAAACCTCTTCCAGAGGGTGATTTCATCTAAATAAGGATTATTAGAATATAAAATTCGAAGGCCCATATTTATACTTTTTTAGCACCGCATTTGTGTCATTTTGTGACGCTAAAGCGGTGTAAACTTACAAAATACAGTTGTATTTTGTAAGTTTGCTCCTGTTTTGTGTCAAAAAAGGACACAAATGGGGTGCAAAAAAAGTATAAAGATGGGCCTATATGTCTCTAGACGGTGTACATGCAGACCTACTATGCTCAACACACCCTCATATTCAAAAAACTTCTCTGTTAGTGCTCATTTACAACATTCAATGACCGCATTCATTGGTGTCTGGTAATACCAACCCACCTAAAAAATACCTCTCGTAGGATGCCTGGTTCTTTCTGCTGAGGTAAACTCATATAAACTCAATGTCAAGTCCCAGAAATAATTGGGATTCAGGGTAGAAATCAATATCACGCAGAAGGTGAAATACTTCTTTGGTATCCTTCAAATAATTGTTTGAGCTGTGCACTATGGGTCTGAGAAAGGCGTCTGCAAATCTCAATAATGGTTCCAAAGACAGCTCTATCCCCAAAACTATACAGTTTCTTGGGTGGTTCAAAAGACTTTTGTGAAACTTAGGGATCATGTAAAAATAAGGGGTTGTGGGAGAGCTATTGACCAAAAAATCTCCTTAATGACCCAGGCATTGGCTACAGCTTGTTCTGTCATTCTACTAATTTGTTTTATCAAAAAGTTGGTGCGGTCTGTCTTGAGATGTTCATAGTTCATCTTGTCATTCAGAAGACGGAGGCACTCATTACAATATGCCTCCACCACCTGGATGACAATGGCTCCACCTTTGTCCACTGGTTTTATCACAATGTCTCTATCCTAAGATAGTTCTTTGATAGCTGTCCTTTCCTCTTGTGTGATCTTTTGAAAAGTCCTGGTCTGCTTTTTCAAATGCTTGGATTTACACAGGGACAGCTGAGGTGGACGGTAAATATAGACTTGACCCTTAGTCCTGTACCCCCTTGTGTGTCCTCGTCCAGTTGCTTCCCAGCGACAACCCCCTTCAACTTTATTTTTTTGATGAACTCACCAACCTCACAGTGTAATTAAAATTTGTCCAAGGTTGGTTTTGGCACAAAACCCAACCCTTTTTTAGTACCCTTATCTGGGGTTCTATAAGTGTCTTCCCACTGAGATTTACTGCTAGACTGAGCAATTATTGGGTCCCAATCTTTGCATCCCCCTACATGCTCCTCATTGTCATCCCTGTCTGCTCTTTGGGGGTTGCCCAATGGACCTGGTTCTTCCTCTTTCCCCTGGAGTGGCCTCTGCCAGACCATAAAAAAGATTGTTGTGTGTTCTGTTGGTACTGAAGGCACATACCCCTAGGATTGTTCCAATTCACAAACCCCAGACCAGACAGCTCAGACATCCCCCCCTCAAGACCTCTGCAACAACCTCCACACCTTTTTTCACTGGGAAACCCAGGACATATACGAAGTATTCAAGAACCAAAACTTGCCCCCACCACCCAACAGCATCACCAAGGACCCCGCGGCAAGGAACATGAACCTCTTGACCCCTAGCTCCACAGAAGACACCCAGAAACTCATGAACCCCGTCCATTGAGGGGCACCCTCAAACACGTGCCCACATCACATCTTCAACCTGGCTAGCACCACCATCACACCAGAGCTCTGCCAAACTATCAACTGCTCCTTTGAAACCGCCACATTCCCATCTGACTGGAAACACACAGAAATCAACCTACTTCTGAAGAAGCACTCCGCCGATCCAAGGGAAATGAAAAACTAAAGACCCATCTCGCTGCTCCCCTTCCCAGCCAAGATAACAGAAAAGGTCATCAACATGCAACTGATGGAGTTTCTCGACTCAAACTACATTCTGGACCACTCAGAGTCTGGATTCAGGAGCAATCACAGTACTGAGACAGCCCTCCTTGCAGCCACATACGACATCCATGCCACACTGGACCACAGAGACATGGCTGCCCTCATCCTCCTTGACCGTCTCTTATTCCTGCTTCCACACCTTCCGGCTCATTCGAAAGATCTTCAAGTCTGAGACTGAGACTGAGACTAGAAAGATGGTCAACCCTTACCCTTGTCAGCAACAAGTTGGACTACGGCAACGTATTCAACCCTGCCATCACAAAAAGCTACAAGCAAGACTACAAAGAATCCAGAACGCAGCAGCCAGACTCATCCTGGACATCCGCCGACACAGCCACATTTCCACCCATCTCAGAGACCTCCACTGGCTCCAGATCAACAAATATATCACCTTCAAGCTATTGACTCATACCTATAAGACATTTCTAAACATCGGACCAGACTACCTCAACCACCGCCTGACCTTCTACACCCCAGCCAGGCAACCACACTTTCCCATCTCACCCTCACTGCCATCCACAGAATCAAGAAAAGAACAGCTGAAGGAAGATCCTTCTCCTACCTCTCAGCCTGGACATGGAATACACTCCCTCTCAACCTCAAACGGGCCACATCACTGAAAAAATTCAGGAAGGATCTCAAGACCTGGCTATTTGAATGATCAGCATGCCCACCACAGCACCTTGAGACTCCATGTGTGATAAGCCACGCTTTACAAGTACTGACTGATTTGATTTCACTGTTCAAGTGGGGGAGGATGCATCTGTGCAGGAGAACTATAATAGTATGGAGGGGATTGTCTAGGGAGCCCCAGGCAAGGTCTCCAAACTCTCCCTTGTCCGTACCCAAAGTGGGTTCCTTTTTGATAGTTTCTACCATTTGTGCAGTGTTAGGAAACATGCTTGAACATTTTCTCGAAAGCTAATGGTGCACAGTTATAACCAGAATACAGTCTCACATGGCACCCCTATCTGAACTCTGTTTGACACTTGGGATTTATTTTCCAGAACATAATTATGCCTGGACTTGTTTGTTCCTAGTTTCCTGATTAAAGTGCACCTGCTAGATCGGTTTCACAACATGCTGATGACTCATGAAAAAAACATGTGCAGAACCAATGAAGCCGGCACATTGAGTCACCCCACGAGCATTCCAAAATGACCCATAATGAAGTAAATACAAAACATCTGCCACCACATTCTGAATGACTCATCATAAAGTCATAAAAACAATCAACCATGTGGTTCTAAAGGACTCATCACCAGATGGTAAACATATTCAGTAATCATGAACATTCTAAATGACTCATCACAGACCAAAGACAAACCCACTCTGCCCTTGAATCAGCTCTTCACGTTGAGAATCCAGAGTCTGGCCAAGCCTCCTTGGATCCTCAAAGAGCCTAAGTTCAGAGCATATACATAATGTGAGTAGTTTCTTCGGAAGACCAGAACCTTCTTCCTTGACTCCCAGGCAGCTCGACATCTGTAGAAAACAAGAAAAGACAAGATTAAAAGGTGAACTCTAACCGCAGAGCTGCGCAGCATGCATTGATAAGAAACAGAAATCAGCACAAGCACCCTCTGCCTGTTGGATTGCACTAGTATCAGGGTGGCACCAGGTGCACTAAGCCTTCCAAAAAGGAACCAACTTGAAGAAGTCAACTATTTCACCGACAATATACCATGAGCAAATGGACTCAGCCACAATTTACAAGTACATGTAAAATCAGGAGGCACTTCAAGCCAAAAGGTGAGATTCTCTTCATAGCGTACCAGTAAGTTAGTAATGGGAAAGTGTTCTCGCATGCATAGTCGATTTACTGAGACATGCTTTGAACAATAAGTTCTTGTACTGAAACAGAATTCTGCATATCACTCCCACAATATCCAGCAAGTTTCCATCACACCTCCTACAAGAAAATCTTCAGCTGGATACAGGGCTAACTAAAGAACAAGGAGATAAGAGTTGAGTCTTTATCGCCCCTGCAACCTAAAAGGAACATCTCTTCTTCTCAGGTAAGACCATTCCATTGATCTTGACATGTAGCCTCCACTGTTGCTTGTACTTGAGTCTGAACTGTTGGATCTTGTGCCTGTGGAATCGATATCCATTCAGACCTGTGTTGCCCCTGGTGTTCGTATAATCAGTTTGAATGTATGGGTTCAACCATTCGTGGGAAAACTTGCCATTGTCCTTATGGAGTTTCTGAAATTTGAACTGCTTAAGCATTATTTCAAACTCTGACATTGTTTTGTTCAGTTCTTACAATCTTTTTTTAAGGTTAGAGATAGATTGGTAAGATTTAAATTGAAACCCAATGGTATGTATCTCCAGTTTAATCTCATCAGACAGACAAGCGACTGCTTTTATAATCAGGATGAGTTGATCACGTGTAAAGTGCTATGAGATCAGTGACCAATCCTTTTTTAATGTTTGGTCATGTTGGAATATGAAAGATTCATTCCTTGCTATGAGTCCTTGTGGTGCTGCATTAGCCCTAAGGAAATATGTTATTGGTGTGTGGGCTGACTTTGGAATGGATACACTAACCAAATTAAATTACATTGTCTGTATTATGAATAATTACAAGAAAACTACAAAAATGCCACATTTCATTATATGTTTTTCTTGCTTGTTTGCCTTCGGTGCATAATCTACATCACCCACAGATTACTGCCAGACAGAAGGCTGGCACAAAGTGATATCACCACAACACGTGAGACCTCCAGCCTCTTCTGCTTGTGAAGCTATGTGCTACTGCCAACTGACAGACCTTAAAGATGGCCTCAAAGAAAGGTGCTAACAAGAGAATGGCCAGTGAGAAAGAGAAGATTCTGATTTCCACCACTGGTGTGCTGCCACAAACCTTTTTCAGGAAATGTGTGCCTTTCCTCCAGGCAGCAGACTGATAGCAGTACTCCTGCATCAGTGGCACCACCCGAACCAATCCCATGTCTCTCAGCGAGGCAGTCACTGTAATCATGGCAACAAGCAGTGAATCTGAATTGGAGTCTGAATTGGAGATGACTCAGCCACAAATTAGTACCCAATCGTCGCAGGAAACTGAGCAAAGTGGTAACAGGAGCCGCAGCCAGCAATAGTAAATCTTTCTGAAGTAGGAGCATAACAGTTGGTTACGATTCCTGCTTGACAAGACGCACCGCTTCTTCAACCATTGGCTTCCTGATCTCTGGCAAGAAAAACAAAGTATATTCCACCACCTTCTCCAGGCCCCACTTCTGGTGATCTGGACATGGGTTAGAACCTGGCTGAGTCCAAGACCCGCCATAAGGGACAAGCAAAAAGGAAAGTTCCTGAAAGCCTTACAATTATGGAAGGGAATGAGGAGGACGAGCAGGTCAGTGTCATGGGAGCTTCCTCAGAGGACACAGACATTATCACTCCTCTTGAACCGGCTCCAATAGATATTTGCAAGGCCGCACTGAGACTAGCATCCACCACCACCTCAGTCAAAGTACGAACTGCAGAGAGGCAATCTTCAATACACCCACCTACTTCTAGTTCTTTGGGCATTGGCAGTGGCAACAGTGGCCCATTAAAAAAGTTCTCCTCTCCAGTTTGGGACTTCTTTACAATTAGCAAGCAGGAGGATAATGTTGCAGTATGCTCCATTTGCCACAAGTGTGTTTGAGGTAAGCCTAGTTCAAACTATGGTACTGGAGGCCAAACGACCCGTAAGAAAAAACATCACTCAATCTGGTAGGAGGAGCACCTTAAAACAATTGCTGCTGGTGGTAGTGGTGATGATAAGAGAGGGGAATCAGCTCCAATCATGGTTGGAAGTGAAGATGATTAGCAAGAAGAGGGTGACAGCTTTACTAGAAGCATCTCTGTCCCCAGCAGTGCACTAGTATCACCTGCCTCAGCAACTTAGAAATGGCACAAGAGTCAGATGGAGTATCAGTTCTACAGTTATACATTAACTGCCCCAAAATGCACATTGAGTCTACCACCTCCTAATTCTTGGAAGTCGCCTGCGTCAGTGGCACCAGCCACAAAAACAAATCCAGGCTACTTTTATTGGCATGTTTAAGCAGTAGGGACCCTACGAACACAACCATCCAACAGCAAATTTGTACAATGAGAAGCTGGCTAAAATGTTAGCACTGGACCTCCTTTCTTTTTCTTTTGTGGAAGGAATAGGATTTTTAGAATTTGTGGCCCCACCTGCCCAAAATGGAAGGTTCCCATTCGGACCTACTTTGCCAGAGTTGCTGTTCCAGTGGTCCATCACAATGTGCTGCAATTGGTTGGACAAGCTTTGCAGTAGAGTGCTGCTCACCATCCACCTGACAATGGACATGTGGACCAGCTATCAAGAAACGGATTAAATGTGTATCGCTGCACACTGGATATCTTTTGCGAGGATTAGGCAACAACTACCTACAGGTCTCAGCACTGAAGAAAATTTTAAGGCTGTTCAGCAGCATGCAACAGTAGCTATGTTCGCCATGGAGAAATGCCATATAGCTGCAAACATCTTGAAAGAATTTAACAGCAAGGTGTTTGAATGGCTGCGTCTCAGAGGTCTGACAATGGGATTTGTTGCTGCTGACAAGGGCAGTAATATAGTTAAGCAACAAAAAGGATGATGGATGAAGTGCGGAAACTTTTCAAACACTCACCCCCACTCACAGATCTGGGTTTAATCCATTGTTATTTTTCTCTCCAGGCCACCCTAGTTTGGACCCAGTCATATGCAAATCAGTCTTGACCCTGTTCCCCATGGAAACAGTCCAACCTGAACTGCCAGGTCCTCCCTGGTCTGGAAACTAGCATCCTGGGACCGATTTTGGGGTATCACCTCTATTTAGCCAGGCTAGCTTGAATCCAGTGGCACACTGCACAAGGGATGCACATCTGGGCATACTCTGGCCAGTTAGGATGACTTTAGTAACACAAAAGGATGATGAATAGAGTGCTGAAACTTTTCAAACACTCATCCCCAGTCACAGATCTGGTTTTATTCCATTGTTCTTTTGCTTAACATGCCACCCCAGTTTGGACCCAGTCATATGCAAATCAGTCTTGACCCTGTTCCCAATGGGAACAGTCCAACTCGAACTGCCATCTAATCAGCACAAACGGCACCACATGGATTGCCAGAGCCTGCTAACTTCTTTTGGCTGCTTAAATCAGTCTTGACTCTGTTCCCCATGGGAACAGTCTAGCCTAAAATGCCAGGCCAAATCCCCCATGGACCAGAAACAAGCATTCTGGGACCGGTTTCAGGGTATCACCCCTCTTCAGCCGGACTAGCATGCATCCAGTGGCACGGTGTGCAAGGGACCCACGTCAGGGAAAACCCTGGCCACTTAGGGTGGCTTTAGTAAGACAAACTGATGACTGACGGAGTGCTGAAACATTTCAAATACTCACCCCCAGTCACAGATCTGGGTTTAATCCATCATTCTTTTGCTCACCATGCCACCCAAGTTTGGACTCAGTCATATGCAAATAAGTCTTGACCCTGTTCCCGATGGGAACAGTCCAACTTGAACTGCCATCTAATCAGCGCAAACGGCACCACATGGAGAGCCAGAGTCTGCTAACTTCTTTCGGCTGCTTAAGTAGATTTTCTACTTGAGCTGCAGCTTCATCAACGCAAGGGGCAGCGTTCTCAAAGCAGGCGGGCGTGACCTGTCATGTTCGCCCTCTTTCAGAAATCTCTGTTGCCAACATATTGATTTTTCTCACTTGCACTTGCCAACTTAACGTTGGCGAGCTGCACAAGAGTAAACACTCTGCTCCAGGTCACTTTGCTGAGTTTTTGGAATTCCTGCGGAGTGGGCAAAACTCTGCAAACTCCGCCAACACAGTGGAATTCTTCGACCACCACTAACAATTAACTGTCCCTGAAACACCACAGTAGGAGGAGGAAGATGAGGGCAATTGATGAGACTCAAGTGCGTTAGCTGATCAACTTCTGGGCGAACCCCTTGAGTTTGAGGACAAACTCTACTTCCCTGACTCAGTAGATCACCAGAGAACCTTTCAATTATTTATTGTCAAACTGCTTACTGCTTTGCCCAACAAAAATGTATATAGCTAGAGGAACATTATATATTTTACTTTTATCTGATTTATGCAGCCCCACCATTTTAGACACATGTTTGCCTGAATAGGAGTTGGACCAGTGTACAGTGAAGCCTCCCCATTCACTTCAGGACATTGGAGGCAATGCCTGCCACTCTCCCATACCTATCCTTCTTTTTTTCATCACCTAGCAGTGCTGCCCCAGTAAAGATAATTTGATTTGCAAGGCTGCCAAATTCCAATGTGTTGCTTGCATCAAAGAGGAGATACAATTCTGTAACTACCACCATGAAAGGTTTAGAATGGGAAACTACTGCACCAATGAGTGATATATTGCTGAGTGATTGTGAGTGATGACTGATGATTTGTGTGCTGGCAGACAGTAAGGGAGGGTGTTCAACTGATGTGTAAACTTAATCACGAAGATTTGCAATGTTTGGGGCCTGATGGGTGATCATTTTTCCTGAAGGTGATTGGCCCTTTCACACATAGCGAGATTCACTTGTAGGGCCCACTCCTTTCTTCTGGTTCTTCAGAGACCAGAAGAGTCCCTTTAGTTAACAAACACAAATCTACACAAAATACTCAAATTCTGTTTCTCTTTTGGTTCTTCAACAGCAGTATACTACAGGTCTATCTCAGTCCGGGTGGAGTGGTGCTTATTTGTTACTCAGAGTCAGGAGGGAGATGGAAGGACTCAAGGAAGGACTACCTCACAGCCTGAAGAAGGAAGTTATTGGCTTCAAAGGGAAACCGACATGATGATCACTATGAGGCCTACTCAGCTCTGTCGTCTGGAGACAGGTGCATTGATTTGGGAAATGCTGCTAAGTGTGTGTGCTGGCTCAAATGTGAAATTTCTCTAATGTAGTTGTTGTGGGGGCCTCTTTGTAACTGGATACAGACTTGTTGTGATGCCACATCATCACATGAAGCATGCAGTCAGCTAAATGTTAAGATGACAGTTGTGAGACTTATCAGCCTGGTACATGCAGCTACTTTTCCGTGATTGGTTATAAATTGCCTTCACTTCTCAGTTAATCAATCGCACAGGAGTAATAAAAAAAATAACTGCAGCAGCCTATGCTCTTGCTTTGCCTCTAACTCTTCATGGTACTCTCCTCATGAAGCTTACCTCTGACCTTCTCTTGACTCTACAGTATTGTTTCTGTTTTACAATCTGCAAGCCTTCTCTTTTCCTGCTCAAAAGGAGCAAGCTCCATAACACTCCTGCTTACCTTACTGGACCAGTTCATCCAGGCACCCAAGATGGACATTCCAAGAATACAGGTGCGCCGCCCAATTTATCAATACAATATCATTTTTTTTTTAACAATCATAATTTTGAGAACTTTGTGGGTTCATTTCACTCCTCCATCATTTGTATTTTCAAACCTAGATGACAGAACATTTAGATATCTATAAACATAGGTCTCTGAAGCTGAAGGATTGCGCATTGCATTTAAGTGAACTGTGTTTCCTTCATTTCATTTCACAACCAATTGATGATAATGTGCTGCTCATCGCCCTGATGAATATTGTTGTTGTGTAGTGTTTGTCTTTGTTACACCTTTCCCCAAATCCCCTTTCTCACCCATTCATCAAACCTATAACCCTCTTCTCCTGGGCTCTGTGATTTATTGGGGTGTGACTTAAATTGCAAAATAAATGGGTTACACACTTGGTGGGGGCAGATATGGTGAAAGTGACACCAACTCACTACAGGATCTTCTATTACCTGAGCAAAAGCCCAAACCAGCCCCACTAATCCACCCACACTTAAAAGGGATCAATATTTTAGATACAGAATATCATTTATCAACATCATCATTCAGGCCTTGTGTTGCATAAATTCTTAACCTTGTCCACTCCTGAATCTAAGTCCATGTCTCCTGACTCAAGGATTTTATACACTTTAGTTTTAATTGAACACTAGCTCCCTATTGCTCAGAAGAACTTACAATTGCTAGTTTTTGTTATAATGTCAGGTATTTGTTGTGTCATGGTGGTACTAGTCTGGTCTCAGTCTTTGTAATGCTATGATATAAATATTACCCACTAACTGTGTTTTTTTCAATGTCTGTGATGGATAATCCTTTTGTCTTATAGCTAGAGCTCACCTAGGTGGGAGTGGGACCTTGCTTGTGATGTCTTCTCCGTTAGCGCACTAGCCTGCTACTACTACCACCACCATTAAGAAGGCACCGTGGGGAACTGTGCAGTAATGTTTTGGAAGATTGAGAGAGGTAGCAGCCATTGCTTCATCTATTCAGATGAGAGAACTATGGAGGAAAGTGAATTAGTTTAGTTAGCAAGTAACTAACTTCTACTGCAGATAAGTAATTTCTTGTTATGTAGGTTGCTATAGGTAATACAGGGAATGACAGCATACCTCAATGGTCAATATAGGTACAGAAGGAAGTGGGACAAGGGTATAACTAACTATAAATAACGGGTATACACTTTGATAAGTGGATTTAAAAAACAGGCTATGCAAAAAAGCAGCAGTGCAAAGTAAAAGCAAAACACAAAAAATGACTCCAGGCATATAGTATCAGAATAACTTTTCCCTTTACTTTTTGCACCCTCTCCACGACAGCAGGCCCGTCCTTCTCCTCAAATAGATATCGCCCCATCCAATGTCCAAAGTCCAAAGAAGTGTCCAAAACAAAGTCTAAAATTGTCCCAGCTGCCCTCTCCAATTCCGACCCTCTCCATCCACAACCAAAGCCCCTCCCACTAAAGCTAAAAAGTAAAATAAGGGCTCAGAAGAGGACCCGGAGTTGTTCCTGTTGTTTCATGAGGCATGCCATTTAATGGCAAAGCTGTGCCAACTCATGCAGCACATGGTGTTGGAACTGGCAGTCTGGATGGGAGGAGGTGACAGTGGAGGTTAGGGCAACGGCCAGTGAGGCTGGCAATGTTGTTGTTGGCGGGTGGAGGTACTGGTGGCTGGCTGGAGGAACTGTTGCCTGGGGGTGGCAGATGACACTGCCTCAGCCTCCTCAGAACCACCAGCTGACGGAATTCAGCCTGGATGGCCTTCAAACTCCGCTGCTGCAGCTGGGCTGCTATCTTCTGCCACATAGGTGGTGGACCAGCAGGAGTAGCTATATGAAGAAAGAAAAAAGAACAAAAAAGACAAATAGTAAACAACACTCTTTGCAAACACTTGTTTAAAATTATATAGTGGCACAGTAGCTTTATATTGCTGGTCACCTAGGGCAATTGGAATTTGATGTGATTAGGAGAGTCAGAGTGCCATTGTTTACCCAGACCTGCCTTACATAAAAGCACGGACTGGCTATGTTGCTGCTCTCTGCAGTCTGCAGCTAGGGAAACAGTAATAAACAATTATCTTAATTTAATTCCAATAGCCCTGCTCTTTTTCCAATGCCTTCCAATTGTACCCTAACTCCAAAGATGTAGATGAATAATAATGATACGACATCACACACGTCACCAATAAAATGCAGATATCCTGTCTGCCGTAAATAGACATTGGAAAAACGGTGCACTGCAGTACAAGGAAAGGAATGGGTTCTAGAGTTTATTTGGCATGTTCGTCTAAGAGTATCCCATCCACAAAACTCAAAGTCAGGTGCTTAGTCCCACTTTACTTCCTTGACTTGAAGTCCACTACAAATTATTTTGAACAAAAACACTTGCTTGGCAGTAAAGAACCTTAACTTACTCTGCTGTAGGGTAATTTAGAGGGATTAGGCTAGGTAGGTAGAGGTTTGCTATAAAATAGTGGGGTGCCACTGACCCTCATCATGTGCCTAACCTTTGGCATAGTCAGTCACTGTAGTTGACGAATATTGAAAGGGAAAAATCTGAACAGGCGTAAATCCATTATGGAAGCCAGGAAATATATGAATCAATTGGCCAGAAAATTGTGGCACATGCCAAGAATGGATTTTTCATTTATTTTTGCAGAGACCGACAGAACTTAGGAAAGAATAAAGGAGTAAAGTACAAGGAAGTGCCTGAGTGGGCACTGGGAGGGAAGGGAAACACACCTTGTTTTTGGTTTACAATGCATTGAAAACTTTGTAAATGCCACATTAACTGAAGCAGACTCACATTGTACAGCCAACACTGAAGTACTGAATTGAACCATGCTGCACATAGGTCATAGGTGGTGAAATGACATGGGCAGAGAGGTAGTGAATGATGATGGGTGGAATGCAAAACTGCCTTGCTTAACAAATACAGTGAGTATACTGGTAATTTGTCAACAAGCAAGCAATGTGACATACCACTGTCAGTCCATGCTGTCGCAGGTAGTCCCCCTCCAACCACCTCTGCATCTGCTGCTGGCCCTGGCTATGGTGTCCTGTGCAGCTAAAAGAAATTACACATTTCATATGCCAGATACAACTCCCATTATTATTTTTTTTAACAAAATAAAACTGTAGTAAAGCACTACAGTTCAGTCAGCAGTATCTTCTGTTGAAAATACCTGTTTGGGCATTTTGTTGGTTAACAACATTAGACAAGCCAGGTAGTTAAGCCAACCAAAAACTTTTCGTAATGGAGAGGCAAAGCTGTGATGATTCTGAGTGACTGAAGCACAAAGAAACGGTGGAATAAACTGGTAAAGAATTACATATGGTCTTGGCTGGCAAAAGCAATGGGACCTCATGCTACTTTCCTGCCATGCTGCACTGTCATGGAATCTGCTTTTATAAAGTGAATGATAACACATCACAACTATAAGGGAGGGTCTACCATGACCATGGGTATGCTCTAATTTTACTGTTTGAGCATGAGCAAGAAAAAGAAAGCTTTCTTAACAAACATGCATAGAGAAAAATATCTTACTTGGGCCTACACTCTTCACAGTAGAGCACCAAAAAAGCTGTTCTCTTGGCCTTACAGTACCATTGCACAAGATATATAAAGGGACAGGGAAAGCATGATGACAAATCAGAAGAAAGATACAGACTACTAGTACAGACAAGAAGTCAGCTACAGAAACATGAAACGTAGAAAAAAAGGATAATGCAGGGATAAAAAATCATTTAAAATACATTAGATAGGATAGGCGAGGAGTTAAAAAAAGAGACAGTATAAAATAGAATAATCAATACAAAATTATTTGAATAGTAATAATTTGAGTACTTTCTGTCCAAGGCTATGGAATGCAGTACACAATATGCTAGCTCAGGGAATGGGAAGCACTGAAAGTAGTGGTCAGAGGTCAATGCATTTGTGCAGTTGTAGGGGCCAGGGCAGGCCTGCATGGGAAGCTTCACTGGGGGCTTCAGAGGCGGTGGCCAGATAAGACCCTGCGGAGCTACCGGCCCTGACAATAGCCTTAGAGCACCACGCCCAATTGATAAAGCAGTTACCCTGCCTGGACTTCAGAGCTTACCAGGCAAAAATGCCTGCTGAAGGAGACAAATGGGGCCACCTGCTGGCCAGGCTCTTGCGCATTGTGGCACCTATCTCCCCGGTCACTATGATCAGAGTAACCCTGATACACATAATTACTAGCCACGCAGAAATACACTCAGCATCCACCACACACTACCACACCCTATACAACCCCCCATAGACTGTCAGACACACATCCACAATTTCCTTAATGGGATTACATTACCCACCCTAGATCCCCTGGATAGAGAGGAGCTCAAAGCACCTGTCACACTCCAGGAAATCCGAAGAGCAATCAGAAAAGCAACCATACATAAAACTCCAGGCCTCTACTGGCTACCCATTTGTTAGAAATGGGGTATTTGGTTGGCAGTCAGGTTACCCCTTGTCCAAGCAAGGAACCTCACTCTAGACAGGGTAACTCACACACAATCCAAATTATCCTGTGCCCACCCTCTGGTAGCTTGGCACTGAGCAGTCAGGCTTAACTTAGAAGGCAATGTGTAAAGTATTTTTGCAATAAATCATACAATACCACAATATAACACCACAAAAACACACCACCCATTGTTTAGAAAAATATGTAATATTTATCTGGATAAATGCAGGTCAAAACGATTAAAGATTAAATAAGCAAATGTAGGGATAGCACTGAAAGTGATATCAAGTGTCTTAGAGTTAAAATATTACTGTAAAAGCAATAAAAAGTGTCTTAAGTTCTCCTAGAAACAACAAGTATCTCTTGCAGGGCAAAGTACCTGGTCTGCATTGAAAAATCCTTGAAAGTGACCGCAGGGGAGGAGGTGTGTGGAAAACGGTGAGTGTGCGTCGGTTTCACCCATTCGCACACAAACTTGAATCGTTATTTTCCACCCAGGGAAGACGTTGCATTGATTTCCAGCACGCAGACTTGGATCCTCTTCGGGTTGCGGGGTTTTCAGACGCCCCGGGAACGATGCGTGGAATCCTGGGATTGCGGAGCAAAGTCACAGGGGCTGCGTCGATTCCGGTAGGCGGTGCGTCAAATATTCGCTGCACAGGGATTTCAGCTGCAGGAGAGGAGTCTTTTTGGTCCTGAGACTTCAGGGAACAAGAGGCAAGCTCTATCCAAGCCCTTGGAGAGCACTTCAGAAGCACAGCAAGAGAGCAGCAAGACAGCAGGACAACAGCAAGGCAGCAGTCTTTATCAGAAAGCAGTCAGGTGGGTCCTTTGGGCAGCCGGGCAGTTCTTCTTGGCAGGATGCAGGTTCTGGTTCAGGTGTCTTCTCCAGGAAGTGTCTGAGGTGGTAGGGCAGAGGCCCTGTTTTCATACCCAAATGTGCCTTTGAAGTGGGGGAGACTTTGAAGAGTGGCTTAGAAGTGCACCAGGTCCCCTTTCAGTTCAATCCTATCTGCCAGGGTCCCAGTAGGGGGTGTAGCAGTCCTTTATGTGAGAGCAGGCCCTCCACCCTCCCAGCCCAGGAAGATCCACTCAAAATGCAGATGTATGCAAGTGAGGCTGAGTATCCTGTGTTTGGGGTGTGTCTGAGTGAATGCACAAGGAGCTGTCAACTAAACCCAGCCAGGCGTGGATTGTAAGGCACAGAAAGATTTAAGTGCAGAGAAGTGCTCACTTTCTAAAAGTGGCATTTCTAAAATAGTAATATTAAATCCAACTTCACCAGTCAATAGGATTTTGTATTACCATTCTGGGCATACTAAATATGACCTTCCTACTCCTTTCAGATCAGCAGCTACCACTAAAACATTGTATGAGGGCAGCCCCAATGTTAGCCTATGAAGGGAGCAGGCCTCACAGTATTTTAAAACCGAATTTAGGAGTTTTACACTACCAGGACATGTAAACTGCACAGGTACATGTCCTGCCTTTTACAAACACAGCACCCTGCCCTAGTGGTCACCTAGGGCACAACTTAGGGGTGGCATATGTAGAAAAAGGGGAGTTTTAGGCTTGGCAAGTACTTTTAAATGCCAAGTCGAATTGGCAGTGAAACTGCACACACAGGCCTTGCAATGGCAGACCTGAGACAAGGTTAAGGGGCTACTTAAGTGGGTGGCACAACAGTGCTGCAGGCCCACTGGTAGCTTTTAATCTACAGGCCCTGGGCATATATAGTGCACTCTACTAGGGACTTATAAGTAAAGTAAAGAGCCCAATTGGGTGTGATCCAATGTTAAAATGTTTAAAGGAAGAGAGTAAATGCACTTTAGCACTGGTTAGCAGTGGTAAAGTGCCCAGAGTCTAAAACCCAGCAAAAACAGTATCTCAAAAGTGGACGGAGGCAGGCAAAAAGTTAGGGGTGACCACCCTAAGGCTGTCAGGTCTAACACCGTTTAATTCTACAAAGCCTACAAACTCCTTTTAGCCTCTAAGCTTCTGGGACTATATCAGGCTGCTTTTACGGAGGGTCAGCTCCGGCCGACACTCCGTAAATCACTACTAGTATTCCTGCCTAAGCCCGATAAAGACCCACTGGAGGTGAATTCATACCGTCCATTATCAATGCTCAGAATGGACTATAAGATTCTCAGTAAAATCATGCAGTCTGCCTGCTGGAGCACATGCCCATGCGACTACCCTTAATATCCGTAGACTACACAGAGTAAAGGAGTTTGCTCCAGTCCAGTGGCCACATGCAGCCTGCTTAATGTTAGTCTTAAAACAGGCGTTTGTATGGCGGACTGCGGGCTACCTTACCGGGCACAGCCAGGAGACTCCAAAGACTTAGCAGACTCTTTCACAGAGAGCCCATAGCGAGCCCACAGCACAAGCAAAAGTAGGCCAATGCATCTCTCGCATGTTCCCAGTGAAGAGAGGGATCCGACAAGGGAGTCCCTTGCAACCCCCGTTTGCCCTGGCGATGGAGCCACTGGCACAGTGGCTGCATAAGTAGGGACAGGAGTGGGGTATACCTCTGAATGGAGAGACACAAAGGCCCTCAGTACAACCCTGGCAGTCAGTGTTAAAGCGGCGGTAATACTGCCAACAGGCCAGTTGTAAAATAAATGGGATCACGACTACGGTGGAAACCGCAAACACAGACAGCCACTCCGACCGCCATGGCGGTAGCAACAAACACCGTGGCGGTAACCGCCAACAGACAGGCGGAAGACAATGTACCGCCCACCCCGTCACAACCTGCCAATCCATCAGCTTTTCCAGGGCGGCACCAATGCCATCAAAAGCACGGCAGAAACAGAAAACTGAAGGGAAACCACTCACCGAAGAACCACTACGTCATGGAGCCCGAGTTACAGATCCTGCCAATGATGGTCTACCTCCTCATCTACCAGAAATACCAAAGGTGGCAGCGACGACCACGGTGAGTACTGCACCTAGTACACAGGGGAGCGGGGAGCGGGGAGAAAAAAGAGAGTGACACACACATGCAACACGCCACACCCCCACACCCACCTTCACCCACAACACCATACACACAGACACATGCAACAACATTACATTTACACCCCTTAACCACCTGGAAGAGCGCAAGGACAAAATGAAGTGAGTTAAATCAGTGATATATTAGAAATAGGCAGATATACGTATCAAATAGAATAACAGTATTTACAAAAATATACAATACGTACATAAGCCCGTACATTGTCCTTCCCAAATTTCCGTGGGCCACTGGGCCAAAAATCATGGGCCAAGCCCACACTTGACTCCTGCCTCAATACTGAGAGAACACTGCAGGGGCATCTGTCAAAAACACATAGGCACTTGAGGGGGACGGGGAGGTGGGGGCACCTCAGCCGGAAGATGGGACAACGCCACTGCTCCTGGAGGGGGCTCCATGCCCACAGCGAAGTCCTCTGGAGTGCAAAGCCACAGTCTTTCAAGTGGGTGATTTGTCCACTGCTTGCTCCTGGTGAGTGCAACCCACAGTCTCCCTAGTAGGTGGTTTGCCCACTGCTTGGTCCTGGGGAGTGCAAAGCCAGAGTCTCTCTAGTGGGTGGTTTGCCCACTGCTTGGTCCTGGGAGGTGCAAAGCCACCGTTTCTCTAGTGGATGGCTTCTCCACTGGTTCTGGAGGGGGCCTTGTGCCCAGTGTGCTTCATCCTGCCAAGGAGGGGGTGAGTGGATGCATACCTCCACTGGTTCTGGAAAGGGCCTTGTGCCCAGTGTGCTTCATCTTGCCAAGGAGGGGATGAGTGGATGCGTATCTCCACTGGTTCTGGAGGGGGCCTTGTGCCCACTGATGCAGCATTTGGGGTGTGGCAGCTCACATTCCCTCACCTGGGTGTCTGAGGCAAGAGATTTGCAGGGACCAGGTTACATGATAGTCCATGGAGGCAGGGCTAGACTCTATCCTGCGGCGGCTAAGGCTGCAAACAGGTGGTAGAGCTGGAGCTGGTGGGGGTGCTGCCAGTGGTGGTGGGAGGCTGCAGCCCGTCTCCTGCAGCTTCAGATGGTTGCCCACTGGGGCTGCTGCTGGTGGTAGTGGTCCTACTGTCAGCTGTGCAGGTGGCCGAGCTTGCGGCTGGGCTGCTGGCGGTGCCGGCCATGGTGCAGGTGCTGCCAGTAGTGGAGGGAGGCTCTAGCCCTTCTCCTGCAGCTTCGGATGGCTGTCCACTGGGGATGCTGCTGCTGACAGTGGTGGTGCTAGCGGCGGTGCAGGTGACGGTACAGGTGGCGGTGTTTGCAGCGGTGCTGCCCTTGGTGCAGGTGGAGGGGCTGGTGGTTGTGCTGGCGGGCACCAGGCACTCACCTGCAGCCTCCGATGGCTGAAGTGCCTTGTCTTGGGTTCTCTGCCCCTTCCTCACCTTGGCAGATGCTGTTGTTACCTTGGCTCTGGCAGCTGGAGTTCTGGATGAGGCCTTGCTGGGTGGGTCGTACTCCTTGCCCTTGCTGCATGCTGTCCCCTTCTTCACCTTGGCAGGTGGCGGAATGGTTTTGTCATTTGCAGGGGTTGGTGGCACACTGGCTGTGCTGACGGTTCCCCCTTTGAGCCTCTGTGAGTTGCATGTACCACAGCGGACACCCACTTGGTGGCTGAGGTGCTGGCCTGGGTTCTGGACATCCTGGTTCGAGGGGAAGGATGGGGGAAGGGTAGGGAAGAGGTCAATGTTTGCCAGGAAAAGCTTTTTAGACACACTGGGGTGGGAAGAGGGAGTGGATTTGGGAGTGGAGGAAGAGGGAGTGGCTGTAGGAGGTGTCTGCTAAGTTTAGGTGAAGGTGCATGGGCTGGATGCTGTTGTGAGGTGGATGGCTGTTGGGTGGGTGGGTGCTTTCGTTTGCGTACTTTGGGAGGAGAGGTCACAGACAGACTGGGAGAGGACACAGGGAACGTATGCATGGATGTGGGGGTGGTAACTGCCAGTGAGGGGTGAGTAGTAATGGGCGTGCTGGAGGTAGTGGATGAGGATGTAGTGCATGCAGGTGTAAGTGGAGACGCTACTGGGAGGGAGGTGGACGAGGAGGAGGAGGGGAACACAGTGGAGGCAGTGGATGTTGGTGTGTCTGCATGGGGATGGTGTCTGTGTGAATGCCTGTGGGAAGATGTGTGGTGCTTGTGTTTGCTTGAGCCACTTTTGTGTGCTGATTTGGATGAATGCTGGTCTGAAGCTGTGCTTGGGATAGGCTGAAGTTGAGGGGATTGGGACTGGGCAGAGGAAGTTGGAGGGGGAAGGCTAGAGAAAGTGACAATGGCTGCCATCAGTGCGGAGGCCAGAGCCTGAACTGCTCTCTGTTGGGCTGCCACACCAGAGTGAATGCCCTCCAGGTATGCATTTGTTTGTTGCATATGCCTCTTGACACCCTGGATGGCATTCAGAATGGTTGACTGCCCAACAGTGAGGGATCTCAGGAGGTCAATAGCCCCTTTACTGAGGGCAACAAGGCTGACTGGGGCAGGGCCTGAGGTGCCTGGGGTGAAGGAGATGCCCACCCTTCTGGGTGAGCGGGCAGGGGAAACACGCTCAGGGGCTGCTTGGAGGGCGGTGCTGGTACGGGGTGGCAACTGTACCTGTTGTTGGAGTGGGCACAGAGATGTCCGCCACTGCCACAGAGCTTCCATCGGAGGAGGAGTGACTGTCTGTTGTCTCCCCTCTTATCCCCGTCATGGTGCTCCCCTCGCCCTCCGTCCCACTGGTGCCCTCACCATCGGTGGATTCGGCCTCCAGACCCATGTGGGATGCAGCTCCCTCAGTCGCTGGTGCCTCTGCTCCTCTGTGTGATGATGCTAATGCACACAAGGACAGGGTGACAAAACAAAAAGGGCGGGGAGGGAGAGGATACACTTAGTCAATGCCAGCAACACCACTACCATTGGCGTACATAACACACAGGGAGCAGCCCTATGCACTATGCCATGCCCAAACATTTATTAAGATAGTCACCAGCCCATGGGGTACAATGCCTAATGCCATTAGCTGCACACCTGAAATCCACAGGACCCTGCCCAGTAGTACATGCCCACTAACACTATTGGGGTAGGAGTGCTCCAGAGCCTGCCCAACAAGGGACCTACCCTACCATCTTCGCCCTGGCCTAGGGGCACCCATAGTTCACATCCCCCACCCAGGTACTTCTTAAAGCATGCAAAGTCAGGATTCAGAATCTGTACTCATACCCTTGTGGCTGCTGTGATGCCTTCAAGTGCCCTTCCAACTCCGGATAGGCCACCGCCAGGATGCGGAACATCAGGGGGGGTCATGGTGCGACGCGCACCCCTTCCTTGTTAGGGGGCCAGCCCCAGCTGGACCTCTACTGTCTTCTTTGCCCATCGGCGTAGGTCCTCCCACCTCTTCTGGCAGTGGGTGCTCTGCCTGTCAAAGACCCCCAGGGTCCGCACCTCCTTGGCGACAGCACGCCAAATACCCTTTTTTCTGGTGGGCGCTGACCTGCATGGAAAAGACAGCAGAAAAGGGAATTAGTCAACCATCCGGACCATCACACTCATGGCCCACCATATCCCTCCCATCCCCTGACGCACATACATTGACCACCTTACATGCAGCACTCTGGCCAGGACGCCGCAGCCCCCCCCACATGTGGCTTACATACACAGCACTCCATACATTCATGGCCCACGCATCATGCTCACAGTGTACTCACCTGTTTGTCTGGAGGACCGTAGAGGAACGTGTACTGGAGTAGGACCCCATCCATCAGTTTCTCCAACTCCTCCGCAGTGAAGGCAGGTGCCCTTTGCCCAGACACATGAGCCATTGTCACTTCCAGACACAGGTCACAGCAGCACTTGCAGTGTAGGTCCTCTCCTGTTGACGGTCAGGTAGCAAGTGAGTGAACAGATAGAAAATGGTGGTGACGACTGCACCGGAGCGTACCGTCACCACCGGCATACATCCCCATTGCCTCTTGGAACCCATAGGGCCCAATGATAACCAATGCAAAGTTGTGCGGCGGTCTTTGACCGCCTAACGCGATGGCACACAACGCCAGCGTAATAACCTCATTTCCACTTGTCCCTCCTCACAGGTCAGGCAGCCACCATTTCAGGGGGGCACAGGGCAAGGCACCTACCTGTGTCACAGCAGACATTGGCACAGCAACTGATTGTCGCATTCACATCTTGTTTCTGTAAAGTTAACAAATCATCATTAGTGCAATAGATGGGGGAATATGACCCTCTGCTCACAGTTTTCGTCCATAGGCTTCAACCGCTGAGGCTGACTATGAGATGGCGGCATCCTCCCATGTACAGACCCCTGGTGGACCTTGCGACAATGGAGGACAGACACATTATCATAACCTACAGACTTGATTGTGCCACAATCATAGAACTGTGTGCACAATTGGAGCCAGACCTGATGTCAGCTATCCACCAGCCCACAGTTATCCCCCCTCTAGTGCAGGTCCTGTCACTGCTCCATTTCCTGGCTAGCAGTTCCTTCCAAACAACAGTGGCCATGGCATCAGGGATGTCCCAGCTAATGTTCTCCAACACGTTGACCAGAGTGTTGTCAGCCCTGCTGAAACACATGCGCAGCTACATCGTGTTCCCCCAGGTGGAGGATTTGGCACAGTGAAAGCTGACATTTATGCCCTGGGACATATCCCCAACATCATTGGTACCATTGATGGTATACATGTGGCATTTGTCCCACCCCTCAGGGATGAACAGGTGTACAGAAACTGCAAAAGCTACCATTCCATGAATGTGCAGATCGTGTGTTTGGTGGACCAGTACATCTCCCATGTGAATGCCAAATATCCTGGCTCTGTGCATGACGCCTTTATCTTGAGGAATAGCAGCATCCCATTTGTGATGGGCCAACTCCAGAGGCACTGTGTGTGGCTAATTTGTGAGCCCAAGGTCCCTACACACAGTAGGTGTCTGGGTATGGGGTTCTCCCTGAGGGTTAGTGTGTGTCAAACAGTTGTCCCTTGATATTTGCAGATGACTCTGGTTACCCCAACCTCTCATGGCTACTGACCCCAGTGAGGAATGCCAGGACAAGGGCAGAGGAACATTACAATGAGGCACATGGGCGTACAAGGAGGATTATTGAAAGGACCTTCGGCCTCCTGAAGGCCAGGTTCCGGTGCCTCCATCTGACTGGTGGCTCCCAGTACTACTCACCCAAGGAGGTGTGCCAGATCATTGTTGCATGTTGCATTGTGCACAACCTGGCCTTGAGAAACCACGTGCCTTTTCTGCAGGAGGATGTGCCTGGAGATGATCTTGTGGCAGCGGCGGAGCCTGTGGACAGTGAGGAAGAGGAGGCAGAGGAAGAAGATGTTGACAACAGAAGCAATATAATTCAGCAGTACTTCCAGTGACACACAGGTAAGACACTGTTAGTTCACTTTACATTAAAGTTTTCTGTTGAACATTGTACATGGCAGCCTGTTTCCCTATGTCTAGGGCCACTGACTGTACCCTTTGGCATCTCTATTTTCAGATCTCTGTGCCCCACTCTGGCTCCTGCTATGTGTACTGCTGCCCACCGAAGGTCATTCCAAAGTATATTTCACTGTACCTCTGAGTTGCAATGCTTTGATAATGTTGTACTAATGGATATGTGAATCATTTCACAGACTCCAGATTAGTATTTGTTCCAAGGGTGTTTATTTAAGTGCTCATAAGCAGAGGGGGATGTGCAACGGGCTGGGCTGATGGTGCAGGAAAGTCCATGGTAGAGTCCAGTCTCTTGGTATCACAGGTGCATTGTCCAATGGGGCAAAGTAAGGGGAGTAATGGCAGTTCAAGGTGGACAGAGTGGGACAGAAGGGTGACAATTACGAGAGTCTTATTTCCTGGTGGGGTCTTGGCAATGTTCTCTGGCTTCTGTCTGGATCGCAGGGACCGTTTGTGGGGTGGTCCTCCTTCTGCATGGGGTGGGGTGCTGGTGGCCTGTTGTTCCTGTGGCAGGGCCTCCTGTCCACTAGCACCGGCGGAGGTGGAAGGCTCTTCATCGGCTTGGCTAGTGTCAGGTGCCCGTTGTTGTGCCACTGCCTCCCTCATGGTCTTGCCCATGCCAGCCAGCACCCCTGCAATGGTGACCAGGATGGTGTAGATGTTTTTAGGTCCTCCCTGATCCCCAGGTACTGTCCATCCTGCAGCCGCTGGGTCTCCTGCAACTTGGCCAGTATCGGGCCCATCGTCTCCTGGGAATGGTGGTATGCTCCCAGGATGTTGGAGAGTGCCTCATGGAGAGTGGGATCTCTGGGCCTGTCCTCCCCCTGTCGCACAGCAGTCCTCCCAGCTTCCCTGTTGTCCTGTGCTTCTGTTCCCTGAACTGTGTGCCCACTGCCACTGACCCCAGGTCCCTTATCATCCTGTGTTTGTGGGGTTACCTGGGGTCCCTGTAGTGGTGGACACACTGCTGACTGACTTGTTCTGTGGACAGTGGCATGGGCCCGCTGGGTAGGTGCTGTGCTGGTGTTTCCTGAGGGGGGAGGCTCTGTGGTGGGTTGGGACTGTGGCAGGGGAACCGACCGTCCAGAGGTCCCGGATGGGCCAGGTTGGTCATCCTGATCCAGGCGTGCAGAGCTGCTTTCGTCAATGTGGGCCACTTCATGGGGGGACTGGATGTAGCTGGCACCTCTTCTCCGGTGACGTTGAATAGGGGTCCTGTGGGGATGCAAATGCAGTGTTATTGTATCTACATGTGCCATCTTGTGCATGTGTGTGTTTCACTATATGATTGTGATTTCCCTGTCAGCATGGCCTTGTGTTAGTTGTGATTTTGTGCGCTGGGTGAGTCTCTCTACTGGGCATGCTGTGGTGATGGGTGTCCATGCAGGTCTGTGTTGGGGGTCCATGCATTGGTGTTACATGCAGGGCTTGGTATTGGGATGGGTGGGTTGTGATGGTGGGGTGTGTGTGAGGTGGTGGAGTGATGGGGGTGAGGGTAGAGGTAGGAGTTTGTGATTGCATGCAGGTAGGGTGCGGGGGATAAAGTAGTAAAAATGTGACTTACCAGAGTCCAGTCCTCCTGCTACTCATGCGAGGCCCTCGGATGCATTAATGCCAAGACTTGCTCCTCCCACGTTGTTAGTTGTGGGGGTCCACCGCCAGTCCTCTGTACTGCTATCTGTTGTCTTGCAACCAAGGAACGCACCTTCCCCCGTAGGTCGTTCCACCTCTTCCTGATGTCATCCCTTGTTCTGGGGTGCTGTCCCATGGCGTTGACCCTGTCCACGATTCTCCGCCATAGCTCCATCTTCCTAGCAATGAACGTCTGCTACATCTGTGATCCAAATAGCTGTGGCTCTACCCGGATAATTTCCTCCACCATGAACCTTAGCTCCTCCTCTGAAAACCTGGGGTGTCTTTGGGGTGCCATGGATGTGGTGTGAGTGATATGTGTGAGGATGTGTGGGGTGATGTGTGGGGAGATGTGTTGGGGGGTATGCTGTGATGTGCGTGGATGGTGTATGGGTGATGGTGTTCTGTGGCTCAGATTGAGTGGGTACTCTTGGATTTTGTCTCTCTGTGTTAGCAATCTTGTTTTTCATTGAAAGGGTTGCGGGTAATGTGGGTGTGTGTTTTATAGTGGTGTGAGTGTGTGGGTGTGGTGTGTGTATATGTGTCAGGTTTGTGTAGTTTGAATTGTCCAATGTGGTGGTGTTTTGTAAATGTGTGTGTATTTTGAGCACAGTGGTGTGTACCGCCAATGGTTTACCGCATTTGAAAGACAGCCACAGTGATTCGTGGGTCGTGATACTGTGGGTGTATTCCTGTTGGCGTAACAGGGTGGGTTTTGCTATCACCAGTTTATCACTGACCTTTGAGCTGGCGGACTTGTGTGGGTGTCTGTATAGTGGCGGAATTCTCTGTGTGGGTCATAATACCCGTAGCGGAATACCTCTGTGGGCACGGTATGTTGGTGACCGTGAGCATGGCGGTAGGCGGCATTTACCGTCACAGTTGTAATGAGGGCCATAGAGTCTCCCTGTATGCTGATGATGTACTAATATATGTCCATGACATTCGTACGGCCTTACAGGGATAACAGACTTCCTATCAGAGTTTTTGCTGGCCTCAGGACTAGGAGTCAACTGGGCCAACTCCTGTGTGCTGCCACTTCTTGTGAACTGTCCACCTCAACATCTGACAGTAGGCACAAATCTCCTGCTCTGGGAAACCTGGATGTTCTGTTACTTAGGCATTCACTTATACCACGACATACAAGACCACATAGATGGTAACCTCACCAGAGTCAACGCTCCCCTCTACCCCCAATCGTCATTTTCAAGCACCCTCCCATTCACAGTTCAAGCGAGAGTGTCTCTCCCTGTCAAAAATGGTGATTCTCCCTCATCTCCTGTAAATTTTTCACAACTTTCCTGTGCACATACTGTGCTCCACCTTCCATGCTCAGCAAGCTACAGTAGGGAGCTTTATGTGGAATAAGGGCAGGAGGCATGTCACACTGTGAAAGCTGCAGTTACCATTGGACAAGGAGTGCTTAGGGGATCCCAATTATTAACATTATTACCTAGCGGCACAGTTACAGTGGCCTGCACAGAGTTTGGGGGGGCGACTGACAGACAAGATAGGGTTACCGTTGGTGGTTAGAGTGCAGAAAGGGACTGGGGAAGCGCTCCTTCCACGGGCAAAACTCCCCCAGGAGGCTAACAATTTATTGTGCATAGCGTCCGAAAGCTACTGCAGAAGCCTGCGCCTAATGTCACCCATCAGACCATATTCCCCTGAGATCAGGGTAAGCAATATTAAACCATTCTGTGACTGGTCCGGAGGGAGACACTGCCAGCCTGAGAAGAGGCTGGGGCAGGAACCCCGGGTGCTCAGTTCCGAGATTGCGCACTTATGCCCTTGGGTTGCCGGTGGGTCATTTACTGGCTCATGGTAAACTAGTGGCAGAGCTGGGCTGAGTATGGCATATGATCGATACGGAACTGGAGCAACATTGGTTAGTACACACACTCTGCGTCGTGGATAATGCTCGTAGACTCATCATTGGGCTCACCCGTGCACTGGCATACACCACTCAAGACCCCTTATTACCGGCCTGCAGGTGCTGGAAAAGAGACATAGGCCACGATCTGATGTCCAAGGAATGGGACTGGGCACTCCATTATCCACAAAAGTTATCAGGAAATGCTAAATTTCAATACATGCAACATAACATTCTTCATACGGCATACCTCACACCAGCATGCTTACATAAAATGTTTGGGTCCACCTGTCTCTGTCCCAGATGCCACTTGGCAAACGGCAACATGGAGCACATGTCCTTGAATTGCCTGGCCTCTGCGACCATATAGAGGGATGATACAGAAGCGCTGTCGGAGGTAATGGGTCGTGAGGTCCTGCTTACTACTGAGGGGATGCTGCTAGGCCTGTTCAAACGGAAGACAGCTCAAAGAGTAACCAATCCCTTAATAGACCTCAGACTGCTCATTGCCTGTCGTCAATAGCAATGCATTGGAAAGCAGATTCACTTCTAGGATTACAATATTGGTGCGCTGCAACACTTTAATGGGGTAAGGCTGAAGCAGTGGCACATAGGTGGGAGATTGTCCGAGGCTTGTGTGGAGTCCCCATAGCAGCATCATAGGATGTCCGATTACAGGACTAGTAAACATTCACAGAGACCCTCCTTGACGAGCTTGCTATCCTCACAGAAGTGCAGCGGCTTACCACCGCATTCTCATCCACCTTCCTGCCCTTCCCTTCCGCTTATGCTTCCCATTCTTTTCCATTTCGTCAAGCCCTTGGAGCAAACAGGGAGTGGGGTGCAGTTGCACAGGCTATTTCTCCGTTGCACGATACTTATGTAAGTCGGGTGGCCATCAAGATGATAGATGTCAAAAACACAACGGCATGGATCAATTGAGAGGGACTCCCACCGTTATGACCTAAAGTTTGTAACCGTTTATGCATTCGTTTTATGAACCAATTGCTTCTGCCAAAATGCTGACCCTGCCATATCTGTACAGAATCTGTGTGAGGTTCAATATGTTTCCGTGAATTGTCCCACTGTGATAAAAATAAAAATAAAATTGATTCCATAAAAATAGAGGGAGATGAAGAAGAGGAAAGGAATGAGAGTGTAAAGGTGAACTATGGAAAGTAGAGAAGATGATGCAGAGAAGGTGGGATCTAGAGGAAAAAATTAGTAATAAAGCAAGACCGAGAACTTGGGGAGCATGTGGAGTAAGAAAAAGGAAAAGGGACAGAGGTGAAGAAGGGATATCAACGTGTAAGAGAGAATGTGATGAAATGTAAGGAAAGGTAGAAGAGAAAGGAATAGAAGTTTATAGTTCAGAGGGATGGAGTAGCGTTCTGACATTGTCATAAAATCAGAACCCAGTTTTTTCTCCGCAAACCAGAGTTTGCAGTTTTGTATTTCATTTTAATACACAGGACTACGAGCACCACAACGGAAATGAAAATCTGTTGCATTTGAATTAAGTACAGCTGACATGAAACAAATTGAAATCCTGAAGAGAAAGGGAAAAGGTGAGGGGAGGAAATGGAGAAGAGGCAGACAGGGACTGAAAAAATTGATATTTCTAGAAGGTAGAGTCAGGCGTTAAAAGGTTAAACAGGAGAAGGCAGAGAAGTAGAGGGACTCAAATCATTGGGAATAGGATAAGAGAGAGAGGGAAGAGCTTTCCATGTTTAACTGTATATTTAGCAGCAACACCAACCTTCTCCAATTCCTGCTCCCATGTATATCCCCTAATACCTGTCCCCCAATTCCAGCCTCAGTCAATCCCCAATTTACTCTCAACAGCAGTCCCAGAATAGCTGCATTCACATATTTCACAAATTCCACGTGTTTCTTCTCCTCCTCAATGTCTACACCCACTCCCCAATTAACCTGTCACAGAAAGGCAGTTTTACAAAGCAATGATCCATATTTTAAGACCAGTGTGTGCGATTCTAGAGAAACGTTACTTATTACTGTTTGCTAAATACAATAGGAAGGGCTTGTTATCGTGTATTCACAATATTGTGAAGAGCAGAAAGTAATACTTTTCTTGTTTAGTTGTACAATATAGGCATAGATGCAGTCAGTGCACGTGGCATCTTAGCGGGCAAAATTAGTTAGGATGAGCTTGTTGAAGCATTGAGAATCCCAAAAGTTAGGAACTTTTGACAGAAAGGATCAGAGAAATTATGCGTGTTTCAAATAGAGGACACTATTTGTTTTAGTTTTGCTTGCTGTACATTATCAGTCTCTTTAGTTGTTGCTTGTCAGGGCTCACAGCTTCTACGGTTAACTAATGTCACTTATTTCTCATGATGTTATGGAGTCACATAGTCATAGCCCCTGAACTGGCTCATGCCAATTGTTACATGTCAGCATGAGTATATCATCCATCTTATTGTGGATTCTAAGATTTGTAGTCAAGCCCTTGTGCTGGGGGAAAAGCAAAACAACAAATATCAGAAGACAAAAAATAAAAACTAAGACTGCATACCCACTCAGGCTTTATGTGGAACAACTTGAGAGCTGTACTTCTTGTAATTTCTAGTAATGTCGCCATTGGATAAAGGTCATGTGACATCATTTCACGCAATGTCATCATTATGCTAATTGATAGTTTTGAACCCTGATACTTCTACCTTTTTTTGTTCACAGAGTGTTGGCACGAATGTAATTGCCATTCCATATGTTGATCACCATAGGTAACAGCTGGAGTTATCAGATTCCTGCCATTTGCTGTATTGATTCACGGGAAGGTAAAGATAATTGTGTTCTCCAGGAACATGATCTAATACAGCAGCTTATAAGAAACATGGATGTTGGCTTCTCTAAGTCATTCTGCGCCTCCATGTGATGCCGAAGGTTGTCCTTAAGCACTCCAATTGGACAGGGTAACATGGTCATGCTCAGATCCCATTATTGGTAGCATAATAGTCACCAATACGTCAGCATGAACAACCAATCCCAAAGACTTTTCTCAAAAGAAAAAGTTGATAAAATTCTGTCACTGACTTTATGTTTGTCAAAGTCCATCACTAAGCACAGTTGCAGACAGTGTAATCCTAAACACCGGGCAACAGATAAAGCTCACCCAGTGGAGTCCATCTCCTCCTACCCCACTCTAAACCTTTAAAGTGACCAGAAAGCATTTCAAAGGCATCTGCCACCCTAACCTGAGAGCTTCCCCGACCTTATGTGCGAAGCAAGCCAAATCAGGGTGTTCAGGGCTATGTGCTGTGCAGGAGCATTTCTGATTTTTACCCCTTCAGTTCCACCGCACTAAAGTATCGTCTGTGGAGCACATCCTTTAATAATAACATCACCTGGGCAATAAATCCACATCAGCTAATCGCTTTGTTGTTTAATCCTTCTATGTGTATTACCTGTGGCAAGTAAGTTGCAAAAATGTTTCCAATGTTTCCATAAATGTTATAATCCATGAAATTTGCATTAGGTGTGGGCACCAAATTAAAACTCTCCATGAAATGTGTTACCGGAAAGAAAAACAGAATTCTGTTGCTTGCCAAATGGCAAAATCCATCTGTGTCATTGGGCATGAAGATAGTAAAAAAACTGCTAAGTTATTTTTTTCAGTGTTAACCTATCTTAATTTCCAAATCAACATTTCCACCACCTCTGCTGTCACTGGTGTCAGCAGTCTCAGTACCGCCACCAATAGGACAAATATCAATTCAGCGTTCTTCTCTGACCAGCAGCAGTGGTATAGAAAGCAATGTCCATGGGATAGTTGTTACCAGCATTTCTTAGAGCTGAGCATGATGTGGTTACTATTTGCATGCTCATGATCAATGACAATGAGTCTATTAGTTTAGCTCTTAGGTTAGCCCAACATTGCTGCTACGGTAAAGTTTAGCATTTATGTCATCCTCCTTAGCCTCAGCGCTTAATTTGTGCTTGTTGTTTCTGGTGCTGAGCACCGGCACTTATTTTTGAGGGCCGGGGCTTATTCTTATGCCTCAAGCATTTGCTGTGAACAAAAGACACACATTGGAAAGACGGATGAAGGGAAAAACGAAAAAGCGTCACAAAGGGAGAAAGTAAAAAGCTTCAAGAGTGAGGTGAAGGGGCAGCGAGTGGCTTTATATGGATTGAAGAGGCCCCGAGATGGCTTCAGGATTACACCACCTCAGAAATCCCTGTTCACACATTTAATTACAGCAGCCGCATGTTTAAGAGGAGGTCTTTGGGCACAGGCACCTTTGTATTTACAAATTAAGCACTGCTTAGCCTGAAGGGCATAGAAGGGGCTCAAAGCAGCATGAGAGCAACCATGTACCAACTTAAGGAGCAGCATTGGGTAGGGCTAGAGACCAGAGAGGAAGCAGTGACATTTGGTGATCATTAATTCATTAATTAATCAGCAATTTTATATTGCAGGAAAATGGTGACAGAACACTTACATAGTTTGAAATGGATTGGTTATTGAATACAAATAATATAAATTGTTAGCACAATAAAGAAGCATAAATCAGTGTTCAAGATTACATATAAATGAATGAGGACAAAATGAAGGGCCCCATTGGGGGAGCGGAAGCAGTTAAACATCTACAGTTAGACTTTATTTATGGGGCATTAACAATGAAACAATAGGCCCTTTAGTTTTTTCTTGCAAGTTTTGCAGGAGGTCAGAGTTCTAATTGATGGTGGTAGGGAGCTTCAGATTTTGGGAGCACTTATGGAAAATGGTTTCCTCAGTTTTTTTCTGGCGTGAACGATGGGGTTTCTAATAAGAGAGAATCTGAGGTTTAGAGTAAACGCTGTCCGACTGAGATAATAGCATGAATATCAGCAGGACCATCGTGTGTCCCATGCACCAATATGACAAAGGGTTACACCTCGTGCTCCCTCTTTGTATTGTACATGCACCTCTATATGTTGGGCCGAGGCCTCCATGTGAAGAAGCTGAAGCTGATGACATGGAGGAAGAGCTTTTCACGATTCAAAAAATGAAAGATAGACGGGCAGAGCATCGAAGTCCGATCTGCTATGTTGGCAATGCTATTTTATGGATTTGATACTATGTTTCCGTATCCACTATTAGATCACTGTATTTGTATAGTACTTTTCTATTCCTTGACGGAAACACAAAGAGCTTTTCAACTAAACGACGAAGAGGTGACTTCCTTCGTTGTGTATGATTAGATGGAGGGTTGGTTGATGTCAACTAACAGTTTTATGTTGTGTATTCATTCATGAGGGCCACATACGTGCTCTAGACTGGATGCAGCAATATTTAGTAATATCTTACATATGAAGCGGTATGTAAATGGAGCACAATGAACAGTATTGCAAACTACATGTAACAAATCGGTGTCTTGCACTATGATGTTAAATCATGATTGAAGGAAATTTCAGATCTTCTTTGACTGCTGATGGTCCCTGTTCTCTTTGGGAGCTAGTTTTGGAGCTTACATGTTTGAACACACAGTAGCTGCCTACAAAGCAAAACCGAATAAAAGGTGGAATCATTCCGAATGGAGCCATATTTGATCTCAGGTTTCTTCTTTGGCTGTACAGTTTAATTTTCCTTTGCAAGAAGGTCAGTCTTATCCTGAGAATTGTATGGTGATCTATATAGAGTGGCTTGAAAGACTCTGTTTGAAGCTTAGGGTAACCAGTTTAGGGCTTAGAGGTCGGGGTGTGCTCCTGTTGTCTGATGTTTAAGACTTGTCTAGGTGCCAATTTCTTTTTAATGTAGCTTATTTACCTTGTTTACTAGTGCTTTGAAAGGTCATTGGGTGTCAAAGGCATAAGGCTACTAGAATTAATTATACGGAATCCTATGTGACAAAGCTAATCACCAATATATCTTAGTGTTTCATCCTAAAGAAAGTATGACTGGTCACATCGGGATTTGAGTAAGAGGCTGGAGTCCATGATCATTTCAAGGATTTTCATTTTTTTATATGTTTTTTGACATCATAGTTTAGAAGGCCACACTGATAGTGGGTCATAGTACTGCTAAGTTCAATAGGTGAACATTTTCTTTTTGAATGAAGTAAGTTTCAGATGGATTTTGGCATACATTAGTTTCGTACCAGGAGCCAATCACCAAGACTGGAAGTTTGATGTAAAGGTTTTTCAAGGTTTTTCATTGCCATTGTGGTACCAGTTGTCTCTGTTGGCAAGGTAGCACTTTGTCCATTTGAGGAAAGTGTTAAGGTCAACCTAATAGGTGCCCCTGATGGTAATCAGGTGCACTCAGTATCTGCATACACAAGAGAATGTCAACCAAGCCATCAAAGGGGACCAAACCTGGTATGTGCCATCAGCAAATTCCTGCTGACCTGAAAGGTGCAGAGTGATTCACAAAAGCCAATCCCAAAACAGAAATAATTTCACCACTTGTTGCTGGCTGAGTTCAGGTGCATAACCTTCTGTTGTACTGCTGGGTCTCAGACAGTACCACAGACTTGACTTCAGATCTCACCAGCAGCCAACATGTTCCAGAATGCCACCTGAGAAGTTCTGATCAGTCTAGAAGGAGTTATGAACACCAGTGACATTATTCTCATACATACTACTACTATTCAAGAACACTGCAAAAGACAGAGCCACACTCCAAAGAATGTCCACCTGTGATTTTACCATTCTAAGGTAATAATGTGAATTTCTGAAAGACAATCCCTAGTTTTCCTGCCTACATCTTTTCAGACACTTTTACCAATGCATACTTTGGAAGATCTGGGACAGCAAGGCAGCAGGCCCACCCTAAAACACACTAGTCAACCTTTCAACAATTACAGAATATTGAGCAATAATACCAATGCATACGTTTTCTGTTCCTGTACCGAAGCAGGCCATACCACAAGATACAGTAATGAATTGCTGCAACACTCAAAAGAACATGGAGTTAATAATGGATGCCAGCCCCTGCAATTTGAAAAACAAACATACAGTTGTCTCTGGAGTTGATAGCTAAGCTTTCTGCAGCTGTTTTGATGGCTAGAGAGTGCAGATATTAGGCAAATCAAACACAAGGCCTTAGCAATCAAGTGGTAGTGCCAAATGTTTCATATATACCTCTACTTTCATGTCATTAGAGCCATCGCAGACAAGAGGTCACTGACTCACTTTTGTCTTGGCACTACTCCGTGCCAACTGCCTAGATTAGAAAAATGGGCTGTGCGGCTACAAACTTTCCAGTTCATAGTCCTCTGTTGACCAGAAGCCAGCAATACAGCAACTACCTTTCAGTGCACTAAAAGCCCATAACGGGCTCTGAAAAGTAACACACCACAGCTGCAGAAGATAATGTTTGCTATGTGGCTGGGGAATTCAGCGCAACCAGCATGAGGTCTGATGAGATAAGTGACGTAACAGCAAATGGCAAGTGCCTTCAGGGCACACTCAGCACTGGAAAGCATTTTAGAGGGACAACAGGAGAGATATTCTACATCCTAGATGGCAATCCAAGCTCCCAGGAGAATCCATCATGAAATATACACTTCCAATGATGGGTCACTCGTACAAGGTCAATACATCATTATTTATCCTACAACTAGCACACCAACATTAATAAGTCATGGAAAAGACAAATGCAAGACTCAAAGGAAAGGTATTGTTACATGACCTAATTGAAAGGGGGGAGAATGATCAGATACTGCTCACTGTTCCAAGCAACATGTACGCAGGCCAGCTTGAAACAATCATTGCAGAAGATGAGCGTGAAGACCCTTGGGCCAATGTCAATGCTGTGAGCTATCGAGGGCATTTGCTTCTGTGCATTAAGACCTGCACTAATTATCCTACCAATGTAATAGTCTAAGCGATTGGTAGCAAAGCCCAATTGGGAAAATATGCTAGGTGGGTAAGGACTTATCCTCCTAAAAAGAGACAAGGACCACAATTTCGGAGAAGTGAGTTCCAGGTTACCTAGGAAATCTCAATGAACTCCATCATACAATCACTTCCCACTGGTTTCAAGCTAATTCTAAATACAAGCGCTCCATATGGATCCTTAAAAGGATGCTAAGAATTTGTATGGAACAACAAAAAGTGGTGGAGTGGGAATTACACAAGTTCCTTTGCGCCGCTGCAAACACACTGTAGGTAGGGCATGACTAAGTGCACCCTGGCATCCTTGTTTGGATGAGAAGTCTGCAAAAATGCTAATAATACCTACTGAGCTTCCATTCACCATGAAGACACCAGAGACCACTGACAATCTGTGCACCACCA
Source organism: Pleurodeles waltl (assembly GCF_031143425.1). NCBI lineage: Eukaryota > Metazoa > Chordata > Amphibia > Caudata > Salamandridae > Pleurodeles > Pleurodeles waltl. The sequence continues at coordinate 758,898,496 of NC_090442.1, forward strand.
ACGAGAGAGTTAACCATTGCAAAGGTGCCAACACTCCCTGCTTCCTTTGGGAGATAGTTTCACAATTGTTACCGGGGAAGTTCTAAACGTCAGTTGCATCGTCATTCATGATTCCATGGCCAGGGCAGACCAAAATCAGCAAACCATCACCAGGAATATGTCTGTTGTTTTCAGGTTTTACTGGACCAGCTGAAATTTTTTCCATACCATGAATCTTTGAGGAATCTACACAAGACAGGTATCATGGTGTATGACATGGATTTTAATCCCAGCCTCCTGAATTGGTCACATTTTTGTGCTCTTGGGCAATCACTTATTGGATTATATCCTTTGCTTCCTTTTTGGAAGTGTTGGGAGTATTTACAATCAAACTAATAGCTGAGTGTGTGCGATTAAAAAATAAAACTAGACTTAATATCACCCTAGAAGCGAAAATAGTGCACAGTCTTGTGATCTAATTAATATGATGGTAAGGTTATAGCCTTTTCTGCTAGTAGTACTCCACATCCTTCTTTACCAAACTGTTTGATTTTAGGCAGCTCATATTCTCCCTGTATCTCTCTTTAATTATTTGACAATATGCAAGATGTACATAGATGTGACAGTGAAAAGATGCAGGGTCTGTAGAAATATGGGGCAGTGAAGAGATGGTAAGACTCTGTAGATAGGGCAGTGAGTAGGTTGTGCAAAGATGGAAGAATGAAGAGATGCAGACACTAGAGAAATGTGACAGGGACAAGATACAGGGACTGTAGAGGAATTATGGGAACTTGGAGCAATGCTGGGGCAGTGGAGAAAAGGGCAGTGACGGGATGAGGCAGCTGTAGAGGGATGGGGCTGTGAATTGTTGCATAGGATACAGTGATATGTTATAGTTAAGAGATGTAGGAACTGTGACTAGATGGGGCATTGATGAGCTGCTGAGATGGTACACAGATGTGACCGTGAACGGATACAGATGTTTGCAGAAAGGAAGTAGACAAGAGATGCTGGATTTGTAATATGATGGTGAGGTGAAGAGAGACATGGGCTAGGACATGTGTTAAAGTTGAAAAATAATGGCAGCAATCTTCAAAGTTGCTGTGGGATTTTCTGTAATGAGGATTTGAGGTTTTGTATTGTTTACATATTTCACTCCCACTAACCAAAATGTTTGCCACTTGCATTGTAAGATTACTAGAGGACCACCCATATCACAAAAGGTGCAATAGTCCAATTCTGAGCTTCCCTTTTACAAACACTTGCAATTCAGTGGTATAGTCTAATTGTGGTCATTCATGGGAACCGAGACTGAAACTACCACAATGTGCTATGTTGTGTGTTAGAAATGGGGTCTATACTTGGCAGAGGTATGCACCCTGTCCAAGTAGGGACCACAATCCTAGTCAGGGTAAGTCACAACATAACCTAAATTATCCTGTTCTCACCCTTCAGTAGCTTGGTACAGAGCTGGCAGGCTTAACATAGAAGGCAATGTGTAAAGTAGTGGTACAATAACTCATACAGTAACACAGTGAAAACAGCACAAAAACTACTCCACACCAAGATAGGAAAATATATAGGCCCTCATTACAACCCTGGAGGACAGTGATATAGTGGCGGTAATACCGCCAACAGGCTGGCAGTAAAAATAATGGAATTACAACCATGGCGGAAACCGCCAACACAGACAGCCACTTTAACACTCTGACCGCCACGGCTGTAGCAACAAACACCGCAGTGGTAACCTCCAACAGACAGGTGGAAGACAATGTACCGCCCACACTATTACAAGGCACCAATCCACCAGCTTTTCCGGGGTGGTACCAACGCCATCAAAAGCACGGTGGAAACGGTCTTTGGAACGGAAACCACTCACCTCTCGACACTCAACGAAGAACCAGGATGCCATGGAGCCCGAGCTGCAGGTCCTGCCGATGCTGGTGTACCTCCTCATCTACCAGGAACATCAAAGACGGTGGTGATGACCATTGTGAGTACTGCACCTAGTACACGGGGAGAGGAAAAAGAGAGTGACACACACACACGCAACACGCAACACCCCCACCCCCACCCTTGCCCACAACACCATACACACTAAAACATGCAGCAACACTACATGTACACCCTGTAACCCGCTGGAAGAACGCAAGGACCAAATTAAATGATTGCAACGAGTGTAATAATTGAAAATTCAGATAGGGCAAGATAACTTGAAATGATCTTTATATACAAATATTTACAGCAAGTAAACAAGTCCATATACTGTTCCATTAAATGTCCATGGACCACTGGTCCCAAAAAGCATGGGCGAAGCCCACACATGACACCTGCCTCAAAACGGAGAGAATACTGCAGGGGCATCAGGTCGAAAAAAACACAGGCACCTCAGGGGGAAGGGGAGGGGGCACCTCAGCCGGATGATGGGACGATGCCACTGCTCCTCGAGGGGGCTCCATGCCCACTGCCTGGTCCTGGGGAGTGCAAGGCCACAGTCTCTCAAGTGGGTGGTTTGCCCACTGTTTCAGGAGGGGGCTTTGTGCCCAGAGTGCTTCATCCTGTCAAGGACTGAGGTTGTGGATACTGTTCTCCACTGTTTCTGGAGGGGGCTTGGTGCCCAGAGTGCTTCATCCTGCCAAGGACTGAGGTTGTGGATGCTGTTCTCCACTGGTTCTGGAGGGGGCTTGGTGCCCAGAGTGCTTCATCCTGTCAAGGACTGAGGTTGTGGATGCTGTTCTCCACTGTTTCTGGAGGGGGCTTGGTGCCCAGAGTGCTTCATCCTGCCAAGGACTGAGGTTGTGGATGCTGTTCTCCACTGGTTCAAGAGGGGGCTTTGTGCCCAGTGATGCTGCACCTGGGGTGTGGCAGTTCCCATTCCCTCACCTGGATGTCTGAGCCACAAGATTTTCAGGGAACAGGTAGCATGATAATCCATGGAGGCAGAGACACACTCCACCCTGCGGCGAATTAGCCTGCCAACTGCTGGTAGTGCCAGTGCTGGTTGTGGTGCCTCATGTAGTGTGTGTAGGGTCCAGGACATCTCCAGCAGCCTCGGACGTCTGCCCACTGGGGATGCTGCTGATGTCTGCTGTAGTGGCACTGGCTGGGCATGTTGCGGGGCAGGTGGCGGTGATTGCAGCGGTGTCTGCGGTGGAGATGCTTCCGGTGGTGTAGGTATCTGCACTTGTGGAGGGAGACATCAGGCTGTCTCCTGCAGCCTCGGGAGGGTGCCCACTGGGGATGATCCTGGTGACTGTGGTAGAGTCAGGAGACGTGCAGGTGGCGGTGCAGGTGGCGGTTGTTGCGGCGGTGCCCACCGCCGTACAGGTTGCTGGTCTGTCTTGCAGAAGGGGTGACACCAGTCCCTCACCCAGAGGCTCCGTACCCTCAGCTGACTTCCCTTTGCCCTTGTGTCCCTTCCCCATCTTGGAAGTCGGTGCTGGGACCTTGCCACTGTCCTCTTTGGTCCTGGAAGAGGCCTTGCTGGGTGGTTGGTACGGCTTCTCTTTTCGGCATGCGGGCCCCTTATTTACCTTGGCAGGTGGCAGAATAGGGTGGTCCTTGGCCTCACTAGGTGGCACACTGGCAGCCCTGATGGGTGGCTGCATCGATGTTCCCGGACTTGCAGGGACCACACTGGACGAGGATTTGGTGACTGAGGTGCTGGGCTGGGATCTGGACAGCCTGGCCCTAGGGGAAGGACGGGGGGGAGGTGTAGGGAAGAGGTTGATGGCAGCTAGGAAACGTTTTTTAGACACACTGGGATGGGAAGATGGAGGGGGTTTGGGAGTGGAGGAAGAGGTAGTGGTTGTAGGAGGTGTACGTCTGCTGAGTTTGGGTGAAGGTGCATGGGCTGGAGGCTGTTGTGAGGTGGATGGCTGTTGAGTGGGTGTGTGCCTGCATTTGTGTACTTTGGGAGAAGGGCTCACAGTCACACTGGGAGAGGACACAGGGGACGTATGCATGGTAATGGGGGTGGTGATTGCACATGAGGTAGTGGTTGTAGGAGGTGTACGTTTGCTGAATTTGGGTGAAGGTGCATGAGCCGGAGGCTCTTGTGAGGTGAATAGCTGTTGGGTGGGTGTGTGCCTGCGTTTGTGTACTTTGGGAGGAGGGCTCACAGACACACTGGGAGAGGACACAGGGGATGTGTGAATGGTAGTGGGGGTGGTGAGTGCACGTGAATGGTGTGTGGTGATGGGCGTGCTGGTGATGGAGGTAGTGGCTGAGGATGTAGTGCATGCAGGTATGAGTGGAGACGAGACTGAGAGGGAGGTGGAGGACGTGGAGGAGGGGGTACAGTGGAGGCAGTGGATGTTGGTGTATCTGCATGGGTATGGTGCTTGCGTGAGTGCCTGTGGGATGTGTGGTGCTTATGTTTGCCTGAGCTACTTTTGTGTGTTGATGTGTGTGCATGCTCGTCCGATGGTGTGCTTGGGATAGGCTGAGGTAGAGAGGATTGGGTCGGTGTAGTGGAAGTTGGAGAGGGGAGGCTGGGCACAGAGACAATGGCTGCCATCAGTGCTGAGGCCATAGCCTATAATGCTCTCTGTTGGGCCGCCACGCCAGAGTGAATGTCCTCCAGGTATGTATTTTTTTGTTGCAAATGCCTTTCGACACCCTGGATGGCATTCAGTATAGTTGACTGCCCAAAAATGACGGATCTCAGGAGGTCAATAGCCTCCTCACTGAGGGCAGCAGGGCTGACTGGGGCAGGGCCTGAGGTGCCTGGGGCGAAGGAGATGGCCATCCTCCTGGGTGAGCAGGCACGGGAAACACGCTGAGGGGCTGCTTGAGGGTGGTGCTGGTAGGGGGGTGGTGGCTGTACCTGTTGTTGTGGTGGGCACCAAGATGCCCGCCACCGCAAGGGAGCACCCATCAGAGGAGGAGTCACTGTCACTGGTGTCCCCTCCTGTCCTCGTCGTGGAGCTCCCCTCACCCTCTGTCCCACTGGTGCCTTCTGACTCCGTACATTCACCCTCCTGGGCCACGTGGGTTGCAGATCCCTCCTGCTCCGGTGCCACTGCTCCTCCGCCAGATGATGCTAATGCATACAAGGACAGGTGACAAAACAAAAAGGGGGGGAAAGACAGAGGAGACACATGGTCAATGCCAGCAACACCACTACGGTTGGCGGACACAACACGCAGGGAGCAGCCCTATGCACTAGGCCATGCACTAACAGTTCTTAGGAAAATCAGCTGCCGGTGGGGGACTATGCCTAAGCCCATTTACTGCACACCAGGAACCCACAGGAGGCTGACTAGTTGTAGATGGCCACTACCACTATTGGGGTTTGAGTGCCACAGAGCCTGCCTAACAAGGGACATACCCTACCAAGTTCACCCTGGCCTAGGGGAACCCACAGCTGACTTACCCCACCCAGACACCTCGTGAAGCATACAGAGTCAGCTGAATGAGACTGTACTCACCCCCTTGTGGCTGCTGTGATGCCCTCAAGCGCCCATCAAACTCCAGATATGCCACCGCCAAGGATCCGGAACATCAGGCGGGTCATGGTGCGACGGGCACCTCTTCCACGTTGGGAGGCCATCCCCAGCTGGGCCTCCGCCATCTTCTTGCTCTAGCAGTGCAGGTCCTTAGACCCCCAGGGTCCGCACTTCCTTGGCGATGGCACGCCAAATACCCTTCTTCTGGTGGGCGCTGACCTACAGGAAAGGTTAAGTAAGAATGGATTTTACTCGCCCGTCCGGTTAATCTTACTCATTGGCCACACCTTCCCAACTATGCCCTGAAACACATACATTGACCATCCTCACATGGAGGCCCCCCATCCCCCATTTATCTTCCATCCACCCCACTCCATACATTAACGTCACATCCGCCATGCACACAGTGTACTCACCTGTTTATCTGGAGGACCGTAGAGTTGCATGTACTGGGTGGGGACCCGATCCACCAGGTTGTCCAACTCCTCTGCGGTGAAGGCAGGGGCCCTTTTCCCAGACACTTTAGCCATTGTCGCTTCCAGACTCAGGTCACAGCAGCACTTGCAGTGTAGGTCCTCTCCTGTTGAAGGTCAGGTATCAAGTGCGTGAAGAGTTAGAAAATGGCGGTCACGTCCACGGCGGTGCGTACCGTCACTACCGGCGTACACTGTCATTGGCTCCTGGAACCCATAGGGCCCAATGATAATCAATGCTGAATTGCGCCACGGTCTTCGTCGGCCTACTGCGACGCTGCACAATGCTAGCGCAGTTACCTCATTTCCCCTTGTCCCTCCTTACAGGTCAGGCAGCTGCCATTTCAGGTGGGCACATGGCAGGGCACCTAACTGCGTCACAGCACTTTAGGGCAGGAATACGGACAGACAGCGCCACACACAGACTAAAACACCCTTGTGCTACTTATGTGGTATATGACCCTCTGCTCACCTTTCTCCTCCATAGGGCACATCCGCTGGGGCAGATGATGAGATGGTGTCATCCTCTGGTGTACAAACCTCTGGTGGACCTGTCGACAATGGAAGACAGACACATCATTATCACCTACAGACTTGATCATGCCACAATCCATGAACTGTGTGCCCAGTTGGAGCCAGACCTGATGTCAGCTATCTGCCATCCCACAGGAATCCCCCCTCTGGTGCAGGTCCTGTCAGTGCTCCTTTTCCTGGCCAGTGTGTCCTTTCAAACAACAGTAGCCATGGCATCAGGGATGTCTCAGCCAATGTTCTCTAATGTGTTGTCCAGGGTGTTGTCTGCCCTGCTGAAACACATGCGCAGCTACATTGTTTTACCCCAGGTGGAGGATTTGCCCAAAGTGAAAGATGACTTTTATGCCCTGGGACATATCCCCAACATCATTGGTGCCATTGATGGAACACATGTGGCATTTGTCCCACCCTGCAGGGATGAACAGGTGTACACAAACTGCAAAAACTACCATTCCATGAATGTGCAGATGGTGTGTTTGGCAGACCAGTACATCTCCCATGTGAATGCCAAGTATCCTGGATCAGTGCATGACGCTTACATTTTGAGGAATAGCAGCATCCCTTATGTGATGGGCCAACTCCAGAGGCACCATGTGTGGCTAATAGGTGAGGCCAAGGTCCCCACACAGTTTGAATAGGTATCTGGGTATGCAGTGGTCCCTAAGAGTTTGTGTATGTCTAACAGATGCCCCTCGATATTTGCAGGTGACTCTGGTTACCCCAACTTGTCATGGCTACTGACCCCAGTGAGGAATCCCAGGACAAGGGCAGAGGAATGCTACAATGAGGTGCATGGGTGAACTAGGAGGATTATAGAGCAGACTTTCGGCCTCCTGAAGGCCAGGTTCCGGTGCCTCCATCTGACAGGTGGCTCCCTATACTATTCACCGAAGAAGGTGTGCCAGATAATCGTGGCATGCTTTATGTTGCACAACCTGGCTTTGCGACGCCAGGTTCCTTTTCTGCAGGAGGATGGGCCTGATGTTGGTCTTGTGGCAGCTGTGGAGTCTGTGGACAGTGAAGAAGAGGAGGCAGAAGAAGAAGATGTAGACAACCGAAACAACATCACCATGCAATACTTCCAGTAAGACACAGGTAAGAGACTGGCACTGCTCCTCTCATATCAGACTACTGTAGGACATTGCACAAATCTGCCTTTTTACCTCTGTGTATGGACCTTGACAGTTCACTTTGGCTTTCCTTTTCACAGATCTGAGTACCACAATCTGCCTTCCGCTATGTTTACTGCTGGCCAGCAACTGTCATACTTTGGTATGTGCAAATGAACATTGCCATTGATATTTGTCAGAGAGGGTCTAATAACACAGTTGTGAAAGTACAGACTGAATCCAGATTTTTATGTGATTCTAGGGTGTTTATTTAAGTGCTAATCAGTGGAGGGGTATGTGGAAGGGGCTGGGGTGATGGTGGCGGAATGTCCATGGTAAATTCCAGTCTATCGGTATCACAGGTGCATTGTCCAACGGGGCATAGGAAGTGGCATAATGGCAGTTCAATTAGGACAGGATGACATGGTGGGACAGAGGGGTGACAATCAGGAGAGTCTTATTTCCTGGCGGGGATCTTGGCAATGTTCTCTGTCTTGTGCCTGGATCACAGGGACCGTTTGTGGGGTGGTTCTCCTTCTGCATGGGGTGTTGTGCTGGTGGCCTGTTGTTCCTGTGGTGGGACCTCCTGTCCACTAGCGCCAGCGGACGTGGAGGGCTGTTCATCGTTCTGGCTAGTGTCAGGGGCCCGGTGGTGTGCCACTGTCTCTCTCATGGTGTTGGCCATGTCTGCCAGCACCCCTGCAATGGTGACCAGGGTGGTGTTAATGAACTTCAAGTCCTCCTTGATCCCCAGGTACTGTTCCTCCTGCAGCCGCTGGGTCTCCTGAAACTTGGCCAGTACCGTGCCCATGGTTGCCTGGGAATGGTGGTATGCTCCCATGAACTTGGAGAGTGCCTCATGGGGAGTGGGTTCCCTGGGCCTGTCCTCCCCCTGTCGCACAGCAGTCCTCCCAGCTTGCCTGTTGTCCTGTGCCTCTGTCCCCTGAACCGTGTGCCCACTGCCACTGTCCCCAGGTCCCTGATTGTCTTGGGTTAGTGGGTTTGCCTGGGTCCCTGTAGTGGTGGACACACTGCTGATTGATGTGTCATGGGGACAGTGGCATGGGCCCGCTGGGTGGGTGCTGTGGTGGTGTTTCCTGAGGGGGAGGTTCAGTGGTGGTTTGGGACTGTGGCAGGGGAACCGACTGTCCAGAGATCCCTGATTGGCTGGGCTGATCATCTTGATCCAGGCATGCAAAGCTGCTGTCATCACTGTGGGCCTCTTCTGTGGGGGGACTGGATATGTCTGGCACCTCCTGTCCGGTGACGTTGTGTAGGGGTCCTGTTGGGGTGTAAATGCAGAGTTATTGTATCTGTGTGTGCCATCTTGTGCAATGTGTGAGTTTCCCTCTACTCCTGTGCTGTAATTATTGCCTGGGCCCTTCTGTGAGGGATGATTTTGTGGCCTGGGTGAGTCTCTCTACTGGACATGCTTTGGTGATGGGGTCCATGCAGGTCTATAATGGGTGTCCATGCATTGGTGTTACATACAGGGCTTGGTATAGGGATGTGTGGGTTGTGATAGTGGGGTATCTGTGAGGTGTTGGGGTGATGGGTGTGAGGGTAGGGGTAGGGGTAGGAGTTTGTGATGGCATGCAGGTAGGGTGGGGGGGATACAGTAGTAAAGATTTGACTTACCAGAGTCCAGTCCTCCTGCTACTCCTGCGAGGCCCTCAGGATGCATAATCGCCAAGACTTGCTCCTCCCATGTTGTTAGTTGTGGGAGAGGAGGTGGTGGTCCACCGCCAGTCCTCTTTACGGCTACCTGGTGTCTGGATACCACGCAACACACCTTCCCCTGTAGGTCCTTCCACCTCTTCCTGATGTCATCCCGTGTTCTTGGACGCTGTCACACTGCTTTGACCCTGTCGACAATTCTCCACTATAGCTCCATCTTCCTTGCAATGGAGGTCTGCTGCACCAGTGATCCGAATAGCTGTGGCTCTACCCGGATGATTTCCTCCACCATGACCCTGAGCTCCTCCTCAGAAAACTTGGGGTGTCTTTGAGGTGCCATAATGTGGTGTGGGTGATGTGTGAGGTGATGTTTGTTGTGCTGTGTGATGTGTTGTGTTGGGGTGTGTTCTTTGGGGTGCATGGATGTTGTATGAGTGATGGTGTTGTGTGCCTGTGGATACTGGTGTTGTGTTTGCTATTCTCTCTATCCCTGCTTCTTCCAAAAAAGTTGTTGTAAGGGGTTGTGGGTAATGTGGGTGGGTGTTTTATAGTGGTGTGGGTGTGGTGTGTGTATGTGTATCAGGTGTGTGTATTTTGAATTGTCCAATGTGGTTGTGTTTTGTAAGTGTGTGTATATTTTGAGCGCGGGGTGTGTACCACCAATGGTTTACCGCGGTTGAATGACCGCCGCATTGATTCGTGGGTCGTGATAGTGTGGGCGTATTGCTGTTGGCGTAACGGAGTAGGTTTTGCTATCGCCAGTTTATCACTGACCTTTGGTGCGGCGAACTTGTGTGGGTGTCTGTATTGTGACGGATTACGAGATGTGGGTCGACCACTGTATGTTGGCGGCCGTCAGCACGGCGGTAAGCGGGATTTACCGCCAGGGTTGTACTGAGGGCCATAATATTTATCTGAGTAAAAAAAGACCAAAACAACAAAAATCCAATATGCACAAGTCAAGACATCACTTTTAAAATGTTTAGATGAGTCTCAATCCTTAAGAATCAGTGATTGCATCCTTCTAACACATAGTACCCGGGATGTGTAAAAAATAACGGCACAAAGGGCCACAGAGCAGGAGATGCATTGAAATGTAAAGTGATGTGTCGGTCTTTCTAGCACAGTGAAGTCGATGCACCATTTCTTTCCACATGGCAAGGTGATGCTTCGGTTTCAGTGGGGGCTTCCTTGGTTCCTATTAGAAATGGGTTCTTTGGTTGATAGTCAGGTTACCCCCTGTTCAAGCAAGGACCCTCACTCGAGTCAGGGTAAAAGAGAAACAGACTCAGCTAACCCCTGCTTACCCCCTTGGTAGATTGGCAGAGCAGTAGGCTTCACTTCAGAGTGCTAGGTGTAAAGTATGTGTACCAACACACACAGTAACTTAATGAAAACACTACAAAATGACACCACACCAGTTTAGAAAAATAAGAAATATTTATCTAAACAAAACAAGACGAAAATGAAAAAAATCCACAATACACAAGTCAAGTTATCAATAAAAACATCAAAAAGAGTCTTTAAGTAGTTTCAAACACACACTAACGCTGTCAGCGTGAAAAAGTACCTAGGGCGCGTCAAAAATAACCCCGCACGGGCGAGTGCGCATCAAAAAGGACTTGCGAGGCGTCGAGCCGGTCAGCACTCTCAGGTCCGGGCAGGCCTTGCGTTGTTTTTCCACGCACAGCTGTACTTGAGTAGAAATCCAGCCTCATGATGATCCAAAAACCCCGCAGCACGGGTTGTGATCTCCCAGCCTCCGTCAGCGATGCTGCGTGTTGTTTCTCCTGCTCCGTGTGTCGATTCTTCCGTCGCGTTCCCTGTAAGCATTGTTTCTCAGCTGCGGAGCTCGCGGCTCGTCGTTTCTTCATCCGCATATCGGAGTTGCGTCGATCTTTTCCCCACACAGCACTCTGTGCGTGGATTTCTTTGTCTTTAGGCTGCCAGCTTCTCCTTTCAGGGTCCCAGGAACTGGATGGGCACCACAGTGCAGAGTAGCAGTCTCTCCAGAGACTCCCGGTGCTGGCAGAGAGAAGTCTTTGCTGTCCCTGAGACTTCAAACAACAGGAGGCAACCTCTAAATCAAGTCCTTGGAGATTTTTTGTCAAGATGGAAGGCACACAAAGTCCAGTCTTTGCCCTCTTACTCTGGTAGAAGCAGCAACTGCAGGATAGCTCCACAAAGCACAGTCACAGGCAGGGCAGCTCTTCTTCCTCAGCTCTTCAGCCCTTCTCCAAGCAGAGGTTCCTCTTGTTTCCAGAAGTGTTTCTAAAGTCTGTGGTTTTGGGTGCCCTTCTTATACCCAATTTTTCCTTTGAAGTAGGCCTACTTCAAAGTAAAGTCTCTTTTGAATGTGAAATCCTGCCTTGCCCAGGTCAGGCCCCAGACACTCAACAGGGGTTTGGAGATTGCACTGTGTGAGGGCAGGCACAGCCCTTTCAGGTGTGAGTGACCACTCCTCCCCTCCCTCCTAGCACAGATGGCTCATCAGAATATGCAGGCTCCACCCCAGCAACCTTTGTGTCACTGTCTAGTGTGAGGTGCAACCAGCCCAACTGTCAACCTGACCCAGACAGGGAATCCACAAACAGGCAGAGTCACAGAAATGGTATAAGCAAGAAAATCCCCACTTTCTAAAAGTGGCATTTTCAAACACACAATCTCAAAATCAACTTTACTAAAAGATGTATTTTTAAATTGTGAGCTCAGGGACCCCAAACTCCACATGTCCATCCACTCCCAAATGGAATCTACACTTTAATCAGATTTAAAGGTAGCCCCCATGTTAACCTATGAGAGGGACATGCCTTGTAACAGTGAAAAAAGAATTTAGCAATATTTCACTGTCAGGACATATAAAACACATTACTATATGTCCTACCTTAACCATACACTGTACCCTGCCTTTGGGGATACCTAGGGCCTACCTTAAGTGGGTGGTACAATCAGTGCTGCAGGCCCACTAGTAGCATTTGAGTTACAGGCCCTGGGCACCTCTAGTGCACTGTACTAGGGACTTACTAATAAATCAAATATGCCAATCATGGATAAGTCAATTACATACACATTTTGTGAAGGAGCACTTGCACTTTAGCACTGGTTAACAGTGGTAAAGTGCCCAGAGTAGTACATTAAAATCAGAGTCCAGCACACATCAACAACCTGGGGAGCAGAGGCAAAAAGTTAAGGGAGACCACGCCAAGGATAAAAAGTCTCACAGTTCCTCAATATGATGTACAGATATTTTGACAACCAAGGATGATGAGTGGAAAATCCAGAATGCATTGTGAAGCAGCAACAGGCACTGTGTCGATTCGGCAGGAGATGCGGCAATTCTTCACCTGCGAGACAGGTGCTGCATCGATCTGGCAGGCATTGCATCAAATTTTGAAGTTGTTGCCTCGATTTTCCAATGCACTGGATTTTCTTCTCTTTTGTGAAGTCGTTGATAGCCCTGAGACTTCAGAATAGGAGGCAAGCTCAGTCCACGACCTTGGAGAGCAATTGTGTGGGAATACAGAGTCCTTCCAGCAGAGTCAGGGGCCAGTACGCAGCAGGGCAACAAGCAGGGCAGCAGTCCTTCCAGTAAAGCAACCTTGATGAGTCCTTTGGGCAGCCATTCAGTCCTTCTGACAGAGTCCAGTTATAGGTTCAAAAGTGTCTAATTTGGTCACAGATGCAGTGCATACACCGATGAGTACCTTTGAAGTGGGGGAAGCTCCAAAGAGTGGTTTTGAAGTGCACAAGTTCCCCTTTCAACCCAACCCTGTCTGCCAGGAGCCCTGTGGGGGTTATCAGTCTTTTGTGTGTGAGCAGGCCACTGACCTTTGAATTGTAAATGAGAGCCCCCCCCCACCCTTCCTGCCCAGGATGACCGATCAGTATGCAGAGGTAGCTGAGTGTCCTGTGTTTATGTCTGTCTGGGTGGAATGCACAAGGAGAGCTGTCAATCAGCACAGACCAGACATGACAAGGATATTTCTCTCAGATCAGAAATTACCACTTACAAGCATATAAGGGGATTTCTAATGCTGGCCTATGAGAGGAGCAGACTTCACAGTAGTGAAAAATGGTCTTGGGAGTTTCTCATGTCCAGGACATGCAAAACAGATAAGTACATGTCCTGCCTTTTATTTACATAAGACCCTGCCTTATGGGTTCCCTGGGGCCTACGTTAGGGGCTACTTATATGAAAGAAAAGGAGATTTTAAGGGTTGGCAAGTAGCCTCAAATGCCAAGTCAAAGTGGCAGTGAAAAAACACACAGAAGCCTTTCAGTGGCAGACCTGAGACGTGGTTAAGGGGCTACTTATGTGGGTGGCACAATCAGTGCTGCAGGCTTACTAGTAGCTTTTAATTTACAGGCCCTGGGCACGACTAGTGCATTGAGGGACTGCAGGTAAGTTAAATATGCCAATTGGGTATGAGCCAATGTTACCATGTTGAGGGTGAAGAGTACCAGCACTTTAACACTGGTCAGCACATTCCTAAAACCCACAAAAATTAGATCAGAAAAATGGAGGGAGGCAGGCAAAAAGTTGGGGGAAGACCACCCTAAGGCTGTCAGGTCTAACATGGTGAAATAAAAACCCAGGACTGGCACATTGAATCTTTAGTGAGGTGGAGTAATTTATCATCATAATAATGAGGGGTGTATGCCAGGACTTCTTGCCCCCTTATTGTTATGAGAACACCAAAACTACATAGTGCAGCATGCACAGAGACATATTGAGAAAGAGAGAGAAAGAGAGAGTGTGTGTGTGCGTGTGTGTGTTTATACCCCATGCTGTGAAGACTAGTTCAAACACTATCCTTGTGACGACCGGCATGTCAGGAGGAGCGGTCCCTGTGGCGTGTTTAGGTAGTTTCAAGTGAGTGCATCAAAAAACTAAAAGTGCAGTTATGTTTGGTTCTGTCTGCTTTCTACCCTTCCCCACTATCAAAGCACGCGTGGAGTTAGAATAGTAAATACACACTTCATTACTGTCAATGGCTGGTCCTCATAATTGTAGCTATGTCATGTTGTGTGTATGTGTCTGTGTGTGTAAACTGTTCAAATGGTCCTCTAGAAGATGTGTGTGTGTGTATATAAAGTGTGAGAATGTATAGCCCATGCTGTGAGGACCGCTTCACTCCTCATCGCATGGGTAAACACTGTCAGTTTCAGACAAACAGTATTCTTATGAGGACTGGTGCATTAGGAGGACTGGTCCCCGTAGTGTGTTTAGGTAGTTTCGAGCGAGTGCATCAAAGAACTAAAAGTGCAGTTGTATTTGCCTTGGTCTGCTTTATAACCTTTCGTACTATCGTAGCGTATGTGTAGGAGTTAGAATAGTAAATACACACTTCATTACGGTCAATGACTGATCCTCATAATTAAAGGTATTTCATGTTGTGTGTGAGTGTCTATGTGTGCACACTGTTCAAACTTTCCTCTAGAAGATGACACCACCAGCTTTATTTGGGGTGTCCCGTGCCCTCTCTTTAAAAATATATCTAGATAGCCCACTGTTATAGACTCACTGTTTTCAGTCCCAGGGGTTTCACCTCAAAATCATCGTCATCAGATGCAGTAGTTCAGGCTTCTCCAACAAGTAGTTCTAGTGCTTCTGGTAGCTGTCCAACTACCCGTAAGTAGCTCTCCTGTATGCAGCTCTACTTCCTAAATTAGAGGATTTTGATTGACTGGCCTAATATACATATACCAAAACTGAAAAGTGTGTATTTAAGATGAAATGTGTGAGTTTGTAGAACTCATAAGCTGACCACTGGAGAAAGAAAATGGTTGAATTTCCAAACTGTATTTAAAGCTGATAGTTGAGGGATAAATCATTTGGTGTTGGGGATGTTTATTACTACTATTATTATCTTGGAGCCAGGGACCCTGCAGCAATGATTTTTGTATATTTCCCATGTAAAGGCATTCCAAAATGACAAATCCATTTTTAGGGTTGAGCCTGCGTCGCATGCGCTTCGCTTGCGAGACCCTTTAGGGGTTAGAAAAGGGCTCAGAGCCCCGTTAACGTCACGTCAGTTGTCTTTCATTGGTTCGTGGGCTTGCCTATTAAAATATGCTTACTTTCATTAGTGGAAGGCACGCATCCGTCTTGCCTTTTCCGGTGGTTAGCCCTCCTAGAGCGCAGCGACCAAGAACTGAAAACATGCGAGGCTCGCTGTTTCCCGTCAGGTTTGTGGACTTCTTTTTATCTTTTGTTTGCAGCTTGATCTCGCTTGGCAGAAGTTGAGCGCTTTGCATAACATCGGCCATGTTACATAGTTAATTGCACTTTTTCCGGTTACGTAGATAATTGCACTTTTGCCGATAGGTTTCATTACAAGTGAACTGGAGTGAAGAGAAATACACAGAGACTCTTCATGAGTTGATTGCTCTTCTATTTATTTACGATATCAGTAAGGAAGACACCACAGCCCGCCGATCTGCTTACGGTTGAGAGAGTGAAGGAAGACACCCCGGCCTGCCGATCTGGTCCCGGTCTCCCTTCACTCACTCAACCGCCACCGTCACCATGGTTACCCCCAAGGTTCTCTTCAAGCGCATTCTAAGCATAGAATGCCACATGTAGCAGTGTGATTGCGCTGGTTTTTTCTTTCAATGTGGAAAGAAAAATCCGGTTGGGAGTTTACAACTGCTAATAACTCGGAGAAATGCGAGACCCTAGTGCATTGCAAATGCTTATTTACATTGCTGCTAGCAACTCTGCCTGATGGATGGTTACTGGTGCTAACATTACACAGGGTGGCCACTAAGGTAATCATGTCTGTGTGACTATCACAACTCTCCAATATAATAATATTAGTAGCTCGAAATTATTTTAATTGAACATAAGTAGTTTTTGCTAAAGGAAAGTTTGGCGACCCATGTGTCCACACATAGATACTTAAATAAAAAACATGAATGTGCCCAATGATTTTAAAATCACTTGAACACATATATTTCCCCGTTGCCTAATGCTTCTATTCACCCGCGCGCTCTTCTTCACAGAAAATGCCATCTTCTCAGGCCACCTCTGCGGCGCTCTCGCGCTAATAGAGTCAGAGAGCAGCGTGGAATCTGACGTTTCCCACGCACCTCCTCTGCTTCTTCTCGTGCTCGAGAGCCATTAAGAACCTGGCTGCAGCCAGCAGCAGGGCCAACGAGTGTTCGCAGAGCCTCCCACGCACCCCATCCTTCCGTGCATCTCATTCTCTGGCCTTGCCGCCGCAGTGCTGCCACCAGGGCGAAAACATTACGTGGGCTGGATCAAATGGGCCGAAAGTGATCCGAATCCTCGAAAAAGCTCACAGGAAGTGCTTTGCGCGGCCTCGTGACGAGCTGGGGCCCTGGATTTAGCTTACCTACATATGTAGGTAAACTGCATATTGCGCTGTCTCAATGTTTTGCGTTATAATAATACGTTTTCTTTTTTAACACATACCGCAATCGTGCTGCTTCTAAGCGCTGTAGATCACATATGATGCTACCACTCTGTCGGTACTAATTTTTGTGATCTCTGAGCACAGAAAGCTGAATTGGCATTACTGGGATTTTATGTCGCATTTGGGAGCATGAGAGGGACATGGGGTGCAAACCCCTGTTTAAACGTTGGTCTCCTTCGGCCAAGCAAGGTTAGGTGAAATCTGGGCCACTAAACATTGTGTAGTCTCTGCTCATGTTGCCAAACTTGACAGCCCTTCATGTCTTTCCTCGTTCAAAACGTTTACTTCCACAGGAGTAGACGGCGTTCAAAATGTTTACTTCTACAGGAGTAGACGCCAGCATCGTCTTTAAAAATATACATAGGTACTGCTCCTCACCAACTCTCATCCTTGACAACGTGGAACAACTGTACTCATTTGACAGCATCTTTGCCATACCCGTTTCCAAATGTATCTTCTCTGGTATTGTTCCCACCACTTTTTGTGTACATCCGGACATCAGCTCTATACTTCCTCTCAGATTAGGTTGGTGTAGTGTAATTATGGCCCTCATTACAACCCTGGTGGTTGGTGTTAAAGCAGCGTAATACCGCCAACAGGCCGGCGAAATTATTTTTTTAATCACAACCATGGCGGAAACCGCCAACATAGACAGCCACTTTAACACTCCGACCGCCACGTCGGTAGAAACATACACAGCGGCGGTAACTGCCAACAGACAGGCGGAACACAACAGGTTCCGCCCACTGTATTATAACACGCCCAACCGCCACCTTTTCCGGGGCGGTACCAACGGCATTAAACCACGGCGGAAACAGGACTTGGAACGGAAACCACTCACCTCTCGGCGCCCAACGAGGAACCAGGACACCATGGAGCCCGAACTCCAGGTCCTGCCCATGCTGGTATTCCTCCTTGTGTATCAGGAGAAGGAAAGACCACGGTGAGTACTGCACCTACAACAGGGTAGGGGGGAGGGAAAAGAGAGTGACACACACACGCAACACCCCCAACCCCCCCTCACCCACAACACCATACAAACAAATACATGCAGCAACATTACATATACACCCCCTCACCACCTGGAAGAACGCAAGGACAAAAGGAAATGTTTGTAACAAGTGTAATCAATAAAAATCAGATAGGGTAATTTAAAAAATCAGTATATACAAATATATACACCAACTACACAAGTCCGGATATCAATTAAATCATTGTCTGTGGGTCAGTGTCCCAAAATGCATGGGTGAAGCCCACACAAGATACCTGACTCGAAACGGAGAGAACATTGCAGGGGCATCAGATGGAAAATAAACAGGCACCTCATGGGGAAGGGGAGGGGGGACACCTCAGCCATATGAATGGATGACGCCACTGCTCCTCGAGGGGGCTCCATACCCACTGCTGTATCCTGGGGAGTGCAAAGCCACAGTCTCTCAAGTCTTTCTAGTGGGTGATTTGCCCACTGCTGTATCCTGGGGAGTGCAAATCCACAGTCTCTCAAGTCTTTCCAGTGGGTGGTTTGCCCACTGCTGTATCCTGGGAAGTGCAAAGCACAGTCTCTCAAGTGGATGTCAGTCTCCACTGGTTCTGGAGGGGGCTTTGTGCCCAGAGTGCTTCATCTTGCCAAGGACTGAGGTAGTGGATGTCAATCTCCACTGGTTCTGGAGGGGGCTTTGTGCCCAGAGTGCTTCATCCTGCCAAGGACTGAGGTAGTGGATGTCAATCTCCACTGGTTCTGGAGGGGGCTTTGTGCCCAGAGTGCTTCACATGCAGTGTGGCAGGTCCCATTCCCTCACCTGGGTGTGTGTGCCACGAGATTGCCTGGGAACAGGTAGAATGATACGCCATGGAGGCAGAGACACACCCCACCCTGCTGCGACTTCGCCTGCCACCTGCAGGTACAAACAGGATAGGATAATCCTATTGTCCAACAGTGCTGGGAGTCATGCCTCATGGATGCTAGGCAGGGTCTAAGACGTCTCCTGCAGCCTCGGACGGCTGCCCACTGGGGATGATTGCCATGTCAGCTGTGGTGGCACTGTCTGAGCACGTCACAGGGCTGGTGGCGTTGGTTGCGGCAGTGTCTGTGGCGGAGGTGCTGGTGGTGGTGCATGTGTCTGCACATGTTGAGGGACACAGCAGGATGTCTCCTGCAGCCTCGGACGGCTGCCCACTGGGGATGATGCTGGGGACTGTTGCTGAAGCAGCAGACGTGCAGGTGGCGGTGCTGGTGGCGGTGCTGATGGCGTTGCAGGTGGCGGTGTCCACCGCCGTACAGGTTGATGTTGTGGTTGACATAAGGGGTGACTCTGGTCCCTCAGCCTGAGCCACCATGCAGTGTCCTGACCTGCTCTTCGGCTTGTGTCCCTTCCCCACCTTTGATGTTGCTGCTGGTGTCTTGCCACTGTCCCCTTTTGATTTGGAGGAGTCCTTGCTTGCTGGTAGGTGCGGCTTCTCCCTTTGGCATGTGGGCACCTTCTTCACCTTGGCAGGTGGTGGAATGGCCTGCTCCTTGGCCTCACTAGGTCGCACACTGGCAGCCCTGATGGGTGGCGCCCGCGATAAGACCAGAGTTGCTGGGACCGCTGTGCTTGAGGATTTGGTGGCTGAGGTGCTGGCCTGGGACCTGGACAGCCTGGCCCTAGGGGAAGGACGGGGGGGGGAAGGTGTAGGGAAGAGGTCAATGTTAGCCAGGAAAAGTTTCTTTGACACACTGGGATGGGGAGATAGAGGGGGTTTGGGAGTGGACGAAGAGGTAGTGGTTGTAGGAGGTGTACGTTTGCTGAATTTGGGTGAAGTTGCATGAGCCAGAGGCTGTTGTGAGGTGAATGGCTGTTGGGTGGGTGTGTGCCTGCGTTTGTGTACTTTGGGAGGAGGGCTCACAGACACACAATGGGAGAGGACACAGGGGATGTGTGAATGGTAGTGGGGGTGGTGAGTGCATGTGAGTGGTGTGTGGTGATGGGCATGCTGGTGATGGAGGTAGTGGCTGAGGATGTAGTGCATGCAGGTGTGAGTGGAGACGAGACAGGGAGGAAGGAGGAGGACATGGAGGCGGGGGCACAGTTGAGGCAGTGGATGTTGGTGTGTCTGCATGGGTATATTGCTTGTGTGAGTTCCTGTGGGATGTGTGGTGCTTAGGTGTGCCATGTCCACTCTTGTGTGTTGGTGAGTGTGCATGCTGGTCTGATGGTGTGCTTGGGATAGGCTGAGCTACAGGGGGTTGGGTCTGGGTGGAGGAAGTTAAAGGGGGGAGCTTGGACACAGACAATGGCTGCCATCAGTGCTGAGGCCAGAGTCTGAAATGCTCTCTGTTGGGCCGCCTGGCCAGAATGAATGCCCTCCAGGTATGCATTTGTTTGCTGCAAATGCCTCTCAACACCCTGGATGCATTCAAAATAGTAAATTACCCAACAGTGACGGATCTCAGGAGGTCAATAGCCTCCTCACTGAGGGCAGCAGGGCTGACTAGAGCAGGGGCTGAGGTGCCTGGGGCAAAGGAGAGGCCCACCCTCTGGGTGAGCGAGCACGGGAAACATGCTGAGGGGCTGTTGGGAAGGCGGTGCTGGTAGGGGGGGTGGGGGCTGTACCTGTTGATGTGGGCACAGAGGTGCCCGACATCGCAAGGGAGCTCCCATCAGAGGAGGAGTTGCTGTCGTGGTGTATGCTTCTGTCCCCGTCATGGAGCTCCCCTCGCCCTCCGTCCCACTGGTGCCTTCAGACTCCGTTACTTCACCCTCCACTGCCATGTGGGATGCAGCTTCCTCCTCCTCTGGTGCCACTGCTCCTCCACCAGATGATGCTAATGCACGCAAGAACAGGGTGACAAAACAAAAAGTGGGGGAAAGACAGAAGAGACACATGGTCAGTGCATGCAACACCACTACCGTTGGCGGACACAACACACAGGGAGCAGCCCTAGGCACTAAGCCATGCACTAACAGTGCAGGGGAATAGCACATGCACAAGGGGGACTCTGTCTAGACCCATTTCATGCACTGCTGGAACCCATGGGAGCCTGACTAGGTGTAGAGGACAAATACCACCTTTGAGGTTGGAGTAGAAATAAGGCTGCAAAACAATGGATCTATCTTTGCGCGTCTTCCCTGGCCTAGGGGAACCCACTGGCCAGCCACCCCCACCCAGACACCTCGTCAAGCGCGCAGAGTCTGCTGAATGAGAGTGTACTCACCCCCTTGTGGCTACTGTGATGCCCTCAAGCGCTCATCCAAATCCAGATATGCCACTGCCAGGATCCGGTACATTAGGGGGGGTCATGGTGCGATGGGCACCCCTTCCACATTGGAAGGCCATCCCCAGCTGGACCTCTGCCATCTTCTTGCTCCAGCGGTGCAGGTCTTCCCATCTTTTCCAGCAATGGGTGCTCCGTCTATGGTAGACCCCCAGGGTCCACACTCCCTTGGCGATGGCACGCCAAACACCCTTCTTCTGGTCGGCGCTGACCTAGAGGAAAAGTGAAGTTATAATGGATGTTACTCTCCCGTACAGTTCTTCTCACATGTTGCCTAAAAACCTCCCACATTGGCCCAGACATACATACACACACACTATCCTCACATGCTGACCTGTCCCCCCCTCTTCCATCCACGACACTTCATGCAATCATGTGCCATCCACCATGCTCACAGTGTACTCACCTGTTTGTCTGGAGGACCGTACAGTTGCATGTAATGGGGGAGGACCCCATCCACTAGTTTCTCCAACTTCTCTGAAGTGAAGGTAGGGGACCTTTCCCCCAACACTGTAGCCATTGTCGCTTCCAGACATAGGTCACAGCAGCACTTGCAGTGTAGGTCCTCTCCTGTTGAAGGTCAGGTATCAAGTGAGGGAACAGATAGAAAATGACGGCCACGTCCGCGGCACTGCGTACCGTCACTGCCAGCGTACATCGTCATTGGCTCCTGGAACCCATAGGGCCCAATGTTAACCAATGCTGAATTGCGCCGCAGTCTTTGACTGCCTACCGCAACGGTGTACAACGCCAGCGCAGTTACCTCATTTCCCCTTGCCCCACCTTACAGGTGAGGCAGCTGCCATTTCAGAGGGCCACATGGCAGGCCAAATAACTGTGTCACACCTATTTAGGCCAGGAATACGGACAGACAAAGGCACATAGAGAAAATGTAAAGTTTTTGCAAAACAGCATTGTGATACCTAAGTGTTGTATGACCCTCTGCTTACCGTTCTCCTCCATAGGGCACGTCCGTTGGGGCAGGTGATGAGATGGCGGAATCCTCCATTATACAGACCCCTGGTGGACCTGTCACCAATGGAAGACATACTCATTATCACTTACAGACTTGATTGTGCAACAATTCAGGAACTGTGTGCCCAGTTGGAGCCTGATCTGATTTCAGCTATCCGCCATCCCACAGGACTCCCCCCTCTAATGCAGGTCCTGTCTGTACTCCATTTCCTGGCCTGTGGGCCTTTTCAGACAAAGGAAGCCATGGCATCAGGGATGTCCCAGCCAATGTTCTCTAACGTGTTGTCCAGAGTGTTGTCTGCCCTGCTGAAACACATGCGCAGCTACATCGTTTTCCCTCAAGTGGAGGATTTGCCCACAGTGAAAGGTGACTTCTATGCCCTGGGACATATCCCCAACATCATTGGTGCCATTGATGGCACACATGTGGCATTTGTCCCCCCGCAGGAATGAAGAGGTGTACAGATACCGCAAAAGCTACCATTCAATGATTGTGCAGATTATGTGTTTGGCAGACCAGTACATCTCCCATGTGAATGCCAAGTATCCTGGCTCAGTGCATGACGCTTACATTTTGTGGAATAGCAGCATCCCTTATGTGATGTGCCAACTCCAGAGGCACCAGGTGTGGCTAATAGGTGAGCCTAAAGTCCCTACACAGTTTCACTTGCTGTCTGGGTATGGGAGATTCCCTAATGTTTGGAGGATGTCGAACAGTTGTCCCTCAATATTTGCAGGTGACTCTGGTTACCCCAACCTGTCAAGGCTACTGACCCCAGTGAGGAATCCCAGGACAAGGGCAGAGGAATGCTACAATGAGGCACATGGGTGAACTAGGAGGATAATCGAGCGTACCTTCGGCCTCCTGAAGGCCAGATTCCGGTGCCTCCATCTGACAGGTGACTCCCTATACTACTCACCGAAGAAGGTGTGCCAGATAATCGTGGCCTGCTGTATGGTGCACTACCTGGCTTTGCAACGCCAGGTGCCTTTTCTGCAGGAGGATGGGCCTGATGCTGGTCTTGTGGCAGCTGTGGAGTCAGTGGACAGTGAAGAAGAGGAGGCAGAGGAAGAAGATGTAGACAACCGAAACAACATCATCATGCAATACTTCCAATGAGACACAGGTAAGAAGATGGAACTGCTTCCCACATCTCATATTATTGTAGGACCTAGCATATGTCTGCCTTTTTATCTCTGTGTATTGACCCTGACTTGTCACTTTGGCTTTCCATTTCACAGATCTGGGTCCCAATTTGTGCCCTCTGCTATGTTTACTCCTGGCCTACAGCTGTGTAACATTGGTATGTGAACAAGTACATTGACATTGCTATATTCCAGAGATTTTGCAATTACACATTTGTGAAAGCACAGACTGACTCCAGATTTTTTGGTGATTCAAGGGTGTTTATTTCTGTGCAAATAAGTGGAGGGGTGTGTGAAATTGGCTGGGGTGATGGTGGAGGAATGTCCATGGCAGAGTCCTGTCTCTTGGTCTCACAGGTGCATTGTCCAAAGGGGCATAGGAAGTGGAGCTGGGGCAGTTTAAGGATGGACAGGGTGACAAAGTGGTACAGAAGGATGACAATCAGGGTGGTCTCATTTCTTGGCGGGGGTCTTGGCATTGTTCTCTGTCATTGTCCTAGATCTCAGGGACTGCTTGTGGGGCGGTTCTCCATCTGCAGGGGGTGGGGTGCTGGTGTCGTGGTCCTGTGGCAGTGCCTCCTGTCCACTAGCGCCAGCGAAGGTGGTGGGCAGTTCATCGTCCAGGCTAGTGTCAGGGGCCCCTTGTTGTGCCACAGTGTCCCTCCTGGTGTTCACGAGTTCCTTCAGCACCCCTACAATGGTGCTCAGGGTGGTATTGATGGATTTGAGTTCCTCCCTGAACCCCAAATACTGTTCCTCCTGCAGCCACTGTGTCTCCTGAAACTTGTCCAGTACCGTTGCCATCGTCTCCTGGGAATGATGGTAGGCTCCCATGATGTTGGAGAGGGCCTCATGGAGAGTCGGTTCCCTTGGCCTGTCCTCCCCCTGTCGGACAGCAGCCCCCCCAGTTCCCCTATGTTCCTGGGCCTCTGTTCCTTGAACTGTGTGCCCACTACCACTGCCCCCAGGTCCCTGCTGTTCTTGGGGTGCTGGGGTTAGCCTGGATTCCCTGTAGTGGTGAACACGCTGCTGTTTGATGTGTCCTGGGGACAGAGGTATGGGCCTGCTGGGTGGGTGCTGTGCTGGTGTTTCCAGAGGGGGGAGGCTCTGTGGTGGCCTGTGACTGTGTGAGGGGAACCAACTGTCCTGAGGTCCCAGATGGGCTGTTGTCATCAGTGTGGGCCTCTTCTGTGGGTGGAGCGGACATGTCTGGAACCTCCTGTCCGGTGACGTTGGGTAGAGGTCCTGCAAGGGTGTAAAGGCATGATTATTGCATCTGTGTGTGCCATGATGTGCAATGGGTGTACCCCAGTGCTTGCATTCCTGTATAGGACCTTGTGTGCCAATTGTTTAGGGGTCTGTGTGGATATGTGTAGTGGCCATGCATTGGGAATGGGTGTCCATGCTTTGTTGTTGCATGCAGGGCTTGGTGTTGGGATGTGTGGGTTGTGATAGTGGGACATATGTGAGGTGTTGGAGTGATGAGGGTGAGGGTGGGAGTATGTGATAGCATGCAGGTAGGGTGGGGGATGTAATAGTTAAGATTTGGTTACCAGAGTCCATTCCTCCTGCTACTCCTTCAAGGCCCTCAGGATGCAGTATAGCCAAGACCTGCTCCCCCCATGTTGTTAGTTGTGGGGGAGGAGGTTGGGGTCCGCCACCAGTCCTCTGAACAGCAATGTGGTGTCTTGAGACCACGGAACACACCTTCCCCCCTAGGTCGTTCCACCTCTTCCTGATCTCATCCCGTGTTCTTGGGTGCTGTCCCACTGCATTGACCCTGTCTACGATTCTACGCCATAGCTCCATCTTCCTAGCTATGGTGGTGTGCTGCACCTGTGATCCGAATAGCTGTGGCTCTACCCGGATGATTTCCTCCACCATGACCCTGAGCTCCTCCTCAGAAAACCTGGGGTGTCTTTTCGGTGCCATAGGGTGGTGTGGGTGATGTGAGAGGTGGTGTGTGTTGTGATGTGTGGGGTGATGTTTAGGGGTGTGTGGTGTTTTGTGCGTTGATGTGTATGTGTGATGGTGCTGTGTGCCTCTGTATGCTGGTGTCTTTGCTGTGCTGTCTCTCTGGCCTTCGTCAAAATATTTGGTAGTAAGGGTTTGTGGGTGGGTGTTTTATATTGTATTGAGTGTGTGGGAGTGGTGTGTGTATGTGTATCAGGTGTGTGTATTTGTAATTGTCCAATGTGGTTGTGTTTTGTACATGTGTGTGTATTTTGAGCTCGGCGGTGTGTACCGCCCATGGAATACCGCGGTTGAAAGTCCGCCCCGTGGATTAGTGGGTCGTGATAGTGTGGGCGGTCCACGCCAGTCCTCTGTACAGCAATCTGGTGTTTGGATACCACGGAACGCCGTTTCCCCCGTAGGTCATTTCACCTCTTCCTGATGTCATCCCATGTTCTTGGATGCTGTCCCACTGTGTTGACTCTGTCGACGATTCTTCTCCATAGCTCCATCTTCCTCGCAATGGAGGCATGCTGCACCTGTGATCCGAATAGCTGTGGCTCTACCCGGATGATTTCCTCCACCATGACCCTGAGCTCCTCCTCAGAAAACCTGGGGTGTCTTTGAGGTGCCATGATGTGGTGTGGGTGATGTGTGAGATGCTGTCTGTTGTGATGTGCGGGGGGATGTGTTTGTGTGTGTTGTTTGAGGTGCATGGATGTTGTATAAGTGATGGTGTTGTGTGTCTGGGGATGCTGGTGTTGTGTTTGCTAATCTCTCTCTCTGGCCTTCTTCAAAATTTTAGGTTGTAAGGGTTTGTGGGTAATGTAGGTGTGTGTATTATAGTGGTGTGGGTGTGGTGTGTGTATGTGTATCAGGTGTGTGTATTTGAATTGTCCAATGTGGTTGTGTTTTGTAAGTGTGTGTGTATTTTGATTCATGGGTCGTGATAGTGTGGGCGTATTCTTGTTGGCGTGACGGTGTGGTTTGGTATCGCCAGTTTATCACTGACCTTTGGAGGGTGGACTTGTGTGGGTGTCTGTATTGTGACGGATTCCGAGATGTGGGTCGTAATACCTGTAGCAGAATTCCGCCGCCGCAACAGTATGTTGGCGGTCGTCAGCACAGCGGAAAGCGGGATTTACCGCCAGGGCTGTAATGAGGGCCTATATGTCTTTTTCCCTCCCTCTTCCCCTCCCTTTAAATTTGGCTACTTATAATTAAGACTCCCAGATTTCCATTTTTACTGATTTTTTTACAGATAAATGCAGACAGAAAACAACATGTTTCCTGTCTGTATTTATTTTTAAAAGCGCAAAATACTGAAAATTGTGCTTGTTGCATGTTGTCTTTCTTGAATTTCAGAACAGCTGAGCAGACAGACAGCATGGGAAATTCAAACACAGGTTCCGATTTCCCTACTTTCTGACATATGTTAATATATATTTGTAGTATAACACTGGTATTTATCTGAGGGTGTAGTGGTGCTATATTTGGCTGTTAAATTTGCTAAAACGCTACAGGCATCAAAGTATGAGGCATGTTTATCAGTTAAATAATTGTTGAAATATACCATTTTAGATTCCATATATTCTCAAAACACAAAATAAATATGGATAACTATCAATAGGATGGCCAAAGAATAAATATGGATACAGACAGAAATGTAAAAAAATAAATACCTTAAAACTGGGAGCCGTACTTATAATGCAGAAAATCACTACCACCTCTCAATTTCCTCCACTTGTTCTTGTCCCAGACTCTCAAAATGTTGCAGAGTGGTTCACCTAGCTTCTGCAGTTAGCATGGGATATAAAATTAAAGCAAATCAATAACCACCAATCATAACACCTCCAAAGTAAATTATAACCAAGCTAATTAAATTATAATTTTCACGTGTATCTCTCACTACTCCTCCTCCATCACAGTGCTAAGAGCTGCACCCCATAAACAAGATAAAAGCACCATTCTGGTCACTCATGTACAACACCAAAATACTTTCTACATGGGATCAAAACAAATCTAACACTGACAATCATGAAATCCCAACAGTTATATAATAGGATAATAGGATTTGGGGCCCCACCAGTGGGTGTGAAGTGCTGTATAAATGATACAACAAACAAAAATTCATGCCTTTTGACAAGAGAGTCATGTCCCGTGTGGGCCCCAGCAGGGAATCTAGCTTCATGATAAGATCAGGTTGGATGTGGGTATGTTAGTCATAGAAATAAACTACCCTCTTACCAGAAGCCAGTACAAATGTGTTTTGGAAAATTCAGACTTCAGATTAGTCTCAATTTAGGAGACACATTAACCCCTACTTTGCCAGGCCTTTTCCCCCTCAGGTGCTAGGCCTGTTTTTGGCTATTTTGGGCAGTTCACACTTAGGCCCTCATAACTTTTTGGCCGCATAAGCTACCCATGCCAAATTTGCGTCCTTTTTTCCAACATCCTAGGGATTCTAGAGGTACCCAGAGTTTGTGAGTTCCCCTGGAAAAGACCAAGAAATTAGCTAAAATAGAGCGAACATTTTGTAAAAAAAAAAACAAATTTTGGAAAAAGGGCTGCAGAAGAAGGCTTGTGTTTCTTCCCCTGAAAATAGCATCAACAAAGGGTTTGCAGTGTTAAAATCACCATCTTCCAAGCTTTCAGGAACAGGCAGACTTGAATCAGAAAACCACATTTTTCAACACAATTTCGGCATTTTTACTATTTTTTGTGCTTTTAGTCTCCTTCCAGTTAGTGACATAAATGGGTGTGAAACTAATGCTGGATCCTGGACAGCTAAACATTTCTAAAAGGTAAGAAAATGTTGGGTGATGCACGCAAGCCACATCTCCCTGGACTCCTCCAGGTGTCTGGTTTAAGAATGTCTGGGTTCCGTAGGTTAGATGAACGCCACACTGGGTACCAAAAACGTAAGTGCCTACTCACCTGGAAAAAGAGGTTGTTTTGTAATAGATTATTTTGGTGTATCCACATCCTTCTGTGATGTTCCAAACACTAACATTGTGAAAAGAAACACACTTAGGTTATGTTAAAAAGACCCCTCACCCACCAACCAAGTTGGTGGCATGCTACATCATTGGGGTCCCACCCGAGACACCTAGCATGTCATAGGTGTGCTGCGACGACTGATTACAGCAGAGCAGGGTTTGTCATTTTTACCACACTTACTGATTGGATTTGGCACAAGGGTGAATGATGGTTCAGTAGATCAAATTTTATTCACAAGAGATTTCACAAACATGAAATGCACTGTTAATAATTGAAAGGCCAAATAACAGAAACAATGACTCACAGCTGGTGAGCTGTAAAGCTGCGTCAAGGCACCAACCGCTTTACAGCCATTCACACACCTTTCATACATGACATGCACAAGACCATTCACGCTGCCAACTGTGGGCCGAGCACATTACAACACTCTCATCAACAGACAGTGCCATTCAAGGGCCCATCACTTGCATACACCCACATGCCTGATGCAGCAGTCACACCAGTTGATGGGAGTGTGTGGACTGGCATTTGGCTGGAAGTTTGTTGCCGTGGCCAACAGCAAAGCACTACTTACACCACCAGCCAAGCGTCACTCCACGCACACCGCCAGCCTAGCTCCACTCAGTGCACACCGTCATCACTTTTATTTTTTTAAACAACAAATAAATTACTAACTAATGAGAAATAATTACAAAACTACAAACACAAAACTCTAACTAAATACATGACAGTAATGCCAACCATGAAACTGAACATATGAAAATATAAAACAGGCAGTTTACACTCACAGTAGTTCCCAGTAATTCTTCTGGGTGTGGTAACTCCTGAAACAGCCAGCCACACACAACCCAGGCTTTGAAGGACAGTCAGGGCAGTACATCCGTCTCTCTCTCCGGATACCTCTTTGGGCACAGACTCTACATTTCTTAATGCGCAAGTCTTTTTAGGAGTGGGAGGAACGTGATCAGGAAAGTGGTGATCTTTCAATCTAGTCACATCCTCCAGCACTGCTACTCTAGGAGCTCTTGCCTGTTCCACCACAATAAGGCTCTCTATCACTTACTCCTGAAATTTACCAAATGTCATCCTTGACTCAGGGGAACAATCCTTGAACATAATAAAAGCATTAAAAGCTACCAAATGAAACAAATGAATGGCCAACCTTTTATACCACACGTAAGACTTATGAAGAGTAGTGTAAGGTTCCAACTTCTGATCTACTCTATCAACACCACCCGTATGCTTATTATAGTCCAAAATGCATGCAGGTTTGTGCACTTCCGCAGCCTGATCCCAAACAGCCACAGGTGAAGGACACTTATCATGGATGGTAGTTAGCATGTACACATCCCTGCCGTCTGAAACTTTCAGAGCTAGCAGCTCATTACTCCGCAAGGCACTGCACTGTCCCCTCTCAAGTTTTTTACAGACAAGCTCCCTTGGATAGCCTTTCCAGTTAGAATGAATTGTGCCACAAGCAACAGTCTCCATTTTGAACAATTCCTCGAACAACTGCACTCCAGTGTAGAAGTTATCTACATACAAATGGTGACCTTTGTTAAACAGTCGCCTACCAAGTTCCCACACAATTTTCTCAATAACTCCAAAAGTGGGAGGACAACCAGGGGGATCAGTACTGGAATCCCTACTAGTATAGAGCTGGAAATTATACACATATCCTGTACTACTTTCAGACAGCATATACATCTTAATTTCATAATGTGCTCTCTTGCTAGGAATGTACTGCTTAAAAACCAAATGCCCCTTGAACAGGACCAAAGACTCGGACAAACTTATTTCTTTACTTGGAACATACACCTCTGAAAAACAATCTACAAAATGAGCAAGGACAGGCCTAATCATAAAAAGATGGTCACAATCAGGGTGATCTTGTGGCAAGGCTAAAGCATTGTCAACAAAATTAAGCATCTGAAGAAGAAGCAAATACCGATTACGAGTCATGGTTGCAGGAAATATAGCTGTTGCCATCAAGGGGCTAGTAGACCAATAAATAGCCAGTGACGGCTTCCTCATCAATCCCATAAAAAAAGTCAAACTGAAGAACTTTTTCATGTCTTCCAGATTTGTGGGAATCCACTGGGTAGCTTTAGACTGAGCCCTCAGTCTGGCAGCGTTGTCCCTCAAGTACTGCTCCGCATTCAAATTAGTCTGCTCAACAAACTCATCCAAAAAAGCATTCTCCATTAACAATTCAAAGAAATTGACAGGCAAAAAGTTTTCCTTACTTACTCTACACCATGGGAGACCATTAAAGGCAGGCAACTGTGGCTGCTCCATGTTTGGGGCAACCCAGGTGTCAGGTCTTCCAATGGGAAACCTTTCAGCCCCAGGCTGCTGCACTATTGGCACATCAGTGTCCTCTTCTAAAGCAGGCCCTTCATTTGCACTCAGAATGGCTTCCTCATCAGAAGATTCCTCTCAGACAGAAAACTCACTGCCAGAACTGCTCACTTCCTCCTCTGCCTCAAATGCAGTCAGTCTCATACTCATGGTCAGAATACGACTCAAAAAGCATGCCAACAACCTGCTGAGCGGTCACTCTGCGGCTAGCCCTTATCCTTTCTAAAAAGTGTAACTTGCCAAATGCGTCAAAAACAACCAGCACTGTCTAAAATAAGTAATACACAAAGTGTGGCTTTATCACAAAGAGTTCTGTATTCAAAAACTATACCATTCACATGACTGAAAAAGCTAGACTCACCAGCAACTACTCTGCACAGACACAGCAATCACCACTGATATCCCACTAAAAGGAAAAAAGAAAAGCAAATTAGACATAAGACAACACAAATATCATTGTGCACAAATCTAAGGACAATTTCACACACAATCCTGCAGTTAGTACACCACCTATAAACATGTCATTCATGCATGGCAATAATACTCCATAGGAGTAAACTGTTTATACTTACCTAAAACATGCAACTGCGCAAACCACAGGTCAACCACTGCGAAAACCGGAAGGAGCCACAGCAAAGGAAGCAAAAGCTTAGAACTAGAACAAAAAGGAGAAATAAACTGTTATAATCACAAATGCAAATACTTTGCCAATTAACAAACACCCCGCAACCAAGCATTTAGAAATTTTCCCTCGTGCCTAAGTGGATTCTGCCACACTTTGGGGCATATGGGCCTACAAAAAATAGGCAGATCTTGGGGGCAGAAATGGCCAACTGTTCTGTGCCCCCTTTGGGGGTGACCCTTGCCAAAGGGGTGCCCCTCAACACAAAAAAAAACAAAGGCACAAAAAAAAAACCCTGGTGTCCTGGTGGCTTCTGCACCACCCCCGCCCTTGGGGGCAGATAGGCCTAAACAAATTAGGCCGATTTACTGTCAAATGGGGTAGAAATGGCCACCCCTCCATACAAAACACACACACACACAAGATTCCTGGGGGCATATTTATACTCCGTTTGCGCCGAATTAGCGTCGTTTTTTTCGACGCAAATTCGGCGCAAAACTAACGCCATATTTATACTTTGGCGTTAGACGCGTCTAGCGCCAAAGTATGAGGAAAGAGCGTCATTTTTTTGCGTGAACGCCTTCCTTGCGTTAATGAGATGCAAGGTAGGCGTTCCCGTCTAAAAAAATGACTGCGCCGCAAATGCGTTGTATTTATACTCCCGGCAAAAATGACGCCCGGGAGTGGGCGGGGCAAAAAACCCTGCATTTGCGCCGGATTTTAGCGCCTGGGTCAGGGCAGGCGTTAAGGGACCTGTGGGCTCAAAATGAGCCCACAGCTGCCCTCCCATGCCCCCAGGGACCCCCCCTGCCACCCTTGCCCACCCCAGGAGGACACCCAAGGATGGAGGGACCCACCCCAGGGACATTCAGGTAAGTTCAGGTAAGTATAATTGTTTTTTTTTTTTTTTTTTTTTTTTTTTTTGGCATAGGGGGGCCTGATTTGTGCCCCCCTACATGCCTCAATGCCCAATGACCATGCCCAGGGGACATAAGTCCCCTGGGCATGGCCATTGGGCAAGGGGGCATGACTCCTGTCTTTACTAAGACAGGAGTCATGTAAATGGCATCTGGGCATCGTTAAAAAATGGCGCAAATCGGGTGGAGGCGATTTTTTGCGTCAACCTGACTTGCACCATTTTTAAGACGCCCTAGCGCCATTTTTCCCAACGCCGGCGCTGCCTGGTGTACGTGGTTTTTTTCCACGCACACCAGGCAGCGCCGGTCTGCTTGCGCCGGCTAACGCCATTCAATAAATACGGCGCCCGCATGGCGCTTCAGAATGGCGTTAGCCGGCGCAAAAATTTTTGCCGCTAAACTGCGTTAGCGCAGTTTAGCGTCAAAAAGTATAAATACGGGCCCTGGTGTCTAAGCAGATTCTGGAGCATATGGGCCTAAGAAAATAGTCCAATCTTCCCCCAAGGGGGGCAGAAATGACCATCAGTAATGTGCCCCCTTTGTGAGGCGACCATTGCCAAAGGGGCCACCCCCCACACAAAACACACACACACAAGATTCCTGGTGCCTAAGTGGATTCTGCCCCTGTTGGGGGCAGATGGGCCTAAACAAAATAGGCATATCTGCTCCCAAGGGGAGCAGAAATGGCTAACAGTTCTGTGCCCTCTTTGAGGGGTGACCCTTGCCAAAGGGGGTGCTCCCCAACACAAAACAAATACAAAAATCCCTGGCTTCTTAGTGGCTTCTGCTCCTCTTGGGGGCAGAAGGGCCTAAAAAAATAGGCCGATCTGCCCCCAAGGGGGGCAGAAATGGCTATCACGCTTATGCCTCTTTTGGGAGGGGTTAACCCATGCCCAAGGGGTGCCCCCCAAAAACACACAAATACAACAATCCCTGGGGCCTAGTGGGTTTCAACCCCCTGGGGGCCAGATCAGCTGAAAACATGGTCGATCTAGCCCCAGGGGGGCCGAAACATACAAAAATATCATGCGCCCATGGCAGCAATCCTTTTCCAGGGAGTTGCTGCTAGACAATATACAAAATAAAGTAATACCTGTTGTTTAGTGGGTTTCGACCCCCAGGGGGGTCGAAACACGGATAGATTATTGCCCCCAAGGGAGCGACCCTTGCCTAAGGGGTTGCTCCCCAAAATACACAATAAACAATCCCTAGTGTCTAGTGGGTAGATTCCTGCTCCACGATCGCAGGTCTTGCCCGCGATCGTGGAGCAGGAATCCACTCAAAACAGGCACAGGGGGAAACGAAAAACTCTTTCCTTTCACCCTGTGTCTGTTTTTTCCCCCTAAACCACCCCCGAGGAGAAGGACTTACCTGAAAAGGGTCCTCTCTCCAAGACGCGCTGAAAGCAAATGGCTTCCAGCGCGTCCCTGGCAGCATTTGATGATGGCGGCGCGCTGTGAGCGTGCCAACTTCATCAGTTTGCCGAGGGGGGGGTGGGAGGGTGGAAGGGGAAGCGAGTCCTCTTTCATCCCTGACAAGTGGTGTGGGTGGCAGGCCCATGGGGGAGCGCTAGTGCTCCTCTCATGGGCTGGGTGCAGGATGAGCGGTCTCGTTCTTGGCACACGGCAATCATGGCCGAGGACGAGACGAGCTTATACCGGGCACCTGAGAGGTTAAAAATACTTGATCTCCATATCCATCAGGTGTGCCCGACCCTTATACAAATTAAGAAAAGTGCTGAAGACACACATCTTTAAAGTGTGTCTCACTCAATCTGTACCTTTGGTTTGGAGTCATCTGCTAACATACTTTCTTTGTGCCTGCCTGAAGGAATTAAATATGAGCTGGTACGATCAGATGGAGGCTCCTGATGAGATTTGGAGTATCTGTCTGAAGGCCAAAACACACAGAAAACACTACACTTGGATGAGCTGAGCTTACAGCGAGCGCACAATGATGGATTCTTATTTAGGTTTCAGAGTTGAGCTGACATCAAGTGCTGGTCTCCTAGTTAATGAGGAGAGGAGTGAGGACTACTTGTCCACAGCTACAAGGGCATGCTTTGGGTGTGGTGCTGTGTAAGAGGGACCTGAGTATTGATCAACCCTATTCCCATCATCAAAACGCTACAACGGATTAGTTTGCCACATATTTTAGATGAACACAGTAGTCAAAATTATTTAGTAGTGTTTGACTCACTTCAATTATTTGAAGATGTATGTCGATTTATTTAATCCAAGTAGAAGAGCCACATGTAGCAGTCTCTGTGAAGATTGTCCACTTGCTTGCACAATATTAATTGTTTAACCTGGCATCTTTGGTGTGGTTTCCCCTCACTTTTTGCCTTCAGACCTCCTGGTTTTGCTGACTTTCTTTTTGATGGCCTTCAAATTATTTGCACTTCACCACTGCTAACCAGTCCTAAAGTGCTAATGCTTTCTCATAAAAAAACATGGTTATATTGGTTTGTCCCTAGTTTATTCTACCTGTTAGAAATGGGGTCTCTGGTTGGCAGTCAGTTTGCACTCTGTCCAAGCAGGGACCCTCACTCTAGTCAGGGCAATGGAGATGCACACTTTAGATAACCCCTGCTCACTCCCTTGGCAACTTGGCACAAGCAGCCAGGCTTATCTCAAAGGCAATGTGTAAAGTATTTGTACCAACACACCCAGTAGTACATTGAAAACACTACAAAATGGACACCACACCAGTTTAGAGAAATAGGCAATATTTATCTAAATCAAACAAGACCAGAACAACAAAAATCCAACATACACAAGTCAAGATATGAATTTTCAAAAGATTAAGATTCTTACGCCATAGAAAACAGTGGAAACGTTGTTACACAAAGTACCTTGTTTGCGTCAAAAATTAAGCCACACGGACGAGCGTGCATAGGAAAAGTCAGCGATGCATCGATTCCTTACTTGCAAGTGAGGCCATGCGTAGTTTTTTCTCCAGTTGAGTCGGCGATGGGTCGTTTTTCTCTCCCACAAGAGAGCAATGCATCGATTTCTGGACAGGAACCTCGGATCCATGCAAGCTTTTTGACACACTTCAATGATGTGTGAGAAATCCGGTCGTACAGTGTTTGAAAACCACACTGTGTTGGGTCTGTGTCATTATCAGCAGCAGCAAGCGGGTATTGTGTCATTTCTCCAGCCGCAATGCATCGATCTCCCAGCTGCGATGCAGGTGGAGCGTCGATTTTAGCCGCAAAGCGTGTGGCGTGTCGTTTTTCAGCCACGTTGCAGGTGGTGTGTTGAAATTTTCCCCACACGGCGTCCTATGCTTGGATTTCAGACCTTGTCCTAGCAGCTTCACCTTTCAAGGGCCCAGGGATTGGATGGGCACCACTTGGCAGGGCAGGGGTCTCAGCAGAGAGTACAGGTGTTGGCAAAGGAAGTCTTTGATGGCCCTGAGACTTCAAAACAGAAGGCAACCTTAGTCCAAGCCCTTGAAGATTCTTCACAAGCAGGAATATACCACAAAGTCAAGTCTTTATCCTCTCTCAGGCAGAAGCAGCAACTGCAGGCCAACCCAGCATAACACAGTCACAGGCAAAGTGGCAGTACTCCTCCTCCAGCTCTTGTGTTCAGCAGAGGTTCCTCTTGATTCCAGAAGTAATTTAGAAATCTGGGGGTTTTGGTCCACTACTTATACCCTTTTCTGCATTTGAAGTAGGCAAACTGCTTCAAATGAAAGTCTCTGTTGTTCACAAGATCCTGCCTTGCCCAGGCCTGGCTCCAGACTTGCTCCAGGGCATGGGAGACTGCATTGTGTGAGGGCAGGCACAGCCCATTCAGGTGTAAGCAACCACTCCTCCCACTGCTCTTGCTCAGATGGCCCATCAGCATATGCAGTCTACACCCCAGCTCCCTTTGTGTCACTGTTTAGAGGGGAGGCACAAACAGCCCAACTGTCAGTCTGACCCAGACAGGGAATACACAAGCAGGCAGAGTCATGGAATGGTCTAAGCAAGAAAATGCCCATTTTCTAAAAGTGGCATTTTCAAACTGACAATTTAAAAACCAACTTTACCAACAGATGTATTTTTAAATTGTGAGTTTGGGGACACCAAACTTCTAATTTCTATCTGCTCCCAAAAAGATATTTAAAGGCAGCTCCTATGTTAACCTATGAGAGAGATAGGCCTTGCAACAGTAAAAACAAATTTGGCAGTATTTCACTGTTAGGACATGTAAAATACAGCAGTACATGTCTCACCTTTAACATACATTGCACCCTGCCCATGGAGCTACCTAGGACCTACCTTAGGGATGCCTTACATGTATAAAAATGGAAGGTTTGGCCTGGCAAGTAGGCACACTTGTCAGGTCGAATTGGCAGGTTAAAACTGCACACAAAGATACTGAAGTGCCAGGTCTGAGCCATGTTTACAGGGCTACTGATATGGGTGGCTCAACCACTATTGCAGGCTCACTAGTAGCATTTGATTTAGAGGCCCTGGACACCTCAGCTCTACTTTACTAGAGACGTACTAGAAAATCAAACATGCCAATCATGAAAAAGTCAATTACACATACAATGTACACAGGGTGCACTTGCACTTTAGCACTGGTGAGCACTGGTAAAGTGTCCAGGGTACCAAAAACAGTCCAGCACACAGTCAAAACATGGGAAGCAGAGGCACAAAAGACAGGGGAGACCATGCCAAGGATGCTAGGTCTAATACCACCTATAAGTCCCTAGTAAAGGGAACTACATGTGCCCAGTGCTTATAGACTAAATACTACTAATGGACCTGCAGCAGTGATTGTACTATCCACTTAAGTAGCCCTTCAAACATGATTCAGACCTGCCATTGTAGAGCCCACATGTGCAGTTTTGATCTGCCATGTCGACCTGGCAAAACAACCCTTATGCCAGGCCAAAAACCTTATATAAGTCACCCATAAGGTAGGCCCTAGGTAGCCCACGGGGAGAGTGAAGTGTATTTAAAAAGTTGGACTTATTCTTTGAAGTTTTACATGTTCTGGTAGTGAAAAACACGTAAATGTGTTTTTTACTACTGCATCACCTATCTCTCTCATAGGATAACCTTGGAGGTGCCTTATAAACCTTTATAAAAATAACTTCCAATTGGGAAGAAATAGATTTTTACATTTGTTGTCTCTGTAATCACAATCTAAAATCATTTATGTTGAAGTTGGATTTTAGATTGCAGTTCTGAAAATGCCACTTTTGGAACATTGTCCTTTTCTTGCTTTAGCCATTTGGTGCATGAGTCTCTGCTTACATGTCGGGGTGGGATGGCAGCTGGACTTTGTGTGTTCCTTCTAGACAGCTGCACACAATGGGAGATTAGGTGTGGTCTGATGGGCCTTGATGGGCCTTCCTGGGCAGGATGGGAGGGAGGAGGTGGGCGCAGCCTCACTTACAGCTAAATAGGCTGTATCCTGTCCACATACAAAGTACTGCATAACTCCCTGGAGTGAGTCTAGAGACAGGCAGAAGGGCAGGGACTCTGTGTACTTCAAAGGTATGTCTTTTGAGTCTCTTACACTTCAAAGTACTAACTGGGTATAAGTACTGAAGCTCTTAAACCACCACTTCAGTACACTTCTGGACCTGTGGATACTTTGCCAGGAAACAGGACTGCTGTGCCACTGAAGGACTGCCTCTCTGCTGGACTGCTACTCTGTTGGACTCCTGCCTTGCTATGCTGACCTGAAGCTTACTGCCCTCTTGCTTAGGAGTGAGAAGGACTAGACCTGAATATCTCTAACCCAGAACCCTGGGTGTCTCCAACAGCTAGTTGGCTAGCCTCCTCATCTGAAGCCACAGGGACATAAAGGCTTCCACTTATCCTGCTCCTGGACTCTGCCGTCTGTGAGTCTGCCCTACCAAAAGGTGCCACCTCAGTCCCAGGCCCTTGGAAGTGTGCCTAAGATGCTTGCTCCTGTGGAACCAATGCATCCTCTGCTGCGGGAGCAGAACCAAGGCATTTCTGCTGTTGAGTGGAACAGAACCAGGGCATCACATCTGCTTCCTGAGTCAGAACTGACACAACAGACTAGCATCGCCACATATTCGAACTGGCATATCACCTTTGGATCCACCACTGTGTAACACTTTCTCCAATGCCAGTTCCTCACATCTCTTGTAGATGGCAGCCTTGACTACCACGTAGATTGGAATCAAAACACATAGGGCCTCATTACAACCCTGGTGGTCAGTGATAAATTGGCGGTAATATTGCCAAAAGGCCGGCAGTTAAAAAAAAAGAATTATGACCACGGCGGAAACCGCTAACACATACAGCCACTTTAACACACTGACTGCCAGGGCGGTAGCAACAAGCACCGCGGCGGTAACCGCCAACAGCCAGGCAGAAGACAATGTACCGCCCACAATATTACAACTGGCCTATCCGCCACCTTTTCCGGGGCGGTACCAAGGCCATCAAAAGCACAGTGGAAACAGTGCACAGAAGACAGAGGACTCACCTTCGGAGACTCAAGGAAGAACCACGCCATGGAGCCGGAACTGCAGGTGTTCCCCATGCTGGTCTACCTTCTCCTACACCAGTAATACCAACGCCAGCGACTACAACCACAGTGAGTACTTCCACCTAGCACACAGGGGAGGGGGATGGAAAAAGAGAGGGACACACACACACGCAACACCCCCACCAACAACCCTACCCCAACATCATACACACAAACAGATGCAATAACATTACATATTCACCCCGACCCCTCAGGAATAATGCAAGGACAAAATTATTTGAAGAAAGTGAGTGTAATAAGATAAAGAAGTAGAAATACTTCCTCAAAAATCAAAACAGTATTTACAGATATACAAATGAAGGGACACTGCCCAGTCCATAATGTCCATGGGCCAAAGGGGCATATAACATAGGCCAAGGCCCCACTTAACTCCTGCCTCAATACGGAGAGAACACTGCTGGGGCATCAGGTCGAAAATACACAGGCACCTCAGGGTTAAGAGGAAGGGGGGGGCACCACAGCAGGAAAATGGTACAACGCCACTGCTCCTGGAAGGGGCTACATGCCCTCTGTGATGTCCCGGGGAGTGTAAGGCCACAGTCTCTCAAGTGGGCGGTTTGCCCACTGCTTGGTCCTGGGGAGTGCAAAGCCACAGTCTCTCAAGTGGGTGGTTTGCCCACTGCTTGGTCCTGGTGAGTGCAAAGCCACAGTCTCTCAAGTGGGTGGTTTGCCCACTGCTTGGTCCTGGGGAGTTCAAAGCCACAGTCTCTCAAGTGGGTGGTTTGCCCACTACTTGGTTCTGGAGGGGGCCTTCTGCCCAGTGTGCTTCATCCTGGCAAGGAGGGGTTGAGTGGATGCCTTCTTCCACTGGTTCTGGAGGAGGCCTTGTGCCCAGTGTGCTTCATCCTGGCAGGGAGAGGGTGAGTGGCTGCCTTCTTCCACTTGTCCTGGAGGGGGGCTTTGTGCCCAGTGTGCTTCATCCTGGCAGGGAGTGGGTGAGTGGATGCCTTCTTTCACTGGCTCTGGAGGGGGCCTTGTGCCCAGTGTGCTTCATTCTGGCAGAGAGGGGGTGAGTGGATGCCTTCTTCCACTGGTTCTGGAGGGGGCCTTGTGCCCAGTGTGCTTCATCCTGGCAAGGAGGGGGTGAGTGGATGCCTTCTTCCACTGGTTCTGGAGGGGGCTTTGTGCCCTGTGATGCAGCACATGGGGAGTGCAAGGTCACAGTCTCTCACCTGGGTGTCAGATTCACGAGATTTGCTGTGGGCATGATGCATGACACTCCATGGAGGCAGGACTACAGTCCATCTGACAGCGGTGGTGGCTGTACAGTGGTGGCAGTGCCGGTGCTGGTGTCGGTGCTGCCAGTGGTGGGGGGAGGCTCCAGCCCTTCCCCTGCAGCCTCGGACGTCTTCCCACCAGGGCTGCTGCTGCTGCCAGTTGTGCTGGTGGCGGTGCTGGTGTCGGTGCTGCCAGTGGTGGGGGGAGGCTCCAGCCCTTCCCCTGCAGCTTGGGACGGCTGCCCACCGGGGCTGCTGCTGCTGCCAGTGGTGCTGGTGGCGGTTCCAGTGCCGGTGCTGGTGGCGGTGCTGCCAGTGGTGGGGGGAGGCTCCAGCCCTTCCCCTGCAGCCTCGGACGGCTGCCCACTGGGGCCTCTGCTGCTGCCAGTGGTGCTGGTGGCAGTGCTGGTGACGGTGCCATTGGCAGTGCTGGTGGCGGTGCTGATGGCGATGCTGCCAGTGGTGGAGGGAGGCTCCAGCCCTTCCCTTGCAGCCTCGGACCGCTGCCCACTGGGGCTGCTGCTGCTGCCAGTGGTGCTAGTGGCGGTGCTGGTGTCGGTGCTGCCAGTGGTGGGGGGAGGCTCCAGCCCTTCCCCTGCAGCCTCGGACGGCTGCCCACTGGGGCTGCTGCCAGTGGTGCTGGTGGCGGTGCTGGTGACGGTGCTGCCAGTGGTGGGGGGAGCCTCCAGCCCTTCCCCTGCAGCCTCGGACGGCTGCCCACTGGGGCCTCTGGCTCCAGCCCTTCCCCTGCAGCCTCGGACCGCTGCCCACTAGGGCTGCTGCTGCTGCCAGTGGTGCTGGTGGCGGTGCTGCCAGTGGTGAGTGGAGGCTCCAGCTCTTCCCTTGCATCCTTGGATGGCTGAAGCAGCATGGTTGGTGGTGGGGGCTTAGATACTGTCACAGCACCAGGCCTCCTGTCCCTCCTGCCTGCAGGTGCAGACCCTTTGCTCTTTCCCTTGGCAGCTGGTGGTGCCTCCTTGCCCTTGGCAGCTGGTGATGCATCCTTGTCCTTGGCAGCTGGTGGTGCCTCCTTGGCAGCTGGTGGTGCATCCTTGGCCTTGGCAGCTGGTGGTCCTTTCTTGCCCTTGGCAGCTGGTGGTTGTTCCTTGGCCGTGCCCTTGGAAGCTGGTGCAGGCACTCTGCCAGTGCTGATGGGTGTCTCCTTGGAGCCTCTCACACCTGCAGTAGCTGCCGAAACTACAGTGGCCGTGGACTGGGTGGCTGAGGTGCTGGCCTGGGTTCTGCCCACCCTGGCCCGAAGTGAAGGATGGGGGGAGGGGTAGGGAAGAGGTCAAGGGTGGAGAGGAAAAGCTTCTTAGGGACACTGGGGCGGAAAGAAGGGGAGGGTTTGGGAATGGAGGAAGAGGGAGTGGTTGTAGGAAGTGTCTGTCTGCTATGTTTTGGTGCAGGTGCATCGGCTGGATGCTGTTGCGAGGTGGATGGCTGTTGGGTTTCTGAGTGCTTGCGTTTGTGTACTTTGGGAGGAAGGGGCACAGACACAGTGGGA
This sequence comes from Pleurodeles waltl, assembly GCF_031143425.1. Taxonomy (NCBI): domain Eukaryota; kingdom Metazoa; phylum Chordata; class Amphibia; order Caudata; family Salamandridae; genus Pleurodeles; species Pleurodeles waltl. The sequence goes on from NC_090442.1 coordinate 758,939,643, forward strand.
GAGGACACAGGGGATGTGTGCATGGATATGGGAGTGGTGTCTGCCAGTGAGGGGCATGTAGTGATAGGCCTGATGGTGATGGAGGTAGTGGATGAGGATGTAGTCCATGCAGGTGTGAGTGGAGATGCTACTGGGAGGGAGATGGACGAGGAGGAGGAGGGGGACACAGTGGAGGCAGTGGATGTTGGTGTGTCTAATTCTAGATGGTGTTTGTGTGAGTGCCTGTGGGATGATGTGTGGTGCTTGTGTTTGCCTGAGCCATTCCTCTGTGTTGTCATGGGTGCATGCTGGTCTGATTGTGTGCTTGGGATAGGTTGGGGTTCAGGGGAATGGGAATGGGACTGGGCAGAGGACGTTGGAGGGGAGGCTAGAGACAGGGACAATGGCTGCCATCAGGGAGGAGGCCAGAGCCTGGAATGATCTATGTTGGGCCACCACGCCAGAGTGAGTGCCCTCCAGGAATGCATTTGTAGGTTGCAAATGCCCTGCCAGCCCCTGGATGGCATTCACTATGGTTGACTGCCCAACAGAGATGGATTGCAGGAGGTCAATAGCTGTCTTATCCAGGTGACTGGTTGACACCTGTTCGGTATAAGTCAATAAGGACGCTCAATGAAGGGCCACATGCCAATTATGAATATAATTTAGCTTTACTAGAATTTCAGGTAAATGTATGTATTTAGCACATCAACAATGGTAGAATAAAAATAGCAATGAAGAGCATCTATTTATATATGAGTACACAACAAAGAGCATCTATGTATATATATAAGCAAAGAGTTCATTGACAGATATAAGCCTTGATTAACTGTATACCAAAATGCGTCACACTACGATGTTCAGGAAGCAAAATATAAACGAGCTGAATACTTCAGATAAGCTTTGATTAACTGCATACCAAAATGCATGTTTCAATTACTACAGCAAGCTCACACTACAATGTTCAGAAAGCAAAATATAAATGAGCTGAATACTTCAGATTATATACACAGTGCAAGCATAATAATCAATCATAATAATAGAGCAGAGAAACATAGGCCTTTCATCCCTGTGTGGAACTTAACTAAGTCCACGAAATGCTGGGAAGCCCTCTACCGCCCACTTGGACCTCTCTCCCCCTCAAGCGTCACGGTCTCTGAACAGCAAACAGGGAGGCAGCGCTGGGCCTGGAGATGGCAGCTTTCACAACCCCATCTGCGAGCTTCAAATCCCTCACCCGCACTTCAGTGCTTAAGTAATTCGAAGCTTGGATTCTATCCCTTTCTGGCATTTTCTAGCTATGTTATCAGCACTTGTCTCTTGGCTGCTCTGCCCTTCCCCAGCCATTGTTTTCATTCCATCATCTCCCTATACTCTCGTTCTCAAGGTTGAGACGGAGTCTCCTACACAAACAAGCTTGAAAATAACATTGTGAACTTTTCCACGTTGTTCGGGTCTCAGCAGGCTCATCTACACTGCTCAAGCTAATTAACCGTTCGCGTCACAATGTCTTCCGCACCTTTCCCTATACTGATCAATAGCCTCCTCACTCAGGGCAGCAGGGCTAACTGGGGCAGGGCCTGAGGTGCCTGGGGCGGGCACGGGAAACTCGGTGAGGGGCTGCTGGGAGGGTGGTGCTGGTACGGGGGTGGCAGCTGTACCTGTAGTTGGGGTGGCCACAGAGGTGTCTGCCAGTAGCAGGAAACATCCATTGGAGGAGGTATCACTGTCAGAACTGTCCCCTCCTGTCTCCACCGTGGTGCTCCTCTCACCCTCCGTCCCACTGGTGTCCTCACGGTCAGCGGATTCCTCTGTCGCTGGTGCCTCTGCTCCTCCGCCATATGATGCTATTGCACATAAGGACAGGCTGACAAAACAAAAAGGGGGGGAAGAGACAGAGAAAACACTTGGTCAATGGCAGCAACAACACCACCTGTTGACGTACACAACACACTGGGGACAGCCCTATGCACTAGGCGATGCACTACCACTCACAATGCTAGTCACCAGGCCATGGACAGTAATACCTAATGCCAATAGCAGCATACCTGAGATCCACAGATCCCTGCCCGGTAGTAGATGCCCATTAGCATGTTTGGGGGTGGACTGCATCAGCCCCTGCCCAACAAGGAACCTACCCTGCAATGTCCGGCCTGGCCTGGGCGCACCCTCAGGCCCACATGCCTCACCCAGAGACCACCCCACCACGTGTAATTTGCAGATTTGGAAACTGTACTCACCCCCTTGTGGCTGCTGTGATGCCCTCAAGCGCCCATCCAGCTCCGGATAGGCCACCGCCAGTATGCGGAACATCAGGGGGGTCAAGGTTCGATGGGCACCCCTTCCTCGTTGGGAGGCCATCCCCAGCTGGGCCTCCACCGTCTTCCTTGCCCAGCATCTCAGGTCCTCCAACCGTTTGCGACAGTGGGTGCTCCGCCTGACGTAGACCCCCAGGGTCCGCACATCCTTGGTGATGGCACGCCATTTACCCTTTTTCTGATGGGCGCTGATCTGCAGAAAAATGAAAATGGAAAAAGGGATCAGTCATACCGTCCGGCCTGTTACACCCATGGCCCACCATATCCTACCCATCCCCCTGCGCACATACATTGCCCACCATAAATGCTGCATGCTGCCCTGACCCCCTCCACCACCCCCCTCCTTACACGAGGCCTTCACACACATCACACCATGCATTCATGCCCCATGCATCCTGCCTACAGTGTACTCACCTGTTGGTCTGGAGGCCCATAAAGCAGTCGGTACTGGGGTAGGACTGAATCCACCAGTTTCTCCAACTCTGCAGCGGTGAAGGCAGTGGCCCTTTCCCCAGTGACTCGAGCCGTGGTCGCTTCCAGACACAGGTCACAGCAGCACTTATATGTGTAGGTTCTCTCCTGTTGAAGGTCAGGTAGCAAGTGAGTGAACAGATAGAAAATGGCGGTCACGTCCACGGCGGTGCATGCCGTCACTGCCAGCGTACATCACCATTGGCTACTGTAACCCAATGGGCCCAATGATAACCAATGAGGAATTGCATGGCGGTACTTGACCGCCTCCCGCAACAGCACACAACATCAGCGGAATTACCTGACTTCCACCTGTCCCTCCACACAGGACAGGCGTCCGCCATTTCAGGGGGGACAGGCCATGGCACCTAACTGTGTCAAAGCCGACATAAGCACATTTTAGGAATAAAAATAAACATACTGTTTCTGTCACAACATGAAATGCATTGTACATTGAGGAAATGTTGAAAACTGACCAGATGCTCATCGTTTTGCCCCCTAGAGTACAACCGCTGCGGATGAATAGGAGATGGAGACATCCCCCCGTATACAGGCCCCTGGTGGACTTGGTAACAATGGAGGACAGGCACATTATCCTCACCTACAGACTTTATAGGGCCACAATCCAAGAGCTGTGTGCCCAATTGGAGCCAGACCTGATCTCAGCTATCCGTCAGCCCACTGGGATACCCCCTCTTGTGCAAGTTCTATCTGTGCTTCATTTCTTGGCAAGTGGCTCCTTCCAAGTGTCAGTGGCCATGGCAGTAGGAATGTCCCAGCCAATGTTCTGAAATGTGCTGACCAGAGTGTTGTCTGCCCTGATGAAACACATGCGCAGCTACATTGTTTTCCCCCAGGTGGAGGTTTTGGCCACAGTGAAAGCTGATTTCTATGCAATGGGACATATCCCCAACATTGTTGGGGCAATTGATGATACACATATTGCCTTTGTCCCCCCCCCCCCCGGAGAAATGAACAGGTGTTCAGAAATCGAAAGGGCTTTCACTCCATGAATGTGCAGATAGTGTGCCTGGCGGACCAGTACATCTCCCATGTCAATGCAAAGTATCCTGTGTCTGGGCATGATGACTCCAGAGGCACAGGGTGTGGCTAATAGGTGAGCCCATGGTCCTCACCCAGTGTATGTTGGTATATGGGTGTGGGGTTGGCCCTAAGGGTGAGTGTCGGGCTAACAGGTATTCCTAGATATTTACAGGTGACTCTGGTTACCTCAACCTCTCATGGCTACTGACCCCTGTGAGGAATCCCAGGACAAGGGCAGATGAACATTACAATGAGGCACATGGGGGAACAATACGAATTATAGAGCGAACCTTTGGCCTCCTGAAGGTCAGGTTTCGGTGCCTCCATCTAACAAGTGGATCCCTGTGCTACTCACCCAAGAAGGTTTGCCAAATCATCGTGGCATGCTGCATGTTGCACAACCTTGCCTTGAGACACCAGGTGCCTTTTCTGCAGGAGGAGGAGGCTGGAGATGAGTGTGTGGCAGCGGTGGAGCCTGTGGACGGTGACAAAGAGGAGGCAGAGGATGAGGATGTGGACAACAGAACATCTATCATTCAACAGTACTTCCAGTGAAACACAGGTATGACACTGTAACTTCACCTTCCATTGCGGTTTTGTGTTGTAAATTTTCACTGGCAGGCTGCTGTTCCCACTATTATTGCCACTTACTGTACCCTTTGACATGTTTATTCACAGATATGTGTGCCATACTCTGTCTCTTGGTGTATTGACTGCAGCACAATACAGGTCATACCTATGTATACATTACTGTACAGTCTACTTGCAATGTCTACAGATTGTTTAAGGAATACATACTTAAATCATTTGACATACTACATACTTGCATGTTTTAAAAGGGTGTTTATTTAATTGCTAAAAATGTAATGGGGAAGTGCAGTGGGCTTGGGTGTTGGTGGAGAAGAGTCCAGGATAGAGTCCAAGGTCTTTGTATCACAGGTGCATTGTCCAAGGAGTCATAGGAAGTGGAGCAATGGCAGTTCAAGGTGGACAGAGTGACAGAGTGGGACCCAAGGATGACAATGAGGAGAGTCTTATTTCCTGGCGGGGGTCTTGGCAATGTTCTCTGGCTTCTGCCTGGATAACAGGGACCGTTTGCGGGGTGGTTCTCCTTCTGCAGGCAGTGGGGTGCTTGTGGACTGTTGCTCCTGTGGCGAGGCCTCATGTCCACTAGCGTCAGCTGAAGTGGAGGGCTGTTCATCGGTGTGGCTAGTGTCAGGGGCTCCTTGGTGAACCACAGCCTCCATCATGGTGTTGGCCATGTCTGCCAGCGCCCCTGCAATGGTGACAAGGGTGGTGTGGATGTCCCTCAGGTACTCCCCGTACCACAGGTACTGTCCCTCCTGCAGCCGCTCGGTCTCCTGCAACTTGGCCAGTATCTGGCCGATCATCTCCTGGGAATGATGGTATGCTCCCAGGATGTTAGTGAGTGCCTCGTGGAAAGTCGGTTCCTTGGGCCTGTCCTTCCCCTGTCACACAGCAGTCCTCCCAGCTTCCCTGTTGTCCTGTGCCTCTGTCCCCTGAACTGTGTGCCCACTGCCACTGACCCCACGTCTGTTGTGTCCTGTGTTTGTGGGGTTGCTTGGGGTCTCTGTAGTGGTGGACACACTGTTGATTGACGTGTCCTGGGGACAGAGGGATGGGCCTGCTGAATGGGTGCTGTGCTGGTGTTTCCTGAGAGGCTCGGCTCTGTGGTGGTATGGGACTGTGGCTGGGTAACTGGGTAACCGTCTGTCCGGAAGTCCCTAATGGGCCAGGTTGGTCATCCTGATCCAGGCGAGCAGAGCTGCTGTCATCAGTGTGGGCCTCTTCTGTGGGGGGACTGGATGTTGCTGGCACCTCCTCTACGGTGACATTGTGTGGCGGACCTGTGGGGTTGTAAATGGAGTGTTATTGTTTCTGCATGTGACATCTTGTGTATGGGTGTGTTGGTCTCTATGGGTGTGAGTGCCCTGTCAGCTTTGCCTTGTGTGAGTAGTTATTTTATGGGCTAGGTGATTCTTTCTAGTGTGCATGCTGTGGTGATGGGTGTCCATGCAGGGCTGTGAGTGGTGTCCATGCCTTGGTGGCGCATTCAGTGCTTGGTACTGGGATGGGTGGGTAGTGATGGTGGGGTGGGGGGTGAAAGTAGTAAAGATTTGACTTACCAGAGTCCGGTCCTCCTCCTACTCCTGCCAGGCCTTCAGGATGCAACATTGCCAAGAGTTGCTCCTCCCATGTTGTTAGTTGTGGGGGAGGAGGTGGGGGTCCACCACCAGTGCTCTGTACAGCTATCTGGTGTCTTGCTACCACGGAACGCACCTTCTCCTGTAGGTCATTCCACCTCTTCCTGATGTCATCCCTTGTTCTGGGGTGCTGTCCCATGGCGTTGACCATGCCCAAGATTCTCCGCCATAGCTCCATCTTCCTTGCAATGGATGTCTCCTGCACATGTGATCCGAACATCTGTGGCTCTACCCAGATGATTTCCTCCACCATGACCCCTAGCTCCTCCTCTGGGAACCTGGGTTGTCTTTGCTGTGCCATGGGTGTAGTGTGTGTAGTGTTTGTGAGGGTGTATGGGGTGATGCATTAGGGTGTGTGCTGTGAGGTGCGTGGATGGTGTATTGGTGATGGTGTTCTGTGGCTCTGGTTCTGTGGGTGCTCTTGGTGTCCCTCTCTCAGTTGTCAATTTCTTTGAGTTGTAAAAGGACGTGGGTAGTGTGGGTGTGGGTTTCATAGTGGTGTGGGTGTGTGGGTGTGGTGTATGTATGAGTGTCAGGTGTGTGTAGTTTGAATTGTCCAATGTGGTGTTATTTTGTATGTGTGTGTGTGTATTTTGAGTGCGGCGGTATGTACCACCAATGGTTTACCGCGATTGAGTGTCCACCGCAGTGATTCATGGGTTATAATGCTATGGGCGTAGTTCTGTTGGCGTAACGGTGTGGGTTTTGCTACCGCCATTTTATCACTGACCTTTGGGCTGGCGGACTTGTGTTTGTGTCCGTATAGTGATGGATTGCTATGTGTGGGTCATAATATGGGTAGCCGTATACCGCTACGGTCACGGTATGTTGGCGGCAGTCGGCATGGCGGTAAGCGGGACTTACTGCCAATGTCATAATGAGGGGCATAGTCTCGACTGTGCCATACATCCTCAACACCAGTCTTCACATCGGAAGCCCCAACAGGATCCTCAATGTCAACGCATCAGGATCTCACAACGCAGCCTTGCTGCACCAGGATTTTAGGTACTTTGGTTCAGCGTCCCTCACTGAGTCTCTATAGCCAGCCCACTGTCTATCGTGGTTGGCCTGAACCTTTGCCTGTCCCAGTCCAGTGCGACCAGATGACCCCAGATGGAAATTCTTGCTTCTAAGCACTGTTTTACAACTTATTTTTTAAAAATTCATAACTCAAGTTCTATTTATTGGATTTTTGTCATTTTAATCTTGTTTTGTTGATTAGATTACGCTGTATTTTTCTAACCTGGTGTGGGATCCTTTTTGTGTGTAGTTTGTACTGTTTTACTGTTTGAAGTGCTGTACAAATACTTTACACATTGCCTTCAAAATAAGCCTGACTGCTTTTTTGCCAAGCTACCAGAGGGTGAGCCAAGATTAATGTGGGGTTTGCTTGTGCCTTACTCTGGCAAGAACTGTGGTTGCTGCTTTACCGGGGGTCACACCCCAGTCAACCAACAACCTAATTTCTCTCATTGGTGATCAGCAGTGAGGATAGGACATGTACACACTACCATCCCATACCTAAGACCAAATCGAATTTTAAATTCTCCCTAATTGGTATTTCGTTTTTCCAAATTCATTCTCACTCTACTTCACTGTTTCTGTCTGTAACCTAACCAGCAAAGATGGAGTTTGAGGTGGTCAACCCGGAGATCTACACCATGTCCCAGTTCAAGGAGTTTTGTCAGGAGAGGGGGCTGCCAACAAGAGTAGAACCAAGAAGTGGGAGCTCCAGAAAGCCCTGAGGGCAATAGGCAGAGGCCTACCAAGTGCCAGGCGCAACAGGTTACCAGGATGAGGAGGAGAGTGAGGAAGGGTCAGAGCTGTACCAATAGGAGGATCTTGGACTGTGACCTGTTGAAGAAGGGGTGATATCCTCTGAGGATTAGAGGCCTCTTCATGTGCAGGAAGCAGTGTGTCTTCCTGCAACCTGATCCCGGAGGAGGAGCTGGCAGAGAGGAAGGCAGAGAGGAATACAAACTGGGGATGACTAAGCTTGAAATAGAAGAAAAGTGGCTTGCCATGGAGGCAGCAATGGAGAATGCTGAGGCTGACAGAGCCTTTAGTGCTTGCAATAGGTCAGCAATCAGTGATGCATGCTGTATTTGTTGGTCCGCTGAGGTGGGAAATCCCCTCATTGCCCACAGCTGGCCAAAATCATGTGTCACACCAAAGGCGTACTGGCTGCCTGTATAGATATTTACTGCTTTTCCTTCAGCCAGCTTACAAGCCCTCGTTAGTGCCAGGAGTTCTGCCACTTGGGCACTCTTTACTGTTGCCAACCTTGCCCCTTCCAGTAATTTTCTGGCCGTGCCTACTGCATAGAAAGCTTGGAGCATTCAGGTGTCATCTCTGATACATGACCCATCAACAAATAGATCCTCCTCTGCATCTGGGAATAGCGTGTCCCTCAGATCTGGTCGCACCTTGATATGTTCATCTACTGCTAATACACAATCATGGCAGGCATTGTCCATTGAAGGGTCATTATGATCTTGTTCAGTTGGCAACAAACAGGCGGGGTTGAGAGTGCAGCACCTTTTGATGATATTGTGTTGTGCTATCAGTGTTAGTTCACATTTTGTGAGGCGTGCATTTGTCAGGTGCTGAGTCTTTGTAGTTGTCAGTATTCGGGAACATGCAGGACTAAAGTATGGGCCAGCATTACACTTTCTGACTGTTCTACTGCCAGAGCTGCGTCCACTACTACCCTCAAACATGGTGGAAGCACTACAGCTACTGGGTCTAAGGTGGTGGAATAGTATGCCAACGGGCGGTAGAAGGATCCATGTTTTTGGGTCAGCACCCCCACTGAGCAGCCTTCCTTCTCATGACAAAGTAAGTGGAAGTCCTTAGTCTGGGAGACCTAGTGCTGATGCAGCACACAGTTCCCATTTCAATGTTTGAAATGCTGTCTCGCAATCTGGATACTAAGCTATTTTGTCTGGAACCTCCTTGTGAGTTCAATTTTGCAGGGGCGTGCAATTAGGGAAAAAAAGCTATCCAGTGTCTGCAATAGCCTACTACTCCCAAGAAAGCCCTCACCTCCTTTTGTGTGTGTGGCCGAAGAAATTGTGTGATGGCAGAAATTCTGTCAGGTAGTTGTTTTCCTGTTCCTTGGGACAATTCATGGCACAAATATCGTACTGTTAGTAGGCACAACTGGAATTTCTTGGTGGAAACTTAAGACGCTTCCTTGCTAAGTGACAAAATCATGCTATGGTAAAAAGGCTGTCTGGGACTGTGAGACCAATAGTAGGTCATCTATGTATTGTATCAGAGTGGAGTTCCTCAGCTGTTGCAGGGAAGCTAAATCTGATGTCAATGTGGTGGAAACAATCGACAGGTACTCCGTGTACCCCTGAGGCACGCGTTCTCAACAACATTTCTTCCCACGAAATTGGGAAGCAAAGAGATACTGTGAATTGGGATGCGGTGGGATAGAGAAAAATGCAGAAATCCAATCTAAGACTGAAGTGGGTAGGTGTAACTATAATACTGGACACAATTGTGGCTGGGTTGGGGTACCACAGGAAACAACAAGATCACTATTTTGTTCAGTTCTCTGAGATCTTGTATGAATCTATATACATGGGCCTCATCTGGTCCCTTTGAGGTCTTCTTCACAGGGAGGATAGGAATATTGCAAAGGCTATCCCATATTTCCCTTATTATTCACTGCTGCAGGAAGACTTCTATCATCTCATTAATGCCTGCAGGAGCCTACTGAGAAGGTAATTGCAGCAGCCAAATACTGCACTGACTACCAGGTACATTTGCAAGACATAGAGGCATAGAAGGTAAAGAGAGAAAAGGTCAAATTGATGATGGAGCAGGAGTATTTTTAGAGGGTGGAAGAGTACAGAAGCAGGGCAAGAGGTCAGGGTAGGGGACGCGGTTGAGGAGCAAATGACAGGGCATCCTCCCAATCCCCATCGGGGATGACTTGTTTCCACAGTGATAAGCCTGCGGTGGCAGTGCCCCTTCCCATTCCTTGCCAGACAAGGTAAGTCGGGTCTCCAACAGGGGAGGGGGTGGGAGGGTTGGGGGTTTTGTGTGAGCATGTCTGAGTGTGTGGCATCTGTGGGTGTGTATGCATGTGTGTGTGCGTGTGTGAATGCAACTGAGCGTTGTGGTGTATGCGTGTGAGTGAATGCGTGTGTGAATATAGAAGTGAGTGCATGTCTACATGTCAGTGTGTATGCGTGTGAGGATGTGTGTTTTGATGTTTGTGTGTATGCGTGCCTGACTGCGAATGAGTATGTGTAAGTGAATGCTTGGATGGGGTGGTGTGAGTGAATGTGTGTATGGATGAGTGTCAGTGAATGTGTGTATCTATGAGTGTGGGTGGATGCGTGTCTGGATGTGTAGGTGAGTGGGTGTATGCATGGTGAATGTGGGTGTCTGTGTTCATGTATGCAGGAAGAGGAGGTGGGGTGCTATGTGAGTAGGGGTGGGGATGCTATGTGGGCAGGGGGGTGGAGGGGTACTTTGGGGGCAGGGGGTCAGGTGCTTGATAGGGGGGAGCTGTCTACCGGTGACAGGGAAGGAATTCCCTGTCACCAGTAGCCCTACCATCATGGTTTTCATGGCAGTGCTACCGCTGCAGAAACCATGGCGGTGGGCCGACTCCTAATACCGCTGGCAGTCCTCTGTGGACTGCCGGGTCAGAGATGAACATCTCCAGTCCAGCATTTCATAACGTCATGGCGGTATGGATGGAGATGTGGTGGGTTAGCAGGGGCAACCCGCTACAGTGTTGGTTGTGATACCGCCACATTACCGCCAGGGTCATAATGACCACCTAAATGTCTTAATATAGATTGCTCAAGGAAGCATGCAATAGTATATCATGAGTGCTGCTTACTTGGCAAGCCTTGCATCATAACACATTCTGAGCATAAAAGGAGAGAAAACAATAAACAAAGTTCATCAGGGTCATGAACTCCATCAACAAGCCTTGCTATCATTGAGTATCACAGGGCCGAGCACAACACAAATGGATTCTATATTTGATAAGGAGAAAGTGGAATTCCACAAAGGTATTGGGTGCTGTCCAGAAACGAGCCCAGTCTGGTCATGCCGTGGAGGGTACAGAGAGCCGGAGGCTGCTCCCGGAGCCCAGCAAACGCCGCAGGGAGGCCCTGCGGCCTCTGTCTCGGTGAAGACCACCGCTTGTCCCAAAGCCCAGAGGGGATGCTACTAACATCCAGGAGACCAGCTGCATCAGAGCTCCTCCTCTCCACTACTTTGTAAGTGGGACATTGGTGAGCAACAAACAGTGAGCTGAACCCCCCACTGAGGGTCCTCTTACATTTGCACAAGGTAGCGTTGCGGGGCCAGGAAGCTCACTATGCTTCAAAGACTGCTCGTGCCCTTCCCAGGAACTCCCAATACACAAATGCATAAGGGGTTTATGACCTATACGCTCAAACAAATGTAACCCATTCCAACCCTACACAACTGTTCAGGACCTAGATTCCTAGATGTTACTGTTTTGCTGTTTAACACAGTTTGTTTAATGAGTGAGATTATGTTGATGGGCAGGGGAGGACTGGGTGGAGTGTGGTGGGTGGGGAGGGGAACATTAGTGAAGGGCAAGAGTGAAATGATATTTGGTCACAGTGCAATTGAAGCCCTTGAAGCTGAATGACAATCTAATAATATCATGGTGTTAACTATGTATATATGGGATGTTAAAGGGCTTAGTTCTCAGGCCAAACATCATAAACTGTGGAAATACCTTCTCGACCGGAGACGCAATAAAGTAGCACTGCAGGAAACACACCTTAAGCATAGCAAGGACTATAGATTAATCCATAAAGCATATCCCCTGATCTACCCCTTCTTCAGCTCCCATAAAACATAAGGGGGTTGCCCTATTCTTTCACTCATCCTTCACGTTCCAACCAGCAGGCAGTAAATCTGATAAAGAGGGGAGGATAATGATGTTAAAAGGTAATATATTGAGCAGGATATGTAAAATGGTATTGGTTTATACCCCCAATTCTGCACAAGTTACATCTCTCCAATCATTGCTCATTCTTTTAGGAGTGTTGCAGAAGGTCAGCTTATCCTAATGGAAGAATTTAGCCTTATTTGGAATCCAGAATAAGCTAGTACCCACCCACAGTGCTCTGTCTTGAGGACTTTCACTAAAGCCCTAAAACAATCCATTCAGTCGGTGGGCTTAATAAACACCTGGAGGACATTGCTAATATTCAAACCTCAATTATGTATTTAGAAGTCAATCACAGTAATATTCAATTTCAGACTCCCCTTTCCATCCAATTGCATTATCAAACCACATCCTGTAGATCTTACACTAGATTGGATGGCTTCCACACCTAAACTCTGTCATTTGTTTTCCCCCTGTATCTCTTACTAGAGATTGCCTCCTCCTAGATGAGATACGCAAAACTATCAGGGATTTTTCCACCCGAATGACCCTCAGGATACTAACTTGGACACTACATGGGATGTCTTTATGCAGTTATCCAAGGGAAATGTATCCCTTTATCAACCACAATACCTAAACAAAATACCCAAGATTGACTTGCCCTTGAGACCGAGCCGAGGGAAAAGTGTCCCTTTATTAACCACAATATGTAAACAAAATACCCAAGATAGACTTGCTCTTGAGACAGAGCTCCAAATAGTAGAACAGGCTTACAAGTATACTTCCACCCTTGCGCTGCAGAGGAGGGTCATGGCTCTTTTAAGGGAAATTGAATGTGATTTACACAAATGGGGAAGCATTTACCTTGCTACCCCTTAAACATGTGACATATCATCAGGAAAATAAGGTGGGCGCCCATTTAGCATGACAATTATGGGTAAAACATAAGCAAGATTATGGTGGTCATTCCAACATTGGCGGTAAAAGGTGCATACCGCTGTCAGAAGACCGCCAACATACCGCTGCGGCCGCGGTAAACCGTCACGGTCATTCTGACCCACAACACGGAAACCGCCAAAATACAGACACCCACAAAAGTCCGCCACACCAAAGGCCAGTGAGAAACTGGCGATAACCAAACTGACACCGTCACGCCAACAGAAATACGCCCACACTATCACGACCCACGATTCCACGCGGCGGTCTTTCACACACTTACAAGACACAGCCACATTGGACAATTCCAAATACACACATCTGATACACATACGCACACCACTCCCACACACCCAATTAAATATAAAACACACAGCCACATCACCCACAAACCCCCACTCCGAAAAAATCGGGACCACGCACAGAGAAATAGAGAACCGAGCACCCAGACACGCATATTACCATCACCCAGCACTATTACCACGCACTTCACACAACACACCAATACACATCACCACACTTAGCACCACACAAGCCACCCCACACATCACCTACACCACCCCATGGCACCGCAAAGACACCCCAGGTTTTCTGAGGAGGAACTCAGGGTCATGGTGGAGGAAATCATCCGGGTAGAGCCACAGCTATTCGGAACACAGGTGCAGCAGACGTCCATTGCCAGGAAGATGGAGCTATGGAGCAGAATAGTCGACAGGGTCAACGCTCTGGGACAGCACCCAAGAAATCGGGATGACATCAGGAAGCGGTGGAACGACCTACGGGGGAAGGTGCGTTCTGTGGTATCCAGACACCGCATTGCAGTGCAGAGGACTGGCGGCGGACCCCCACCTCCTCCCCCAGAATATACAACATGGGAGGAGCAGGTCTTGGCGATCCTGCATCCTGAGGGCCTCGGCGGAGTATCTAGAGGAATGGACTCTGGTAAGTCTCATCTTCACTACTTCATCCCCCCACCCCACCAGCATGCCAACTCATACCCCCACCTTCACCCCCATCACTCCTACTCCTTGCAAATGTCTCACCATCACAACCCACCCATCCCAACACCAAGCCCTGCATGCGACCACAAAGCATGGACACCCATTACCAAAGCATGCCCACTGCACATACCCATCCCCCCCCAAACCACCGTCACAAAAGCCCCCACACAGGAATGCAAGCACTGGGGTACACGGGCACCCACCCATTGTACACCATGGCACACACAGATGCAATAATCATGGTTTTATACCCCTGCAGGACCGCAACGCAACGTCACCGCGCAGGAGGGTCCACAAATGTCCACTCCACCCCCAGATGAGGCCCACAGTGATGACAGCAGCTCTGTCGACCTGGATCTAGATGACCAGCCCGGCCCATCGGGGACCTCGGGACAGTCGGTTCCCCTCAGACAGCCACAGGCCACAGCAGACCTTCCCCCATCTGGGAACACCAGCACAGCACCCACCCAGTGGGCCCATACCTCTGTCCCCAGGACACGTCAATCAGCCGTGTGTCCACCACTACAGGGCACCCAGGTTAACCCACCACCCCAACAACAACAGGGACCTGGGGGCAGTGGCAGTGGGCACACAGTCCAGGGGACAGAGGCCCAGGGAAACAGGGGAACTGGGAGGGCTGCTGTGCGACAGGGGGGGGGACAGGCTCAGGGAACCCACTCTCCATGAGGCCCTCTCCAACATCATGGGAGCGTACCATCATTCCCAGGAGACGATGGCGACGGTACTGGCCAGGTTTCAGGAGACCCAGCGCCTTCAGGAGGACCAGTATTTGGGGTTCAGGGAGAAACTACGAACCATCAGTTCCGCCCTGGGCACCATCGTAGGGGTTCTGAATCTGGTAGTCACCACATTGCGGGACACTGTGGCACCACAAAGGGCCCCTGACACTAGCATGGACCAAGAACTGCCTACCACCTCTGCCGGCGCTAGTGGACGGAAGGCCCCACCACAGGACCAACAGGCCACCAGCACCCCACCCCCTGCAGAAGGAGAACAACCCCGCAAGCGGTCCCTGAGATCCAGGAAGAAGACAGAGTAAGATGCCAAGACCCCCGCCAGGAAAGGATACCACCCTGATTGTCATCCCACTGTCCCACATTGTCACCCTGTCCAGCCTTAAACTGCCCCAGCTCCACTTTCCACAGGCATTTGGACAATGCACCTGTGATACTAATAGTCTGGACTCTGCCATGGACATTCCTCCACCATCACCCCTCACCAATTTGCAACCACCCTCCAATATAGAGCACTTTAATAAACACAGTTATTGCACAAAGCAATGAGGAGTCTGGCTGTGATTTTGAACAAATGTATTAGACATTACCGTGCCAAAATGCTTATTTACATTGTGATGCCAACATACCAATGTCACACAGCTGTAGTCCATGGGGAAACAAAGCAGATGTCACACAGTGGGGCCCACATCTCTGAAATCGGAAGGGAAAGTCACAACTCAGTTACCATACACTGGGTGAAAACGACAGACAGTAGAGAGGTAGTAGTGTTTAAGTACATGTAGTATACCGGTGTGTATTCTTACCTGTGTGTCCTTGGAAATATTGCTGTATTACTGTGTTCCTGTTGTCTATGTCGTCTTCTTCGGCTTCCTCGTCTTCACTCTCCACAGGCTCCACAGCTGCCACAACACCACCATCTGGACCATCCTCCTGCAGAAAAGGCACCTGTCGTCGCAAAGCCAGGTTGTGAAGCATACAGCAGGCCACGAAGATCTGGCACACCTTCTTTGGTGAGTAGAATAGGTATCCACCTGTCATATGGATGCAGCGGAACCTGGCCTTCAGGAGGCCGAAGGTCCGCTCGATCACCCTCCTAGTTCGCCCATGGGCCTCATTGTAGCGTTCCTCTACCCGTGTCCTGTGATTCCTCACTGGGGTCAGTAGCCATGACAGGTTGGGGTAACCAGAGTCACCAATTAGCCACACACGGTGCCTCTGGAGTTGCCCCATCACGTAAGGGATGCTGCTATTCCGCATGATGTACGCGTCATGCACTGAGCCAGGGAACTTGGCATTAATATGGGAGATGTACTGGTCTGCCAAACATACCATCTGGACATTCATGGAATGATAACTCTTCCGGTTTCTGTACACCTGTTCACTCCTGCTGGGGGGAACCAAAGCCACATGGGTCCCATCAATGGCACCTATGATGTTCGGGATATGTCCAAGGGCATAGAAATTACCCTTCACTGTAGGCAAATCCCCCACCTCAGGGAAAACGATGTAGCTCCGCATGTGTTTCAGCAGGGCAGACAACACTCTGGACAACACCTTGGAAAACATAGGCTGGGACATCCCTGATGATAGGGCCACTGTTGTTTGAATTGACCCACTTGCTAGGAAATGGAGCACTGACAGCACCTGCACTTGAGGGGGGATTCCTGTGGGTTGGCGGATAGCTGACATCAGGTCTGGCTCCAGCTGGGCACACAGTTCCTGAATAGTGGCACAGTCAAGCCTGTATGTCAGTATGACATGTCTCTCCTCCCTTGTCGACAGGTCCATCAGCGGTCTGTACACCGGAGGATGCCTCCATCTCCTCCCATGCCCCAGCGGACGGTGCCTATGAAGGACCACAGTGAGCACAGAGTCAATCAACCCACAGGTACGTAACCACAGCTTGCACAGAACCCGATTCTTAATCCATAGAATGGCTTGTATGAGTGTTGATGCAAGGCCTAGGTATGTGTGACGCAGTAAAAAGTAAGCCATGTGGGCCCATGAAATGGCGGCTGCCTGATCTGTAAAGTGCGACAATGGGATGTGAGGTAACTGCGCTGGCTTTGTACACCGTGGCGGTAGGCGGTCGAATACCGCGCACAATGCAGCATTGGTTAACATTTAACCCTATGGGCCGCAGGAGCCAATGACGATGTGCGCCGGCGGTCGCGGTACGCACTGCCGCAGACGTGACCGCCATTTTCTATCTGCTTAATCACCCGATACCTGATCTTCGACAGGAGAGGACCTACACTGCAAGTGCTGCTGTGACCTCGGTCTGGAAGAGACAATGGCTCATGCGACTGGGGAAAGGGCCCCTGCCTTCACTGCGGAGGAGTTGGATAAACTTGTGGATGGGGTCCTCCCCCAGTACGCGCTACTCTACGGTCCTCCAGACAAACAGGTAAATACACTGGAAGCATGCTGTGTGGGCTATGCCTGTGTTGAGTGGGGTGGATGAAAGATGGGGGGGAGGGGAGCGATTGAGGCATGCATCAAACGACGGTGAGAGCATGTGCCACATGGCAAGGGTAGGGATGGGGAGCCACTCACATTGAGGGTGCAGAAGGTAATGACTATTTTTCTCCCCCTGTACATTTCATATAGGTCAGTGCCCACCAGAAGATCGATATTTGGCGTGCCATCGCCAAGGACATCCGGACCCTGGGGGTCCACCACAGACGGGTCACCCACTGCCGGAAGAGATGGGAGGACATCCGCCGCTGGAGCAGGAAGACGGCGGAGGCTCAGCTGGGGATGGCCTCCCAACGTGGGAGGGGTGCCAGTCGGACTTTGACCCCCTGATGTCCCGGATCCTGGCGGTGGCCTACCCCGATTTGGATGGGCGTGTGAGGGCATCACAGCAGACACAAGGGGGTGAGTACACTCTCATTCTGCTGACTTTGCGTGCATTGGAGGTGTCTGGGTGGGGGAGGAGGGCTGTGGGTATCCCTAGGCCAGGGCGATTTCTGTAGGCTAGGCCCCTCCGTAAGGCATGGCCCTGTGCCCCCACCCCTACCTCTGTAGGGTGCCAAGTACAGCTATTCATGGCCCTGTGTCATCTATGTGTGCAGATGTCGTCCATAGGCTTATAGGCCATGTCCCAGGGATTGAGTAGTCGACCCCAAGTGCGCGGCGTAGTGCAGAGGGCTTCTGTGTCTGTCCTGTCCGCCAACGGTGTCGCCAATGCATGCACTCAACATGTCTATATTCTGTTTCCCACCCCCTTTTTTGTGGTCTTCCTGTTCATGTGTGCATTAGCATCATCAGGCGGAGGAGAAGTGGCATCGAAGCACGAGGGAGCTGCATCCCACATGGCCATGGAGGGCCACACAACGGACTCTGAATTCACCAGTGGGACGGAGGGCGAGGGGAGCTCCACAGCGGGGACTCGGGCAGACATCAGTGACACCGACTCGTCCTCTGAAGGGAGCTCCCTTGTGGTGGCGGCAACATCTGTGCCCCCCGCAACAACAGGTACAGCCGCCACCCACCGCACCAGCACCGCCCTCCCAGCAGCCCCTCAGCGTTTGGCCCGTGCCCGCTCACCCAGGAAGGTGGGCATCTCCTTCGCCCCAGGCACCTCAGGCCCTGCCCCAGTCACCCCTGCTGCCCTCAGTGAGGAGGTCATTGACCTCCTGAGGACGCTCACTGTTGGGCAGTCTACCATTTTGAATGCCATCCAGGGTATAGAAAGGGAGGTGCACCAGAGTAATGCATACCTGGAGGGCATTCATTCTGGTCAGGCGGCCCTTCAGCGATCGTTCCAGACTCTGGCCTCGGCACTGATGGCAGCCATTGTCCCTGTCTCTAGCCTCCCCCCTCCAACTTCCTCCACCCATACCCTATCACCTGTACCTCTGCCTATCCCAGACACACCATCAGACCAGCCTGCACACACCTCAACACCCAAGGGAAGCTCAGCCAGACATAAGCACATACAGACATACCAACACCCACTGCCTCCACTGTGTCCCCCTCCTCCACGTCTCCCTCCTCCCTCCCTGTCACCTCTCCGTTCACACCTGCATGCACAACATCTTCAGCCATTATGTCCCCCAGCAGCACACACACACCAGAACACCCCACACACGTGCAGTCACCACCCCCACTGCCATTTACACGTCCCCTGTGTCCTCTCCCAGTGTGTCTGTGCCCCCCCTTCCAAGATACACAAACGCAGGCAGCCACCCACCCAACAGCCATCCACCTCACGACAGCCTCCAGCCCAAGCACCTGCACCCAAAGCCACCAGACTTACAACTCCTACAACCACAACCTCTTCCTCCACTCCCATACCCACTACACCTACCCGTCCCACTGCTCCCAAAAAGTTTTTCCTGTCAAAACTCAACCTCTTTCCACCAACTCCCCTACCCCGTCCATGTCATAGGACTACAGTCAGCACCTCAGCCACGAAAAAAATCGGCCCCTGTCATCACAGTCTGCCATGGACAGTGGAGTGCCCCACCCACCAGGGCAGCCAGTTTGGTGCGAAGCCAAGGCACGGGCAGCCCACCCCCGGAGAAACATCCCAAGATAGGCAGTGGCCGGCGGGAGAGGGTGAAAACACCAGGGACTAAAACCCCTACAAGGGCTCCGGCAGGGAGTGTGGAGACAGCTGGCACACTGCCCAAGGTGGGGAAGGGCCACAGGTGATCAGGGAAGGCTGGAAAGGGCAGCACGCCTGACAACACCGCCATCAGCCCAGCTGGCCAGGAGGGCCCCACCAGCCCCATCCCAGGTGGGCAGGAGGCCACCAACAGCCCTGGCACAGCTGCCCAGGAGGGCCCCACCAGCCACAGGACAGATGGGCAGGAGGGCCCCGCCAGCCACAGGACAGGTGGCAAATGAGCACCCCGCCATGGCCGGGACCGCTGAACTGGGCACCGCCGTCTCAAGCACCGCTGCACTGGGCCCTTCACCTCAAGCACCGCTGAACTGGGCACCGCCGTCTCAAGCACCGCTGCACTGGGCCCTTCATCTCAAGCACCGCTGAACTGGGCACTCCATCTCAAGCACCGCTGAACTGGGCACCGCCGTCTCAAGCACCGCTACACTGGGCCCTTCATCTCAAGCACCGCTGAACTGGGCACCGCCGTCTCAAGCACCGCTGCACTGGCCCCTTCATCTCAAGCACCGCTGCACTGGGCCCTTCATCTCAAGCACTGCTGAACTGGGCACCGCCGTCTCAAGCACCACTGAACTGGGCACTCCATCTTAAGCACCGCTGAACTGGGCACCGTCATCTCAAGCACCGCTGCACTGGGCCCTTCATCTCAAGCACCGCTGAACTGGGCACTCCATCTCAAGCACCGCTGAACTGGGCACCGCCACTCCATCGCAGGCACCACTGGCCCATGAGCGGCAGAGGCTGGGCCGTATCTGTGTCGGGCAGGGCTGCACGAGGCACACTGGCTTTGCACTCCCCAGGATTGAACAGTGGGCATGGAGGCCCCTTGTGGATCTGGCGTCGTGCACTTATCTGGCTGAGGTGCCCCCCCTTCCCTTCCCCTGAGGTGCCTGTAGTTTTGCTATCTGATGCCCCTGCAGTGTTCTCTCCGTTAGAGTCAGGTATCCTGTGTGGGCTTTGCCCATGTGATTTAGGCCCAGTGGTCCACGGACAATGCCTGCTACAATGCTCGGACTTGTACATTTCTGTATATAAGAGTTTTTGATGTGTATATATATTTTTTGGCAGTATTGCAATATATTTCAATGTTTAAAATCATTTCCTTTTGTCTTTGCATTCTTCCGGGGGGTTTGGGGGTTGTAACTGTGATGTATTGCTATGCATTGATGTGTGTGTTGTAGTGGTGAGGGTGGGGGTGGGTGTGTCACGTATGTGTGTCCCCGTAATTGTTTGCCTCCCCTGTGTCATAGGTGCAGTACTCACCGTTGTCTTCTGCGCCGGCGTTCGTGCTCCTGGTAGAGGAGCAGGAAGACTATCGCTGGGAGTATGTGGAGTTCGGGTTCCATGCTGTCCTAATTCCTCGTGGGGTGTATGGAGGTGAGCGTTTTCCCTTCGAAATGGCTGTTTCTGCCGTGTTTTTATCGGCGGTGCTACCGCCCCGGAAAAGGTGGCGGATTGGTAGGTTGTGATACTGTGGGCGGTACATTGACTCCCGCCTGTCTGTTGGTGGTGACCACCGCGCTGTTTGTTTGTCCTGCTGTGGCGGTCGGTGTGTTAAAGTGGCAGTCTCTGTTGGCGGTTACCGCCTCGGTCGGAATTCCATTTTTTTTACCGCCAGCCTGTAGGCGGTTTTGCCGCCGCTTTAACACCGACCGCCAGGGTTGGAATGACCGCCTATATCTGTTATCTCCACAAAGAAAAGGAGCATGTAGCCATGACCAAAGAAGATAAAGCAAAGGCTTTCTCTGACTTCCATAAAACCCTATACATGTCTGAGGCACCAGGAGAGGTGGCATAACTAGAATATTTGAGAGGAGTCAACTTACCCCAAGCAATGGCTGATCCAAACGAGGAACTAGGAAGCCTCATCAGAAAAGATGAAGTGCAAATGATAATCAGTGCCCTTAAACTATTTAAATCACCGAGACCCAATGGGTTCACAATAAAATTTTACAAAACCTTCAGATTTGATTTACTACCTCACCTAACACACCCCTTTAACTATATGGCATTCACCCACATGGTTACTCCCTCAATGAGCAAAGCACTGATCTTGCTCCACCTGAAACCAGGGAAGGGCCCTCCCTGGTTATAGAGCGAAGTTTTAATCTAGATGTAAAACTTTATAATAAAATCCTCACTGCCAGACTAGAAAGCGTTATGTCAGATTTAGTCCTTCCAGGACCATCTGGCTGTATTCGAGGGAGACAAATGCATGCTACCCTAAGAAGGGTGGTACACCTGGTCAAAAAGGCTACCAAATAATGGATCCCAACAATGCTTGTGGCATTAGAAGCTGAAAGCTCCTCTTCCACACTTTCTGCATACTCGGCAGTAGCGAACAATTCATAGCCATGGTTTACGAGAACCATACAAATCCCCTATCAAAAGTATTAGTCAACGGAGGGGTCTCAGACTTCCTTAAGCTAGAGCGTGGCACACGTCACAGGTATCCACTCTCACCACTATTTGCTCTTAGTATAGAACCCCTTTCGGCCAAAATAAGGGCTACATCCAAGATCCGAGGCATTCCTTTGCAGATGATGTGCTACTTTTCCTCACCTCCCCCTCTTCCTCTCTAGTAGCTCTACAGCAAGAATTAGCTCACTATAAAATGGTGGCAGGTTATTGCATTAATCTCCACAAATCCTTCCTTCTCAATTTGACCTTATCCATGCCTGAAATGGAGACATTGTTGAGCTCAACTTGCTGCCAGTAGGCAAAGAAAGACCTCACGTATTGGGGAATTAAGATAACACCCAAAGTTTCCGATCTCTAGCCAGCTAACTACCCTCCACTTCTTCAGCAACTTAAACCAGATCTTAAAAGATGGAAACCCATGTAAATATTGTGGTTAGGTCGTATCAATGCCATCATAATGACTGTTTTACTGCAGCATTTAATCTATTCCAAGAACTCCCCATAGAGCAGAAGTGGGAGTTTTTTTCAGAGCTTCATTCCCTAGTAACCTGATTTATTTTGCAGGAACGCAGATCCAGACTTCCCTACAAACACTTGCAGCTACCAAGTGAGACTGGTGGACTGCCATTGCCTGACTTTCTCCTATATAACAGGGCAACACAGCTAAGGGCGATATCCATATGGTCAATGAGGGAATCAGATAAACACTGGCTCCATATGAATAGAGCAGTGGTTGGTCATTATGGGGGTCAATACGACCCTGGCGGTTGACGGAGAAGTAGCAGTTTTACCGCCAACAGGCTGGCGGTAAAAAATGTGGAATTATGACCATGGCGCTTAACGCCATGGTCATCCGCCACTTCTCCGATCAGACCGCCATGGCGGAGACGACCGCTGGTCTGGAGACTTGGGTCTCCAGCCCGGCGGCCGTCACAAGACCACCGGCGGTATCATGACCCGGCTTACCGCCATGGATTTCATGGGGTTTGGAACTGCCATGAAATCCATGGTGGTAAGCACTATCAGTGCCAGGACATTCCTTCCCTGGCACTGATAGGGGTCTCCGCCAACCCCCACCCCCTCCCCCGAGTCCATCCCCAACACCCCCCACCCCCCTGCCGCCCCCAAAGGTGGCAGGACCCCCCTCCCCACCCCTACCCCCGACATCACAACACAGACACACACCCGACACGCATGCAGACACCACCAACACACATACCCGCACACACACAAACAAACATGCCAACAGACACACACACAGTCATACACGCACACCCTCATTCAGACATACACGCACACATCCATACAGACATACATACAGACAGACACACACACATTTCCATTCACACTACACCCCTGTATGCATACACGCACTCAAACACCCCCTCTACATACTCACACACACACCCCCATGCACCCACACATCACACAACACCCAGCCACCCCCCTCCCATAACGGACGATCAACTTACCTTGTCCGTTGATCTTCTGAGAGGGGACGGGATCCATGGGAGCTGCTCCGTCGCCAGCACACCGTCAACAGAACACCGCCACGCCGAATCACAGAACTTGATTCGGTGGGTGGTGTTCTGTTGACCTGGCAGTGGAGGTGGAGCAACCTTCAATTCCCTGCCGCCCGCCAGTATGGCTGCTGGCGGCTCTCCGTCCAGAAAAGGACAGAGGGCTGCCAGCAGTCATAATACGCCGAGCGGAAAACCGCCACCACTGGCGGTCTTCAGCACAGCAGTCCCTCAGCGGTCTTGTGAAAAGACCACCGAGGTCGAAATGACCCCCTATGTGTTGGATGTTTTATGAAAACTGAAAAAAGACTGACCCCCCACCCAGTGCATACATTAGCACACCAATACAAATGACCCTAAAGGTATGGGACACCATGAATCGGACGGGTAGGGGGTTACCTTTCCCTACATTACACTCATATTCATTTTAACCCTGCCTTCCCACTTGCAGTCATGCCACATCTCTTTGATCAGTGGAGAGAAGAGGGCTGCCTCACTGTCCTCGACTTGTTCCATGGATGGGATATTCTTATTTTCTAAAATTGCCAATGAGTATTTGGTCTATCAGCCAAGGAGAGATATCATCATACTCAACTGAAACACTGGGTCCTCCACCCAGACATGTGACTAGCTCCTGTCGAGACAGGGCCACTCACCTGAAAAGCAGGATGTCTGCAGGGGCGATGGTATGCCCCGACCTCCTGGAACACCTCTCGGCACTTCCTGGTGGACACAGAAACCCTGGCAAGTATCCCAAAAGGAAAGGGGGAGTGGAAGAGAAAGAGACAAAACACTGCCACGTCTTGCCGGTCCAACCAGGCACCGTGTATCTTGGGACAGCAGGTTGTTGTTGACAGAGTGATAGTAGAGTTAGTGCACTCAGCTTCCTTGAAACTGAATCTCTCTTTCTGATATGGGCACGGGAGCGGTAGAAGAACACTGGGATGCTCCAGCACTTTTCTTGGATACTAATAACTGTTGGCACAATTACTAACAGTGCATTACCAAAAACCCAAACTGAGTACCATAACAATAAGTACTGTGACACTAGGGCTGGTTTCACAGAGATTCACTGTTGCACACTACAATTAGAACTGTGGTTGCACTTATCATGCACAAGAAAGACAATCAAGGACATTAATTATATCACATGTAACTTTCCTGCATGCATAGGGTTAAACTAAAAGGAATAAAAACAATCCAAGAAATGCAAATGTCCACTCTGGGTTCAACAGTTAGGGTGGCACAGTTTGGTTTGGTTTCACTGTGTGTGTGAAAACCCCTTCAAAAAGCAAATTCCTCAAACCTGAAACACAGGCATGAATGACACAATTTAAATCCAAGAGTTATGCTATTAGAGAAAGAAGTCATGTAAATGCTCCTTTAAAATTGCACTGTCACTTTTTGTGGTACTTGAGCTCAAGCAAATTTCCTGAAGCACGTTTAGGCAAGTAACTACAATAATAATGTAGAATGTTCAGAACTGTATTTGTCTCTTCAAGATAAGCATTCTGCCAAAATACGAGGTCTGAAATACACCAGCTATTCTAGGAAAGCGTGGCACTCAAAGAACAAACTCCCTAGAGAATACTAGTCACTTAGCTGCAGTCTTTTCCGGAGTGCTGGAGGAATGCCTGGTGTCAGCTGGTACAGGAACGAAGAAAAGAATTGCCTCTAAAAGTCCTAAATACGGGGATGACAGCAGGGGCTGGACTACCAAGTCAGATGCTGAGATCAGGAGTTTCCACATGTGGATGAGTCACCACACCCAATTAGAAGCACATGTCTACACCTGCTCACATTAGCAAACAAGCATTGGTAAAATAAGCATTGATAAAACCAATTGTGTAACACAGCACATTATGTTCACTTAGAAACATAAAGGTTTAAACAAGAACAGCGATATGATTTAACCCTAATCCCTGGGGATGCTGACAGATAATGCAGGAGGCACCTTGGGGATTCCTGACAGCTCCTACCAGAGATCTTTCCCTGACTGAGAAATTTGGTTGCAAGCTGGAGGGGCTAAAGGCACTATCCTGCTCCTCTATGCTCACTTACCCCATATCCTACCCATGTCCAAGCCACAGCATATACATTTCTGGACTATGATACTAGGTGACCCAATATCAGATAAACAATGGCAGAAGCTATGGAAGGATATTCCCAGATTTAATCACTCTCTGGGGATGAGGGAGTCTCATTACAAAAAGTTGTTTGGTTGGTATCTCTACTCCACTAAACTCAAAACAATCTACCCCAACACATATGACTTATGCTGTAGGAGATGTGGGTGGCTTGTTGACTTCAGGTGCAGCTGGTGGGATTGTCTGATCATTCGACCTTTCTGTTTGGAAATCTTATAACAGATGAAAACCATACTGGGTTACCCATCTATGTCAGGCTTCAACCTTCTGGGGCTACCGGTTGACCACTCCATTGTGTGATTGTGTCTGTGAACAACTAAGACAGCCTTGGCAGCATCATAAAGAAAACCACAGCACCCTCAATATCTCAATGGCATACTAGACTGTGGCAACCCCTAACAATGCAGAGACTGTCAGATATTTTGTTAGATAACTATAAGAGCTTTGAAACTCAATGGAGTCCTCCGGTCACTTTCCTGTTGGAAGTTCTTCCACTCACGCCTGCCCTGGTCACACAAAAGCACTTCACTGCTTTCAAATTTGATCCCCATGTGAGACTTGCAGACTGTGTGTCAGTTGCACTTGAATCCCTATCTGGCGCTCCCTGCCTGCTGGCTTGGTTCCCACCCATCACCCTCTACAAAGCTTTAGTACACTCACTCATGGTTTATTGTTCAGTGTTTAGGGGTTTGGAGAGAAGATAAATTGGGCAACAAACATTAGCTTGATGTCAGAGATTTATTTGCACGGTCAAAAAGGTATTGCAGATTTCACCACCTATCGACAACTCAAAAGGTTGCGTTTTACATAAAATGATGGATGTCATTTTAATTTTATAATGTCTCTGTATGGTAAAGTACTCTGTCAAAACTTAAGAAAGAAAGATTGACAAAAACAGTTTTACAGGTTGTCTGACAAGGTGAGAGATAGCATTAGGGAGGAGGTCTCCAAGATGCTAGTATTATGGGTTATTGAGCTGAGCCCTCAAACAGCCCTTGGTCCAGCCTAGTGGTCCTGGCCCCAACGGTACCTCTCCAGGTGTCACACATGAACCTAGGTTCAGTATGGACTACTGTGTGTGCAATGTGGTCACCAAGACTGACACATATCCATTCCCCAAGCTGGGTAGCTCATAGATCGGCTAGGAACTGCCAAGTTCCTCAGCATGTTTGACTTAACATCTGGGTACTGGCAGATTGCCTTGACCAAGGGGGCCAAGGATAGGTTTGCGTTCTCTACCCCAGAGTGGCACTTCGACTTCTGGGTAATGCCCTTCGGGTTGAAGAATGCTCCTGCTACCTTCCTGGGGCTAGTCAACCAGGTCCTGGTTGGTTTGGAGAACGTCAGTGCCACCTACCTAGACAATATTGCGGTCTTCAGTTCTGGCTGGGAGGACCACCTGTGCCATCTCAAGGAAGTGCTTGAGGCTCTGCAGAGGGAGGGCCAGACTTTCAAGTCCATTAAGTGCCAGATAGGGCAGGGTTCAGTGATCTATTTGGGTCACCAAGTGGGAGGAGGTAAGATGCATCCACCAGGCCAAAATTGAAACAAACCTGACTTGAGAACCCCTCAAGACCCAGATAGATGTGAGGGCCTTCTTAGGCCTCACTGGCTATTACCTAAGATTTGTCAATGGGTATGGCACCGTTGTTGCCTCCTTGACAGAGCAGACTTCAAAGAAGTAGCCCCATCAGGTGATCTGACCTGAGGTGTGCCAGAAAGCTTTTGACACCCTGAAGGAGGCCATGTGTACAGCACTATGCTCAAGGCCCCTGACATCCCCCAAGAATTCATTGTGCAGACAGACTTCTCAGAGCATGCATAGAGGAATGTGCTCCCTTAAGGAAGCAGGACTGGATCAACCTGTAGCCTTCATCGGTCGAAGGTTACTTTTCAGGGAACAGTGGTGGAGAGCAATAGAGAGGGATGCCTTGGCTGTGGTCTGGGCACTGAAGAAGCTGTGTCAATACCTTTTTGATGCTCACTTCTGGGTTCAGATGGACCATATACCATTCAGATGATTAATGCAGATGAGGGATGAGAATTCCAAACTGTGGAGGTGGTCCATCTCCCCACAGGGAAAGGACTTTACGGTGGAACACCGTCCTGGAACAGATCACGCAAGTACTGATGGTCGCTCTATGTTCTTCTGCCTTAGTGAAGAGAACTCCCAAAGATCATGTTAGACCTGCCATCTTTGTCAGACCTCCTGTTTTTGCTGACTTTGTTTTTGCTAGCCTTAGGATTCTACACACTTTACCACTGCTAACCAGTGCTAAAATGCTTGTTCTCTTTCTAAAAACATGGTACATTGGCTTGTCCCCATTTGGAATATTAAATCAACCAATAAGTCCTTAGCAAAACGTACTACATGTGCACCAGGGCCTGTAGATGAAATACTACTACTGGGCCTGCAGCACTGATTGTGCTACCCACTTAGGTAGCCCTTTAAACATGACTCAGACCTTTCATTGCAGAGCCCATTTGTACAGTTTTGAACTGCCATGTTGACCTGGAAAATATCCCTTTTGCCAGGCTTTACACTTCCTATTTAATACAATTAGTTCACCCCTAAGGTAGTCCCTTGACAGCTCAAAGGGCATGGTGCAGTGTATTTAAAGAATTGGATATGTACTAAGTTTCACATATCCTGGTACTGAAAAACTCTTAAATTTGTCTTTCACTACTGCAAAGCCCATCTCTCCCATAGGATAACATTGGAGTTGCCTTATTGTATTGTATTGTATTGTATTGTAATAGTATTTATATAGCGCTTACTACCCCTGACGAGGCGTCAAAGCGCTTTTCGATGAGTAGCACGCTACTCCGGAACCCAACAAGAATTAGTGATGGATTAGTATCATTTAATAATGAGTACAGTTTTAGTATTATTATGAGTTAATTTGAGCCGCGGATATGAGAGTTTGTTAGTTAGATTGACTGGAGTAATGGAGGGGTGGAGGAGGAAAGAAATCCAGAAGTGTTAATTGGGAGTATATCCTTCATTTACTCAATCCAAAGGCTTGGGATGAATAAAGGGGGGCGGAGGGGGAAGAGTATTTGGAAGGGTTAGGGAGAGCATAGTAGCAGGGTGAGATGAATGCAGGAGAATTTAGTAGGGTTGTGTGGGAGGTCACAGAGGTAGAGTGAGGTTTGGTGAGTTAGATGTGGAGGTGGAGGGAAGAGCTTAGGCAGAGATATTTAGGAGATGAAAGTGGTCGAAGGGATTTGGGATGAGTCAGAGTGAGAATGGAGGATAGTTTGATAGAGACATGACATAAGAGTGATGAAAAATGAGAGCAGAAATTCATAGATATCTAGTATAACAACCCAAAAACCAGGAGCCATGCAATGATCCACAAACATGGCAAGCACAGAAACAACATATACACATACATACACATATATATATATATATATATATATATATATATATATATATATATATATATATATATATATATATGTATATTTATACACACACACATGAACACACACACATATGCACATACAATACATAATTAGAATCATGGGTAAAAAATACTTAGTCAGACAGGTTTAAAAGAGTGTGTGTGTATTTTATTGTTATGACAGTAGCAATACATATTTTCCAAAGAAAACTATAAATAAATAGAAATATACATATAATCTGAAAAAATATTTATCCACATAGGCATATGCAGTTCATAGTTGTTTGAAAAAGGTGGTTATGAAGGAAAGAGCCAACTCTTGAGTAGTTTTCTGAAAACAAGAAAGTTATCTGTGGCTCTTATAGTTGGGGGTAATGAATTCCATAGTTTGGCTGCTTGGATGGAGAAGGATGTACCACCTACAGTCTTTTTCTTGTATGGTGGTGTTCTAAGGCGGGGTGCCAGTCTTGAGCGGAGGGTTCTTTGTTGGATGTATTTGGTAATTTTCTTTCTGATAAAAAGCGGTCCTGTTCCATGTATAGCTTTGTGGGTGATACAAAGCAGTTTGAAAGTGCATCTTCTGGCAACGGGTAACCAGTGTAGTGCTCTCAAGGCAGGGGAGATGTGGGCTTGTGGCTTTATATGTAGTAGTAGCCTGGCTGCGGAATTCTGGATACGTTGTAGTTTTTTCATAACAGATAGAGATGATCCATGGTAGAGGCTATTGGCATAATCCAGTTTGGATAATACAAGCGAGATAGTAGCTTGCACCTTTTGTGGAAATCCGAGGTGGGGGAAGATGCGTCGTAAAGTCTTTAAGGTGATGAAGCTTGTGCGTGCTAATTTGTCTACTTGGGCATTCATAGTTAGCTTGGAATCCATGGTGATTCCTAGGTTTTTCACTTCCTTGGATAATTGAGGAGGTGGTCCGAGATCTTCAGGCCTGACGCACAGAGGGTCATACTTTTTCCAGTCACCACATATGAGTATTTCTGTTTTGGAGGTATTTAGTTTGAGATGGCTCCAGGTCATCCACTGATCAACGGCTCTGAGGCAACTGAAGATTTGTGAGTTTTCAATGTTTTTGGGCATTCATCAGACTTGCATCAAGCGGTCCTGAGGAGAGGTCGGTATAGGCGCACAGAGAGCGCCCACCTTTGATGCAAGTCTGACTATAAGAGGACGCTCCCTCTCCAGGATACCAGAGGCCACTAGCCTCGAGTGTTAGGGTCCTCCCCAGGTATTCCCTTGGTAAAGGTAGGCCCTTCCTCCACCCCTTTTCGAATGTGATTATTTGTGCAGCGCTCAAGAAGCATATGCAACAGGGATCCAACGCCCTGATGAATGCCCAGAGACCCTCCATAGCTCAATTTCAAGGGCAGAAACATGTCGGCTACTTCTTTTAGATAGGTGACCTTGTGAGTCATTGCTCTTACACCGGTCCCCCAGTCCTTTTTAATCACACCACACAGAACCCTCTATTAAAATTCACCCGGGTATTTGAGTAGGTGTTTTTATTTCCCTAGCATAGCTGGATCCCTTTTCCAGAAATATAATTAATTTACGCACTCCCTCCTGTTCCTTTAACAGTGAGGTTGAGTCCGCCCAGGTGGCACTGTCCTACCTGGGTGGGGCTAGGTGGTCATATGATGAAGCATGACACTATATAGTGTGTGAGACCACCTAGTCCGTAAAGGAAATCCCCCTCCCAGACCACACACCGCACCACAGCTCACCCACATTTCACCTCTAGTTGAGGGTCACGAGTGGTCTAGTGTCACAATTGATACACTACCGACCTACTTTCGTTACAAGAACCCCGTACTCTTATTTGTGATTTATCAATTCTTTCTGACCTGCTATATTTTTGCTTTCTTTTGATATGCTAATATTTGAATGTGCCTTAAAATGTACTGATACATTTGGCTTTTTAATTTCAATTTAGTTTTGATATGGAGTGAACATGTATATAAATCATAACATGTCTGTTTCATATATTTCTGAAGAGTACATGCCATTTTATATAGTGTTATACATTTGCACATTTTCCTGCATCTTGTACTAAGCACAGCTTCATTTTAAAAATGGCACAGCAAGGTGTGGATTTGAGAAAACTGATGAATTCAGCGTATGTTTATATTTTGAATAATATTTCAAGGACTTCTCGCATTCTTTCTCATGAGAAGATCCTACCATCTGCTCCTTAGCCAGCTTTGCTTAAAGTAACAGTTTCAATGACATTGTTTGCTTCTATTCACTTGTTTTGAGAAAAAGTGCATACAAATTTGCGAATAATGTATACATTTTAGCATTATGCGCTCAAACGTGATTTGAACGGATTCTCTGTTGAGACAGCAATTGCAAGTTATTATTTTGCTTGATTGCTAGATTTTTGCATTAAGCACATGATAAACTTTTAGGCCTTCAAACGGTTGTGTTTTATTTTATACCATCAGTGTCTCGGTTTCAGCGGCTCCCGCTGGTTCATAACCAATGTTTGCGATGTAGAATGTTGCACAACAAACTTTGTATCTGTTGACAAAGGAGGGCAGTACAAAGATCTCAAGAATGTGACAAAGAGTGTTACTTTGGAGAGCAATCCTATTCACTGGCATCCTGAGTTCTAAAGTCTTTGAAACATGGAAGCATAGAATTCAGTGACTGGTAGGGAACAGTCCATCTGCCTGTTTCATACGGTCTGACACAAAAGTCTGCGTGGTCTCCAGCTTTACGAAATACCTTTGTGCTCATCCTTCCACCTGTCAATCAAAAATTTCAAAAAGTTTTCAAAATGGCTGCCTAGGGCAACGCTAGCAGACACTAGATCACTGTATCTAACATTTTTATTTAATATTGAAGGGTTTGGCTTGGCGTTGCATTTGACTCCTAACAGCAGTGCTCAAGCATGGAGATCTACTCCATACATTCATAGCAGCATGCGACTATCCTACGAAGGCTCCACACTGGCTGTAGCATGGGGAGGGAAAGAGAATCGCTGTGGGTCATTCTTGCTTGGATGTTATGATTCGGTGGTTCTGTTTATCAGAAGGGAATAAAGGATAATTACTTTCACTTACACGTATTCACCTCGCCAGATAAAAAGTGTCAGGTACGGCTTCGTCTCCCGTCTCCTAGGAAACTAGGAGTCTCTTGTGAGCCGAATTTCAGGCCCCTCGAGTGATTTATGCTACAAATGATTAAGGGAGATCAGAAATCGTCGAGAATAAACAGTCTTGATGGTGGAAAAAGCTTTTATTACAGAATTAATTAAAAAAGACCTTACTTCTTTTCCCATGCTCTAGCCCTCCTTTGTACTTTATTTCTTTCCTCCACGTATCATTCATCTTGGACTCCTGCACGTATTCATTTCGCTGTTCATCCAATTCCACCTTCTTCTCTTTGTTTCACTCAAACGCTTCGAACCGGCCATTAAACTAGTATAAGGGATGTTTTGCATTAAGTATCTGCATTTATTAGCCTCTTCTTTCACTCCCAAACTGATTTTCAGCAACTGACCAGTGCATTAGAATGATACTTTAGCCATGTTTATCACGCTCCCCCAGTTTTTCTCTGAAAGATTCTAACGAGTGAGACCTGTCGAGATTAAGGCTTGGAATAGGCTCAGAAACACGTACGTAATTCGATTCTGTGGGTTATGCTCATTTCTAGGTTGCAAACTCAAAATAGACATTTATCTCACCGAGGCTAAAAATGTAACCTAACAACGGCTGGAACATAGTCTAACTCAAGAGAGGAAACCAGCATGCTGCTGACCCGAACAGCCAATCTAATCTCAATAGTCTTTTATGGAGAGCGGCGGCAAGCAAGGCGGCATCAAGCGATGGAAGCAGAGATGCATCATACTTTCTCCATTCAAAGGGAAAGGTATTCTTACGCCCCGTGCACTCTGGAGAGAGCGCGCCTGAAGCAGTGGAAGACGTGGAGTGACACGGACCTGCTGGGAGAAGCTCACAGATGTCTCTGCACACCTACCTGCTTAGTGTTAAGATCGATATACTAAATTATACAAAAAGTGATGGATGGTATGCTTGAATTTATCTCAGCCACGGGGAATTACTCAGGGCCGCATCCAAAGCCATCATCATTTTGCACACCATGCCACCACAGTTTGGACCCTTTATATACAAAACAGTCTTCATTCTGATGCAATGGGAACAGTCCAGCCAAAACTGCCTAGCCAGGTCCTCCCTGAACTGGAACTCAAGCAACCCAGGACCGGTTTTGCACTTGTTATGGGCTCATCAGCCGAGTATAGCTTGGTTCCAGTGATACAATGTCTGCAAAGCCCACATCTGGGCATACCCATCCCACTTAGGATGAGATACTAAAGTATACAAAAAATGATGGTGGATGAAAGGCTTGAATTCATCTCAGCCACAATTACTCAGGGCCGCATACCAGTCCATCATTATTTTGCACACTAAGTCACCCCAAGTATACTTTAGTGTTAAGATCAGGCACGACATAGAAAGAGTTGTCCGATAAGGCGTATGGGAAGCTATATTTTATT
The DNA here is from genome assembly GCF_031143425.1 of Pleurodeles waltl. Taxonomy (NCBI): domain Eukaryota; kingdom Metazoa; phylum Chordata; class Amphibia; order Caudata; family Salamandridae; genus Pleurodeles; species Pleurodeles waltl. The sequence continues at coordinate 758,972,939 of NC_090442.1, forward strand.
TCGTTTGGCTTATTGCCGAGGTATGCTGTGGGCAGGCAATGTGTTTGAACCAATTCACTATTTATATTTTTGTTCATTGCATTTTACAAATTGAAGAAGAAGCCCAACATTTCACCTTTGATACAATTTTCATACGTGTTCAATGATCTTGCTGGATGCATCAAAATGAATTCAACATCTATTTTTCATCACGTTTATGACCCACCGCCACGCTGACATTTTTTGGCTTAGATTAAGCCTTTTGTTTTAAGTTACTCCTGTTGGATTATTTTGGAGATTTCTTGCCACTTGTGTCGTGACTCCCCTTCATCACAGATGTTCTAGTGTCTTGCCCTTCCTTATACTACCTTTGCTTTATTCACAGTGTTCCTGTATTTCAAAGGAGGTGTTTATGCCTTTTATGCTTTTTCATCCTCTCTCAAACACTCTTAAAAGGATACCACACCTTCAAATGTATTGCTCATGTGCAGGGTGGTCCTGTTTCCACTGAGAACAATCACCATTTCTTCATTTTAAAAATGGAATATCAGCAGCAGATGTTATTTTTTTCCTGCTTATGCAATGTATGAATCCATCAGAAACCATACAGCACAGGGATGGGTATGGGAGCACGGAGAATCCTAAATATATAAACACTCTGAAACTCTTAGATACCCAGTAGGGGACCTTGAAAAAGATCAGGAGAAATGAAACTGCAATTTTTACCATCAATACATATTTTCCATAGCTTAGTAAATTCTCAGGAGTCAATAATAAGTGTTATGGTTAAAGTTTACATATTTTATTTATCATATGTTTGAAATCTTAACTTTATTAATCAAAGAAAATTTACAGAACATTGCATAAAATGTTTCCCATAATATAGGCCCTCATTACAACCCTGCGGTCGGTGTTAAAGCGGCGGTAAAACCGCCAACAGGCTGGCGGTAAAACAAATTGAATTACGACCGTGGTGGAAACCGCCAACATAGACAGCCACTTTAACACTCCGACTGCCACGGCTGTACAAACAAACAGTGCAGCAGTCACTGCCAACAGACAGGCGGAAGACAATGTACCGCCCAAAGTATCATGAGAGGCCAATCCGCCACCTTTTCCGGGGTGGATTCACCGTGAACAAAAACACGACAGAAACAGGACTTGGAAGGGAAAACACTCACCTCTACACACCCCACGAGGAACCGGGACGCCATGGAGCCGGAACTCCAAATTCTACCTTCCATTCTCTTCCTGGTCCTGTACCAGGAACACGAACGCCGGCGGCGACGACCACGGTGAGTACTGCACCTACGACACAGTGGAGGGGGAGGGAAAAGAGAGTGACACACACATGCAACATGCAAAACCCCCACCCACTGCAACACACACACAAATACATGTTGATACATTACATTTACACCCCCAACCCCCACTGGAAGAACGCAAGGACAAAAGGAAATGAGTTGAACGACTGTAATGAGTAAATCCATTAGTCACAAATATATATACACTATTAACAAATATTTATTTATACACCAAGAATTCAAGTCCATGTACTGCACCTACATAGTCCGTGGACCACTGGGCGCAAAATTCATGGTCGAGGCCCACACAAGATACCCGATCAAAACGGAGAGAACACTGCAGGGGCATCAGATCGAAATAAAACAGGCACCTCAGGGGGAAGGGAAGGGAGGGCACCTCAGCCGGATCAGTGCACGACACCGGCTCCACGAGGGGGCACCATGCCCATTGATGTATCCTGCGGAGTGCAAAGCCACAGTCTCACAAGTCTCTCCAGTGGGTGGTTTGCCCACTGCTTTATCCTGGGGAGTGCAAAGCCACAGTCTCACAAGTCTCTCCAGTGGGTGAGTTGCCCACTGCTTTATCCTGGGGAGTGCAAAGCCACAGTCTCTCAAGTGTCTCCAGTGGGTGGTTTTCCCACTGCTTTATCCTGGGGAGTGCAAAGCCACAGTCTCTCAAGTGTCTCCAGTGGGTGGGTTGCCCACTGCTTTATCCTGGGGAGCGCAAAGCCACAGTCTCTCAAGTGGATAACAGTTCTCCACTGGTTCCGGAGGGGGCTTTGTGCCCAGAGTGCTTCATCCTTCCAAGGACTGAGGTAGTGGATGCCTTTCTCCACTGGTTCTGGAGGGGGCTTTGTGCCCAGAGTGCTTCATCCTGCCAAGGACAGAGGTAGTGGATTACCTTCTCCACTGGTTCTGTAGGGAGCTTTGTGCCCAGAGTGCTTCATCCTGCCAAGGACAGAGGTAGTGGATGTGATACTCCACTGGTTCTGGAGGGGGCTTTGTGCCCAGAGTGCTTCATCCTGCCAAGGATTGGGTGAGTGGATGCCTTTCTCCACTGGTTCTGGAGGGTGCTTTGTGCCCAGAGTGCTTCATCCTGCCAAGGACAGAGGTAGTGGATGTGATACTCCACTGGTTCTGGAGGGGGCTTTGTGCCCAGAGTGCTTCATCCTGGCAAGGATTGGGTAAGTGGATGCCTTTCTCCACTGGTTCTGGAGGGGGCTTTGTGCCCAGAGTGCTTCATCCTGCCAAGGACAGAGGTAGTGGATGCCTTTCTTCACTGGTTCTGGAGGGGGCTGTGTGCACAGAGTGCTTCATCCTGCCTAGGACAGAGGTAGTGGATGCCTTTCTCCACTGGTTCTGGAGGGGGCTTTGTGCCCAGAGTGCTACATCCTGCCAAGGACAGAGATAGTGGATGTGACACTCCATTGACGGTGGGCCTACATGGAAGAAGTCCAGGCCCCTGTAACTGACCACCAACTTCATACGACTGACCACTGGGGATGGCAGCCATGTCTGCAGTGGTGTCACTGGCACATGATGTGGCGTGGCTGCTGGCGGTGCTTGCAGCGGCCTCATAGCAGTGGTGCTTGGGGCGATCTCAGTAGCGGCGGTGCTTGCGGTGCTCATTGGCCAGCGGTGCTGGTGGGTGGCTCAGTAAGCGTGCTGGTGACGGCGGTGTCCTGGGCAGCGGTGCTGGTGGCGGCGGTGTCCTGGGCAGCGGGGTCCTGGGAAGCGGTGCTGGTGGCAGCAGTGCATGTGGCAGTGCCGGTGGCGTTCCTGTCCGCCGTGCAGGTTGGCGGCGACTTCCCTTTCTTTTTCTGCCCCTTCCCCACCTTGGATGGTGGCGCAGCTGTCTTGCCACTCCAAACTGTAGTCCTGGGAGAGCCCTTGGTGGCAGGTGTTTTGCCCTTCTCCCTCCGGGCTGTGGCCAACGTCTTATGTTTCTGAGGTGGAGGACTGTCCTTGGCCTGGCTCCTTAGCACACTGGGTGCCCTGCTGCTTGGCGCACTCCAGAAGCCGGTTACTGCTGGCACCACTGTTCCCGGTGATGTGGTGGCTGAGGTGCTGGGTTGGGACCTGGAAAGGCAGGCCCTAGGGGATGGAAGGGGTGGGGGAGGTGAAGGGAAGAGGTCAAGGTTTGACAGGAAAAGTTTTTTAGACACACTGGGATGGGTAGATGGAGGGGGTTTGGGAGTGGAGGAAGTGGTAGTGGTTGTAGAAGGTGTTCGTTTGCTGACTTTGGGTGAAGGTGCATGGGCTGGAGGCTGTCGTGAGGTGGATGGCTGTTGGGAGGGTGTGTGACTGCGTTTGTGTAGTTTGGGATGTGGGCTCACAGACACACTGGTAGAGGACACAGGGGATGTGTGAATGGTAGTGGGGGTGGTGAGTGCACGTGAGCGGTGTGTGGTGATGGGCATGCTGGTGATGGATGTAGTGGCTGAAGATGTAGTGCATGCAGGTGTGAGTGGAGATGTGACAGGGAGGGAGGAGGGAGACTTGGAGGAGGGGGACACAGTGGAGGCATTGGATGTTGGTATGTGTGCATTGGTGTGATGCTTGTGTGAGTGCCTGTCGGATGTGTGGTGCTTATGTTTGCCAGAGTTACCCTTGTGTGTTGAGGTGTGTGCATGCTGGTCTGATGGTGTGCTTGGGATAGGCTGAGGTACTGGGGATTGGGTCTGGGTGGAGGAAGTTGGAGGGCGGAGGCTGGACACAGGGACAATGGCTGCCATCAGTGCTGAGTCCAGAGTCTGAAAAGCTCGCTGTTGGGCTGCCTGACCAGAATGAATGCCGTCCAGGTATGCATTTGTCTGTTGCAACTGCCTCTCTACACCCTGGATGGCATTCAGAATGGTAGACTGTCCAACAGTGAGGGATCTGAGGAGGTCAATGGCCTCCTCACTGACGGCAGCAGGGCTGATAGGGGCAGGGGCTGAGGTGCCTGGGGAAAAGGAGATGCTCACCCTCCTGGGTGAGCGGCCACGGGGCACACGCTGAAGGGCTGCTGGGAGGGCGGTGCTGGTAGGGGGGGTGGCGGCTGTACCTGTAGATGCGGTGGGCACAGGGGGGCCCACCACCGCAAGGGAGCTCCCATCAGAGGAGGAGTCAGTGTCGCTGGTCTCAGCTCCTGTTCCCACCGTGGAGCTCCCCTCGCACTCCGTCCCACTGGTGAATTCGGAGTCCGTAGTCTCGCCCTCCATGGCCATGTGGGATGCAGCTCCCACCTGATCCGGTGGCACTGCTCCTCTGCGTGATGATGCTAATGCACACAAGAACAGGGAGCCCACAAAAAGGGGGGGAAAGAAAGTAGAAAGACATGGTCAGTGCATGCAGTACCGTTACCGTTTGCGGACACTACAGACACAGCAGCCCTCTGCACTACGCCATGCACTTACAGTTCGCTAATTAATCACAGGGCCATGGGGTACAAGGCCTATGCCCGATTGCTGCACACATGGAAGTCACAGGAGCCTGACTAGGGGCAGATGGCTCTTAACACTGGTGGGGCGGGGTGCCACATGGCCTGCCTTACGAAGCGACTTTGCCTACAAAACTCACCCTGGCCTAGGGGTACCAACAGCCCACCCCCCCCACCCAGACACCTCCAGTGCGCGCTGAATCAGATGAATGTGACTGTACTCACCCCCTTGTGGCTGCTGGGATGCCCTCAAGCGCCCATCCAACTCCGGATATGCCACCGCCCGGATCTGGAACATCAGAGTGGTCATGGTGCGACGGGCACACCTCCCACGTTGGGAGGCCATCCCCAGCTGGGCCTCCGCCATCTTCTTGCTCCAGCGGTGAATGTACTCCCATCTTTTCCACCAGTTTGTCCAACTCCTCCGATGTGAAGGCAGGGGCCCTTTCCCCAGACACTTGAGCCATTGTCACTTCCAGACTGAGGTCACAGCAGCACTTGCAGTGTAGGTCCTCTCCTGGCGAAGATCAGGTATCAAGTGAGTGAACAGTGAGAAAAAGGCGGTCACGTCCGCGGCGGTGCGTACCGTCACCGCCGGCGTACATCGTCCTTGGCTCATGGGAACAATAGGGTCCAATGTTAACCAATGCAGGATTGCGCCTACTGCGACGGTGTACAACGCCAGCGCTGTTACCTCATATCCCCTTGTCCCACCTTACAGGTCAGGCAGCCGCCATTTCAGGGAGCCACATAGCATTAGTTGTAAATGCGTCACACATATCTAGGCCTTGCATTCACACTAAGACAAGCACATAGTGGATTGAAAAATGTGTGCAATAAATATTCTATTTAATACCTCAGTGTTGGCTGAATCTGTGCTCGCTGTTCTCGTCCATAGGGCACATCCGCTGGGGCAGGTGAGGAGATGGCAGCATCCTCCGGTGTACAGACCGCTGGTGGACCTGTCAACAATGCAAGAGCAACATGTAATTGTCACCTGCAGACTTGATCGTGCCACAATTCTGGAACTGTGTGCCCAGTTGGAACCAGACCTGATGTCAGCAATCCACCATCCCACAGGGATGCCCCCTCTAGTGCAGGTCCTGTCAGTACTCCATTTCTTGGCAAGTGGGTTTTTTCAAACTACAGTGGCCATAGCATCAGGGATGTTCCAGCCTATGTTCTCCAACGTGTTGTCCAGAGTGTTGTCTGCCCTGCTGAAACACATGCGCAGCTACATATTTTTCCCTCAGGTGGAGGATTTGCCTACAGTGAAAGGTGACTTCTATGCCCTGGGACATATCCCCAACATCATAGGTGCCATTGATGGGACACATGTGTCCTTGGTACCCCCCCCCCCCCCGCAGGAGTGAACAGGTGTACAGAAACCGGAAGAGTTCCCATTCCATGAATGTGCAGATGGTGTGTTGGGCCGACCAGTACATCTCCCATGTGAACGCCAAGTTTCCTGGCTCAGTGCATGACGCTTACATTCTAAGGAATAGCAGCATCCCTTATGTGATGGGCCAACTCCAGAGGCACCGTGTGTGGCTATTAGGTGAGGACAAGGACCCTATACCCTGTGAATTGTTGTCTGGGGTTGTCCCTAAGGGTTAGTGTGTGTCTAACAGTTGCCCCTCGACATTTGCAGGTGACTCTGGCTACCCCAACCTGTCATGGCTACTGACCCCAGTGAGGAGTCCCAGGACAAGGCCTGAGGAATGCTACAATGAGGCACATGGGTAAACTAGGAGGTTTATAGAGAGGACCTTCGGCCTCCTGAAGGCCAGGTTCCGGTGCCTCCATATGACAGGTGGTTCCCTCAACTACTCACCAAAGAAGGTGTGCCAGATCATCGTGGCCTACTGTATGCTGCACAACTTGGCTTTGCGACGACAGGTGCCTTTTCTGCAGGAGGATGGTCCAGATGGAGGTGTTGTGGCAGCTGTGGAGCCTGTGGACAGTGAAGAAGAGGAGGCAGAAGTAGAGGACATAGACAACAGAAACACTGTGATCCATCAATACTTTCAGTGAGACACAGGTAAGAAGATATCACTGCCTCCTACATCTGATACAATTGTTCTACCTCTCATCTGTCTGTCACTTTCACCAAGTGTATGGACCCTGATTTATCACTTTCCCTTTCAATTTCACAGATGTGGGTCCCACTGTGTGACATCTGCTATGTAACCTCATGGACTAGAACTGTGTGACATAGGTATGGTGACAACAGAATGGACATTGCTATTTCCCTCAGTTATTGCTAATACACATTTGTGAAAGCACAGACTGACTCCAGATTGTTTTGTGATTTAAGGGTGTTTATTTAAGTGCTAAATATTGGAGGGGGTTGTAAAATGGTCAGGGGTGATGGTGGAGGAATGTCCATGGCAGAGTCCAGTCTATTAGTCTCACAGGTGCATTGTCCAAAGGGGCATAGGAAGTGGAGCTGGGGCAGTTTAAGGATGGACAGGGTGACAAAGTGGTACAGAAGGATGACAATCAGGGTGGTCTCATTTCTTGGCGGGGGTTTTGGCATTGTTCTCTGTCATTGTCCTAGATCTCAGGGACTGCTTGTGGGGCGGTTCTCCATCTGCAGGGGGTGGGGTGCTGGTGTCGTGGTCCTGTGGCAGTGCCTCCTGTCCACTAGCGCCAGCGAAGGTGGTGGGCAGTTCATCGTCCAGGCTAGTGTCAGGGGCCCCTTGTTGTGCCACAGTGTCCCTCCTGGTGTTCACGAGTTCCTTCAGCACCCCTACAATGGTGCTCAGGGTGGTATTGATGGATTTGAGTTCCTCCCTGAACCCCAAATACTGTTCCTCCTGCAGCCACTGTGTCTCCTGAAACTTGTCCAGTACCGTTGCCATCGTCTCCTGGGAATGATGGTAGGCTCCCATGATGTTGGAGAGGGCCTCATGGAGAGTCGGTTCCCTTGGCCTGTCCTCCCCCTGTCGGACAGCAGCCCCCCCAGTTCCCCTATGTTCCTGGGCCTCTGTTCCTTGAACTGTGTGCCCACTACCACTGCCCCCAGGTCCCTGCTGTTCTTGGGGTGCTGGGGTTAGCCTGGATTCCCTGTAGTGGTGAACACGCTGCTGTTTGATGTGTCCTGGGGACAGAGGTATGGGCCTGCTGGGTGGGTGCTGTGCTGGTGTTTCCAGAGGGGGGAGGCTCTGTGGTGGCCTGTGACTGTGTGAGGGGAACCAACTGTCCTGAGGTCCCAGATGGGCTGTTGTCATCAGTGTGGGCCTCTTCTGTGGGTGGAGCGGACATGTCTGGAACCTCCTGTCCGGTGACGTTGGGTAGAGGTCCTGCAAGGGTGTAAAGGCATGATTATTGCATCTGTGTGTGCCATGATGTGCAATGGGTGTACCCCAGTGCTTGCATTCCTGTATAGGACCTTGTGTGCCAATTGTTTAGGGGTCTGTGTGGATATGTGTAGTGGCCATGCATTGGGAATGGGTGTCCATGCTTTGTTGTTGCATGCAGGGCTTGGTGTTGGGATGTGTGGGTTGTGATAGTGGGACATATGTGAGGTGTTGGAGTGATGAGGGTGAGGGTGGGAGTATGTGATAGCATGCAGGTAGGGTGGGGGATGTAATAGTTAAGATTTGGTTACCAGAGTCCATTCCTCCTGCTACTCCTTCAAGGCCCTCAGGATGCAGTATAGCCAAGACCTGCTCCCCCCATGTTGTTAGTTGTGGGGGAGGAGGTTGGGGTCCGCCACCAGTCCTCTGAACAGCAATGTGGTGTCTTGAGACCACGGAACACACCTTCCCCCCTAGGTCGTTCCACCTCTTCCTGATCTCATCCCGTGTTCTTGGGTGCTGTCCCACTGCATTGACCCTGTCTACGATTCTACGCCATAGCTCCATCTTCCTAGCTATGGTGGTGTGCTGCACCTGTGATCCGAATAGCTGTGGCTCTACCCGGATGATTTCCTCCACCATGACCCTGAGCTCCTCCTCAGAAAACCTGGGGTGTCTTTTCGGTGCCATAGGGTGGTGTGGGTGATGTGAGAGGTGGTGTGTGTTGTGATGTGTGGGGTGATGTTTAGGGGTGTGTGGTGTTTTGTGCGTTGATGTGTATGTGTGATGGTGCTGTGTGCCTCTGTATGCTGGTGTCTTTGCTGTGCTGTCTCTCTGGCCTTCGTCAAAATATTTGGTAGTAAGGGTTTGTGGGTGGGTGTTTTATATTGTATTGAGTGTGTGGGAGTGGTGTGTGTATGTGTATCAGGTGTGTGTATTTGTAATTGTCCAATGTGGTTGTGTTTTGTACATGTGTGTGTATTTTGAGCTCGGCGGTGTGTACCGCCCATGGAATACCGCGGTTGAAAGTCCGCCCCGTGGATTAGTGGGTCGTGATAGTGTGGGCGTATTCCTGTTGGCGTGACGGTGGAGGTTTTGTTATCGCCAGTTTATCACTGACCTTTGGTGTGGGGGACTTGTGTGGGTGACTAGATTTTGGCGGATTCCGAGCTGTGGGTCGTATTAGCTGTGGCGGAATTCCGTGACCGCGGTGGTGTGTTGGCGGTCTTCTGCATGGCGGTAAGCGGGATTTACCGCCAATGTTGTAATGAGGGCCATAGTCTCTATTCTATTATTCTAAATCAAAATAAATAAATCATTTTATTCAGAAAATAGTAAAAAAAATGAACACGTGTCTGTAAATCAGTCTAACCAATGAAGCTATCAGTACTCATAAAGAATACAGTATCAGACTCTGAAAGAGAATAGACGAGGATGCAAGCAAAATCTGTCTGAGAGGCAAGATAGTTTTTGTCTGAATGTCGTGCTCACAGTCTAGCAGTTATGAGCCTGCTATCTGTTCCTTTTCTGAGACACTTTAATAATAATATAATGAAAACAAATATAAAAATTGTTTCAGATAAGTTATCCAATCGACCAGTGAGAGGATTAAAAAATCATGAGACAGGAACAGTTCCATCAAAATGGTAACATCTAACAAAGACAGTTCTAACATATGATACATTCAACTCCATTTTTAACAACTTTGCTCCAATCAAGTAATTTTACATCCTCTAGTTTCTGAAAGACAGAACATTCATGTAAGTGTTATGTGCAAATAGCTTATGTCATTTTGATTCTCACACATCTCCACACCACAAGCCTATTCATAAAGAAGCAAGTTTAAAATTGGTTTAGCAAGTTTTGAGATTCCTAGGCAGGTCAAATGGTTAAAAAGAATAGAAAATATAGCTTTCTTTGTTAGCATAGGAAGTTTGTGTCATGCAAAGTCATGAAGAAAACATTTCTGCTGAGCTGAGGCTGTTTGGAATTTGTTAATGATAGCAAATCTAAAAAGTCAAGCAAATATGGGTCATGCAGAGTTTAATCAATCAATCAGGGATTTGTAAAGCACACTACTCACCTGTGAGGGTCTCAAGGCGCTGAGGAGGGGAGGGGAGAGAAGGTGGATGGGAAGAGTGTTCCACATTTTGGGGGTGAGGTGCAAGAATGATCTACCGCCGGTTGTAGTTCTGTGGACGTGTGGGACGGTTGCGAGAGCGAGGTCGGCGGAGTGGAGATGCCTGGTCAGGGTGTAGAAGGAGAGTCGTCTGTTAAGGTAGTCTGGCCCGGTGTTGTGCAGTGCTTTGTGAGCGTGGGTGAGGAGTTTGAAGGTGATTCTCTTGTTGACTGGGAGCCAGTGCAGGTTTTTCAGTTAGTCTTTGATGTGGCAGTGGCAGGGGATGTCCGGGATGAGGCGTGTGGAGGCGTTCTGGATGCGTTGCAGCCTCTTCTGGAGTTTGGCTGTGGTTCCTGCGTAGAGCGCATTGCCGTAGTCCAGCTTGCTGCTTACGAGGGCTTGGGTGACTGTTCTGGTTTCGGTGGGTATCCAGGTGTAGATCTTTCGGAGCATGCAGAGGGTGTTGAAGCAGGAGGAGGAGATGGCGCTGACTTGCTGGGTCATGGATAGTGAGGGGTCCAAGATGAATCCTAGGTTGCGTGCATGGTCGGTGGGATTCGGAGTGGTTCCAAGAGTAGCAGGCCACCAGGAGTCATCCCATGCGGAGGGGGTAGAGCCGAAGATGAGGACTTCTGTCTTGTCGGAATTGAGTTTGAGGCAGCTGCTCTTCATCCATTCGGCAATGGCCTTCATTCCTTCATGGAGGTAGGTCTTGGCAGTGTCCTTGGTGAGGGAGAGGATCAGCTGGGTGTCATCAGCGTATGGATGATGTTGAGGTTGTGGGATTGGACAATGTTAGTGAGTGGGCCATGTAGACGCCATTTCCTTTAGAAAGGAAATGCAGATTTGAAATGCAGCATTTGATTAGGCCTATATTTCACTCATAAGAGTTATTAATTGAATGGATTTTATTTTGAATGAAATCTCTAGCAGGTACTTTATAAATCAATGATGTTAGTTTTGAAGGTATGACTGAAGAGGTTGTGGGTTTCTGGTTTCACAGGTATCAGACAAAAGAGGGCACAGGATGAATTTGGAAAATATTGAAGTTCCGCTAAGTGTAAAAGAGCCACAGAAGGTGCAGAGACCACACCCAATCCTGACCTTGGGTCCTCACGCCAATGCTTTTATAGAAATAAGCCTGGCTTCTAAATTCAGACAGTAACTTGAGGAGACACGGGGAGTACAACTCTTTTACGAACTGAATATTACCAAAGGAAATGCACTCCCATTTCCACTTTTAATCAACGCTGCTTATCCACTGCATCATCTAAAATATGTAAAATTGGGGGATCCAAAGCTTAAATTATTAATATACTTCAAGCGTGTTATACCAAAGCACTCCCTAAAAAGAAGCACAATTTCTGATTCATCTGCTGTGCTGGCCTATCAGGTTAAAACTATTGAGTAGCCAAGCTGAAGGACAGGGGCACACAGATAGAAATGAGGCCATCTAATAATGTGACTGCTACTGAGTACCTGAAACCGGTCCCAGGATGCTTGAATCCTGCCCAGGAAAGACCTGGCTTGGCAGTTCGATTTGGACTGCTCCCATAGGGAGCAGGGTCGACTGATTTGCATATGGCTGGGTCCCGAAGTGGGGTGACGTGGCAAGCAAAATAATGATTGATTAGGTGGTAAGTGTTTGCATTATCCAGCACTCCGTCCATCATCCTTTTGTGTTGCTAAAGTTGCCCTAAGTGGGAAGGGTATGCCCAGACGTGGGTCCCGTGCTCACTGTGTCACTGGATTCAAGCTAGCCTGGCTGATGAAGGGTGATACCCTGAAACCGGTCTCAGGATGCTTATTTCCAGTCCAGGGAGGACCTGGCCTGGCAGTTCGGGCTGGACTGTTCCCATGAAGCACAGGGTCAAGACTGATTAGCATGTGGCTAGGTCAAAACTGGGGTGGCATGGTAAGCAAAAGACGATGGATTAAACCCAGATCTGTGACTGGGGGTGAGTGTTTGCATTGTTCAGCACTCTGTCCATCATCCTTTTGTGTTGATGAAGGGTGATACCCTGAAACTGGTCCCAGAATGCTTGAATCCTGTCCAGCGAGGACCTGGCTTGGCAGTTCGGTTTGGACTGCTCCCATAGGGAGCGGGTCAAGACTGATTTGCATAGGGCTGGGTCCAAACTGGGGTGACGTGGCAAGCAAAATAACGATGGATAAAACCCAGCTCTGTGACTGGGGGTGAGTGTCCATCATTTTATTTTGTGATGTTGCCTTGTGCGTCCTAAGTGGCTAGAGTATGCCCAGATGTGGGTCCCTTGCTTGCTGAGCCACTGGATTCAAGCTTGCCCGGCTGATGAAGGGTGATACAATGAAACCATCCCAGACTGCTTGAACCCTGTCCAGGGAGGACCTGGCTTGGCAGTTCGGTTTGGCCTGCTCAGGGTCAAGACTGATTTGCATTCGGCTGGGTCCGAACTGGGTTTTCGTGGCAAGCAAAATAACGATGCATATAACACAGATCTGTGACTGGGGGTGAGTGTTTGAAAAGTTTCAACACTCCGTCCATCATTTTATTTTGTGATGTTGCATGAGACTCATACACTTCAATTACAATCACAGAATGTTGGGGGAGATCCTTTCCGGTGTATGGTACTGCATGTGAAGCTGCTTAAGCAAGGGGGTGATTAAAGCTACTTGATGATAGCAACTTTAACTAAATAGATATTGGTGATCAATTAAAAAAAATTAAATTTAAAAAATGTCCTGAAATGTGTCTAGGTAACAGCTTGGTTTAAATGTCTATATAAGAGGTGAAAACGTGGCTCATTCAATAGCCCAACCCCGGAGGACCTCCTTTGTTTCCCTCACTGTTAAATAGAACTTGCAGACTGGGAAGAGTTTCACTTATATATAAGGTATATTGGAGGAGACCTCCAAATCTACGTATTCCAGGAGAACGTGCAGGACCCAGGAAAGCTTTAACTGTTTGAGTAATGGACGAAGGATTACAGGTGCCAGGTGATAAGTAACCTCATGTAGGAAAGCATGCATGCTTTTACTACTCCTCACTCTAATTTTTCAAAACTATATTAACATGTTCTAATATGCATATGCCGCAGTCCAGGTGGGGAATCCACTATATGGTGACCACTAGTCACACTACCACCTCTTTGACAATAACAGAGAATTGGGTTTTTCGCTGAGTTATTTAAATATTAAACCATTTTAAAATATATAAAATGATATTCAGTGACTTAGTGGGCTTAAATGAAGTCTACTTCACCACAAAACACAACTGAGCAATGAGGGTTATTATGATTGTGCAGCATCATATGATCACCAAAGTATTTGATTCCACCAATCAAGTCAAAACTGAGTTGATAGGTATGCAGCCTTTGTATAGCATCTTTTCTGCAAACAGGAATTTTGCCACCTGCACAGCGCCATGTAAATAAACAATGCAGAAGATGCAAGTGGTAAAATGCCTCTTGGCAGGATCAGAAGAGAGAGTGGGGACACTCTTCGGAAGGAAAAAATAACATGGGCAATCACCACAGAGAAAAAATCTGCGCCTACAGTGCGTCAGTGTTTGCCCCACAGTGAAATATTCACAAATCGAGTGAACTCAACTTGAGGTATCAACAAATCTTAGAATATTCCCTACCTGTCTATCATCCAGTGACCTCCGGTCCAATATTGGCAGCCAGTGACCTTAGCATGGTGACAAGGCTCATCATTAAATGTTCCTTACTAACACTGCTAGGGTCTTGAGTAGTCGGAATTATTGTCCAGATTTCCAAAAACCTGCCATGACCAAAAGCCTCATCTCAAGGAAGACAGAGGAAGGGCCAGCTTTAGGGAGGTGCGACTGGTGCGGTCTCACTGGGCACTGACCTGGAGGGGGAGCACTAACCTCAAGGAAGCTCTGTGCTTAGAAGTAACATATGATGTAAAAGCACCTGATGCAGAGTTCCTTGTGAGTCCAGCTTTCAGGCAACAATAAAAATGTCACCATAACTCTTCCGGTTAATGTTCCTGCTAGAGAGAGAGATCATAGTTTTATATAGTGGTAGTTTTAACTTGCCACAAAGTAACACAGAGGGTTAATATGCCTGCTGCACAGAACAGATCTGTACTTTATGTAGCTAACTGTTTGGATTAATAAAGCCAGCCTTTCCCGGCGTCTCAAAACAAATTAAATGTATGTGAGAGAGTGCTAAATGAGAGATGAGAAGCAGTTTTGCCAGAGGGTAGTGAGGGAATCCGAGGAGGAGGTTATGGGGAGGGAGAGCACCAACAAAGATTGTTGCACCAGGCACCACCAGCTCTAAAGTCGGCCCTGGACAGAGGTAGCTACTGCCAACAAAATTCAGAACCTACCCATACAATACAACATAGCTCTGGGGGGATGTTGCACACTGGTAATAGGTCTGTTCCAGTCCTCACCTGTGCATCATGTTAAATTCAATTTATAACTTGCAATGTTTCTTCTTATTGGTTGAGTGTTGAAGCCCAGCCAATGTAGTTAGCCCTTGACACCAGAGTTTTGTTCTTCTGAACTTTTCATGAGCGCAAGGAATCCTTCAGGTGGGAACATGACCAGCTGCTTAGTGCTAGTGGATCAGTGCTAAACAGCTCCCAAGTACAGACTCCTTGCTCTGAAAACCGATCACCAGCTCCCCCGAGGGGCAGAAGCCTGTATGTAGGCTCTGCCGACCTCGCCCTTGCCGCTGTCCCATGCATCCAGAAGGCCACAGCCGCAGGAAGATCCTTCTCCCACCACGCTGCCAAGACTTGGAACTCCCTTCCCATCAACCTCAGAAGATCTCCCACTGTATCGCAATTCAGAAAATACCTCAAAACATGGCTCTTCACCTGATCCCCTCTGTTCTTCAACGACCACTCACTTGCTGTCCCCTCCAGCACCTTGAGACCCTAGCGGGTGACTAACCTCACTTTACAAGTATTCTGGTTGATTGATTGTATGTAGATTGCTAAGTGGTGGAGTTGCACACTGGTCACAAGCCTGTCCCAATCCTGTCCAGTGGGTCATGGTAAATGTAGTTCATGGTAGTCCATAACTTACAATTTTTCTTGTGGTCGTTTACGTCTTTAAGGCAGTGCTGTTAGCCCTTAATGCCATGTTTCATTCTGCTGTCTACTCTGTCATCTACAGGTTCAGTAGCATTCTTGTTTCCACAGGGGAGGGACAGCCTACCTTACAGCTGTGACTCAGTAGTGAGGGAGTGGGTGATTATGCTGCTAAAGTGTATCACTGTGACTTTCTCACACTTCCCACACTCCTAGTTTGCTTAACTGTCAAACCTATAGCACAAAGCACCATTTCCAAATGGTTAGAGGTGGCCTTTAGTCTACTACGCTCTCTAGGCTCCCTGAGCTCCCCTGTGAGAAAATACCCCATTTTTGCCATGGTATCCCTATTATTGTCCTGTCTGGTTCTTCTGGGCTTAGGACTCTGTGCACGGCAGCACTAGTAAACAATGTCACAGCCCATACACATTTCCTCTCTTATATGCACTGGCTTCACTTATTTTGCTAGTTTAACCTTACAGTAAGGCCTTTCTAGATAGCACATGAAATGTACCAACAACCTGGAAGTTAAATGTCATCTGTGGGCTGCAGTGTGCATTTGCATCACTAACATATGGCAAAAATGTGTGGTTCCAGAAATCATGATTGCACACTATGTGGGCTGAAGTTTGAATGTCCTACAGTGATATATGGCACAGAAAAGTATCTTTCCTTCTAGAAAAAAATATGTTTAAATATTAGCTACGTCATCTCTAAAGTGTGTATTGGATTCTCAAATAAGTGAATGCTCAATAAATAAAACTGTGGCATACTGGTTATTCAAAAGGTATACAGCCACAATGAACAATTACAAACAAGCTGCTTTCAATGTGAAAATAAAGTGTGATGTTCCTTGGACAGGTGTATTCATGTTTAAAATTATGTGTTTCTGTCTAGGTGTGGAAAAATACTATGGTGGTAACCAAAAGTTATTTTCCTCTGAGTTTTAAAATATAATTCTCTGGTGAAAGAAAATTTCTGATACTGTTAGTGGAAACATAACTATGAAAAGAGTACCTTGTTTTGCCCAAGACTAAGGTCCTCATTATGACATTGGTGGTATTTTCTGATTACCACAGTGGTGATGACCACCAACATACTGCCGCGGAGGCAAACATTCGTCCGCCAGATTATGACACACATACACAAAACCTAAAGAAACCAGCCACAATAACAAATCCAACATTCCTAAAAAACGCAAAAAACTGTCAGAACTAGTACCCATACCGTTACACCAGCAAAACAACTCCCTCCAAATAATGATCCATGAATCACCACAGTGGACATTCAATGGCGGGAAACTATTGGTGGTGCACACCGCCGTGGCGGAAATGGCCACCCAAAACCAAAATAAGCCAACAATTGGCCAGTTAAAAAAAAATCCACACCTGACACATATACAAACCTCCCCCAAGAGTACTATAAAACACCCACCACATCACCCACAATCCTTTGCAAACACGAGAAGATTGTAAGAGTAAAGTCCCCCAGCGTAGTACCTCCAGCTCCCATTTGACTCATGTTCCTCCCCTTAAGAGTTCCCCCGCCACTAAGGGGAACAAGAGTGGCACTCCCGCCCCATCTCAAGGCCACTCCTCTGCCCCCTACTCAGAAGGGCAAGGACCCGCCACCTCCCAAACCCAAGCCCAAGGACCCCCTTCCCAAGAAGAAACCCCCCCACACCCCCTCAACCTCCCCTTGCCCTCTAAGGTGCCTATCTGCCATCTTCATGATGCCCCTGCCCAGTGGAGTGCCTAGGCTGTCAGGATTCAAGTTGTGCCTTGGACGTTGCCCTGTGGCCATTAATAACTTTGGACTGGCCAATGGCCCTTTGTGTACATATATATATTTATATCTATCTCTTTTTACAATTGAGGTCGCTGTTCTCACCTAATTACAGTGGTTGGACAACAGATATGTGTCCTGACTTTCTTGTTCCTGGGTTATGTTGCAGTTGATTTACTCTGCAGATTGTTCTGGGTGTGTGTATGTGTGTTTGGTGTGTGTTGTGCGTGAGTCACTCTTCCCTCCATCCCTTGTGTGCTAGGAAGCTGTACTCACCGTCGTCGTCTTCGTCGGCATTGGTGCTCCTGGACGGCCATCGTATGGTACAGCATCGTCAAGACTTCCAGTTCGGGTTCCATGGTGGCCGCCGACTTCTCTGTGTCCCTGGAGGTGAGGGTCTCCTTTCATATGATGGGTTATCACCCGGCTGGTGATGCTAACGCCCGGGAAGTCCTGATGGTCTGCTATCTCATAATATGGTGGGCGGATCCTTGTCTTCCACCAGCCTGTAGGTGGCTACCGCCGTGGTCAGTGGTCGTACTGCACTGGTGGTTGGGGTGGTAGATTGGCTGTCTATGGGAGGGATCACTGCCATGGTCATAATTTGGGGGTCATTACCGCCAGCCTGGTGACGTTACTACCGCCAGCTGTCATAATGAGGGCCTACATTTTTTTAAACTGGCTTGCATCACTGCCCAGCTCAAGTGACTGAATTCACTTCTCTTGCTAGCAGGAATGCAAGAGTAGTGTTAATAGCCGCCACATAGTAAGGACTGGCAATATGGAAGGGGAGAAAAATAGCTGGCAATACAAATGGCAGCTTTAACAAATCTTCGCCTATGTGGAAATGCTAAATGGGGCTGTCAGAAACCGCAACAATTAATTCTCAGTGCCACCACAGGCTTTTTTTCTATGTCTCCAGCAAGGATGAAAACCACAAATATAGAGACTAAGCCTTGCCTCCATAGGGGTGCGGTTATAGAGAAAACCAACACTCCGCATTTGGAGGAGTGCTAGAGCCATTTTGTTTGAGGAACTCTGGAAAGTTTGCGGGAACATGAGAAAAGAAATGTTGCAAAAGAGTTGGGAAATCATCAAGAAAGTAGCCAGAATCAGGTGTCAGGCTACTCCAATCAATGGCTATCCAACAGGATTAGACTGACACATCACAACCACCTCCTTAAAACATTCCTGGACCTGGCAAGAATTATCACAAAGAAATAGACTTTGCCTAGCTGATTTATTCTGGCTCTCTAGACCTTGAAGTATTTTCTGTGGTCAAGTGGTTGGCTTCATGTTAACTGTTACACCTGTTACATATACATAAAAAGCAGAAATATTCTTGACTCCAAGAGGATTGGCTGGCTATTGTAGACTGGACACTGCGGAGCCCTTGCTGGAGAAAGTCATGGTGCTTAAAAGCCTGTCCTAAAAATATCAGGGTTGCAAGAGAGGCCAGGAGTGAGTCACTTCCCAGCGATTGGAGAAATTTGGAACTATGGCCTGATTTATATACAGGAACAACTCTGTCAGAGCAATGGAGTGTTGCCCTGACTGAGTTCCCACCAACCAAATTTAGAAAGGACAACCAAGCAACCTATCATTCCTAAAGCATTGACAGGAACCACCATCACAGCAGTACCTGTGAATGTTTTTTTAAAGTTTGATGCACGATTCGATCAACATGACAGACCCACCCGTCAAGCTTATTTTCTTTTATTTTGAGAAAGGAAAATCTCAAAACAGGAATTTCATTTGAAAGCTAAAAAAAAAACACCCCGCCTCCATGGGAGTTGTCTCCTATGGTGAGAGGGCATTTCTTTGTTTTGTAGTACCCCTCACCGCCAGGGTTTGCTTGGCAGAGATGGTCAGTGTGTGTCCACCCATCTAAGTTAGGTGGGTGGACATTTAGTCCATTCTCTAACAGTTCTTACTCCATCTGGCCGTAGGAGAAGTTTGGCCACAGCGGAGGTGGAGTGCTCTCTACTGTAGCCAAACTATGGTCTGCCCGCAATTAAATCAAGCGGGCAGAGCACCATCTTGATGGTAAGGATATTCTACTGCCATTGAGCCAGAGTATCCTTGATGCCACACTATAAATCAGTCTCTTAGTTATTTTTCCCAACTCTAGCAGATTGGAAAAATTTACAAAGGCTTAGCTTAGAAGGGGGCACACTCAGCAGGCAGGAAAATCTGAAGTGCCCTGCTCAGAGCTTTTTGCTACGTAAAAAAGATGCTTCAGTAGAACTTTGGAGCAAAGGTGCTCATCCTTGTGGAGGCCTGCCAGGGTACATCTTAAATTATCATTGCAGCACTGATAGATTTTAAGAAAGAAAAGATGACTAAGGGCCAGATTTAGAGTATGGTGAATTGGTTACTGTTAGACCTATCAGCCGTAGGGTGGTCTAACCCCAAACTTTTTGCCTTCATTCTCCTACTTTTCAGAATTCGTTTTTGCTGGCCTCAGTACTCTATGAACTTTATCATGGTTAATCTGTGATTCAAGTGCTTGTGCTCACTCCATAAAACATGGTAAAATTGGCTTACACCTGGTTGGCATAGTTAATTTAATTATAAGTCCCTAGTAATGTGGTATTTCATACACTTAGGACTGGTACATTAAACACTACTAGTGGGACCTTAAACCATGTCTCAGGTCAGCCATTTAAGCCTGGATGCAGGTATAACCTTGCACTCCCATTTTATTCCATATGACAACCCTAACATTGGCCCTATGCAGACCATAGAGCAGTGTGCTTTGTAATTAAATGATTGGACATGTATGTTTAAGTTTTGCATGTCCTGGTAGTGAAAAAACTCATAACTTTATTTTTCAGTACTGTGGGGCCTTCCTCTTCTATTGTATAACAATGGGTTGCCCTATTAAATGTAATATGTGCTAACATTTGATTAGGAGCAGCTAGAGAATTCATGTTTGGTGTGCAAAAAAATGTCATTTAAAATCCTCTTTAATGGTAAAGTTGGATGTTAGGTCACAATTTTGAAAATGCCTCTTAGAAAGTTGACGTTTTCCTGCACTAGCTATTTTGCACCTGCAGCCTTTTGCTGGGGTGTAGTTAGCAGTTGTAGTTTGTTTGTTCCTTTCAGGCAGCTACAGAGTAGAAGGATCAAGTGTGCCTGGATGGGGAATCACTGACAGGATGGGGTGCGGACCCTGGCACAGCCTCTCTTGCATATAAATACACTGTGCTCTGCCTCCACACAAAGGATTTCACACTACTGCACTGTGCTTGTGGTCAGGCTCAAGCCAGGGCAGAGGAGGGAAGAAATTCCAAGCACTTCAAAGGAAACTTCTACTTACAAAATGGACCAGGTATTAAAAATAAAGACCCTCAGACCCACTCTTCAGTTCATTTTCTGGACCTGTGGAAGGATTCTCAAATGACTGCCTGCTGCTGTGGCCTACTGTGTACTTCAGAAGACTGCTTTGCTGCACCTGGAAAGACTGTTCTACTGCCCAAGGCCGGCTTTGAACGCTCAGAGGCAAACCCTTCTGCTTGAGCCCTGTTCTGTTCCCTGAACTCAAGACTACCAGAGTGACTTAAAGGGTTAGTTGTCTGACCTCCTGATCAGAGCCTCACAGTCAGAAAAGACTCCAACCATCTTGAACCTGCACCTGAAGCCATCCTGAGTGATTCCTGCCCCTCCAAGTGGTGTCTCTCCAGTCATGGACCCTTGAAAATAGTACAAAAGGTGCCAAAGGGTTGTTTGAGATAACTAGCTATAACAGGTGATTTTCTATGGTTTTGTACGTTCAAAATGTGAGTCTAACTATAACCTCCCTGTAACCTTTGTTTTTTTAAGCCCCCCTCCCCCAGCAGATTTTGGCACTGGGGACCCCATCCCCGTGGCCCAGCCTTCTAATTGTTTTTGGGGGAGGGATCCACACAACCCCCTCCCTAGGCCGATCTCGGCCCCAGGGACACCATCTCCCGGGACCCGTCCTAAACATTAAAAAAAATTGGGAGAGGGGAGCTGCATGGCCCCCCTCCCCAGGCTGAGCTCGGCCCCGGAGACTACATCCCCAGGGCCCAGCCTAAAAATATTTTTGGGTGGAGGGGGACTGTACGGCCCCCCTCCCCAGGCCTACCTCGTTATGTGGGTGCCCCCCATGATTGGCATATTTGATTTACTAGTAAGTCCCTAGTATAGTGCGCATGTATTGTGTTGTATTGTAATAGTTTTATATAGCGCTTATTACCCCTGACGAGGCGTCAAAGCGCTTTTCGGCGAGTAGCACATTACTCCGGAACCCAAAAGGAATTAGTGGTGGATTAGTATAGGGAAATATGAGTACAGTTTTAGGATTATTATGAGTTAATTTGAGCCATGGATATGTTAGTTTGTTAGTTGGATTGACTGGAGTAATGGAGGGGTAGAGGAGGGAAGAATCCAGAAGTGTTAATTGGGAATTTGTAGTAATAGGATGAGGCTTGGATGAGTAAAGGGCGGATGGAGGAGGAAAGAGTCTGTGGAAAGGGTTAGGGAGATCATAGTAGCAGGAGGGGTTTTGGATGAGTAAAAGGTGAGATGAATTAGGGAGAATTTAGTAGGGTTGCTTGGGAGATCATGGTAGTAAACTGAGGTTTGGGTAAGTTACATGTGGAAGAGGAGGGAAGAGCATCGGCAGGGTTATTTAGGAGATGAAAGTGGTAGAATGGTTTTGGGATGAGTCAGAGTGGTAATGGAGGATAGATTGATAGAGAATGACATATGGTGATGGGTAGACAAAGTAAAGCTCACAAGAGAAGCTTACATATATGCCCCGGGCCTGTATATCAAATGCTATTATTGGGCCTGCACACTGATTATACCACCTACAGAAGTAGCGCTGTAAGCATGTTTCAGATCTGCCACTACAGTGTCTGTGTGTTCAGTTTTGAACTGCCAGTTTGACTTGGCAAGTGCACCAACGTGTCAGGCTCAAACACTCCCTTTTAGTACATATAAGTCACACCTAAGGTAGGCCCAAGGCAGCCCCATGGGCAGGGCGCAGTGTATTTAAAAGGTAGAACATGTACTGGTGTGGTGATGGTGAAATATTGCTAAATTCGGTTTTCCCTATTGCAAGGTCTACCTCTCCCATTGGGTAACATGGGGATTGACTTGAAATATCTTTTGAGTGTAATTACCCATTTGAAACATATAGAGATGTGATGTTTGTGGTTGCTGAACTCACAATTTAAAAATGCATCTTTTGGTGAAGTGGGTTTTTAAATTGTAAGTTTGAAAATGCCACTTTTAGAAAGTGGGCATTTTCTTGCTTAACCAGTCTGTACTTCTGCCAGGTTGTGGAATACACATCTGGGTCAGGATGACAGTTGGGCTGTTTGTGAATTTATTCTGGACAGTCACACAAAGGGAGCTGAGGTGTGCCCTGCATATCCTGATAGGTCTCCCTGGGCTAGAGTGGTGGGAGGAGGTGACACTTGCACATGAATAGGGTCATGCCTTTCTTTACACATATCAGTCTCTAACCCCCTGGAGTGTGTCTGGGGCCAGGGCAGGGAAGGCAGGGAAGGCAGGGTCTTGTACACTACAAATACATTTTTTAAGTTTGCCCACTTCAAAGACAGAAATGGATATAAGTACTGGACCTCTGACACCACAAAGTGAGAACACTTTTGGACTGAGGACATTCTGCCAGAAAAAAGAGCTGGATGTCACAGGAGGGACTACCACTCTGCCTGTTGCTTTGTTGTGCTGGCCTGCTGCTTGCCGCTTCTGTCCTGGGAGTGAAAGGACTAGACTTTGCTTTCTACAGCCTTCTTTCCAAGGGTCTCGAAGGGCCTGAACTGAGCTTGCCTCCTGTTAAAAAGTCTCAGGGATATCAAAGACTTAATCTGCCAGTGTCTGGGCTCTTCTGCTGAGAGTACTGACTTACCAAGTGGTGCCAACACCAGTCCCTGGGCCCTTGGAAGTGTAAGCTGGTGATCTGAAGGAGAAAATCCTAACACTGACACGCCACAGCAGAAAAATTGATGCAGCGCCTGTCCCACAGCTGGAGAATTGGCACAGCAGCTCTCTCATGGCTGCAGAATCAACACAGTGCCTGTTTCACTGGAGCACCATCAACACAGAACATCTGGACTTTCTACACATCGTTCACAAGGTGTCAATTTCTCATCAATCCCACACTACAGTACTGAACCAACATATTGTCTCCCCTGCGAGGAAAGAATCAACACATCACCTCCTCTGCACAGTAACGAACCAATGCATTGCTTTGGTTTACGGTGCCTCACCTTCTCTGCGACCCACTTTGTCTTTGTTTTTGACACATCCCAGGTAGTCTGTGCTAAAAAGATACAGCCATTGATTAAGACTCATGAACCTTAAAAAGTGATATATTTACTTGTGTTTGTTGGATTTATGTCATGATGGTCTTGTTATACTCAGATAACTATTGGCTATTTTTCTAAACTGGTGTGGAGTCTGTTTGTAGTGTTTTCACCGTGTTACTGTGTGTGTACAGATACTTTACACATTGACTCTGAGATAAGCCTGACTGCTTGTGCCAAGCTACCGAGGGGGTTGAGCAGGGGTTGTCGTAGGTGTGTGACTCCCTTGCCCGGACTAGAGTTAGGGTCCCTACTTGGACAGGATGCAAACCACTGCCAACTAGAGACCCCATTTCTTACACATCTATCTATCTATCTATCTATCTATCTATCTATCTATCTATCTATCTATCTATCTATCTATCTATCTATCTATCTATCTATCTATCTATCTATCTATCTATCTATCTATGTACCTATCTATCTATCTATCTATCTATCTATCTATCTATCTATCTATCTATCTAAAATTGGGCATTACCTGGTACATACTGCGAAAAGATACATCTATTAAGCAAAGGATTCTTGAAACATGGGAAAATGATTTGCAGTATCTTTATAAACCGGGTACATCTTTGAGAAGAGTACGTGCATGGAACTGTTGTAACACTGCATGTGCCAGATAGACTTACAACGCAAGAATCAATATAGCTACAACCATGGCAATCAGATTCACTAAGAGAGAAGAAGCTTTCAAAAATGTTATTGGAGGAAAGGAATGCAGCAATTGTAGACCCTCAGAACACTAAAGAGAATAAATAGTACACCAAGTAAAATGATCAAAGATTTGGAATGAGCATGTATCAGAGAAGTAAACAAATGGAGGGAAAGGGCAGCCTTAAAGAAATGCATTGCTGTGGCACAGATTCCATGACGATTGAGGATTTTTGTATTAATCACCTTGAGTGCTATGGACCCTAATTTACTTAAACAGTGGCAACATGATATGGTGCAATGCTCAATGAAGCTCATGAATATTCTGATCATTCATGCAGAGCAGAAGATGGAAAAGCTAGCACAACAGAATAAAGAGATTGAGGAAACCCTAGAACCTGTTCAAAGAAGGGATTAAATTAAAAAGACCCTGAGTGAAATAGAACTGAAGGTAGAAAATCAGGAGAATAATTTACTGGTTAAAAAAGCTAAATAAATCACTTTGGATAAAATTGATTACGAGACTGGTTGAATCTACACCTTTGCAATAACGTTTGATGCCCTACAAAAGAGTCACATGATGGACAATGTCCTAGAAAAAGAGATATCACTATCTAGCCTAGAGAGCTCAGCGGCAAGTTCGGGGGACAGGATCCAATGATGGGAACATCAAAGTTAGACTTCTCAGGGGAAATGCGACTCTTCCACATGCAGACAAGGAAAGTGGGCAGAGGGGAACAGAACAAAGTGCTTCCAAATCTAAGCGCAATAGAAGATCCAAAAGGAAGAGGCAAGAGAAGGGACAACAAAAAGGAGTAGTAATGATGAATAAAATCTTGTCAGAAATTTATCAGCTAATAAATTAGAGAAGCATCACCTGGATCTACTGAATAAGGGCTTAACATTTTTCCCTATGATCCGGATGGATCTTCCAAATGTAAGGATAAATTAATACGAATTCTGTCATAAACTTAAATTGAAGAAACATTTTGAAACAAAACATAAGAAATGTACATCGATGACAAGACCTGAATTATCACCAATAATGACAGCAGATGTAAGTGATCGAAGAACACTGTCAAGTCTGGAACAGCAGTAAGCAGGGACATTGAGAGCATCAGAGATGGATGATCTCACAGATAAGGAGTTTTGTGAATTTGTTGGGATAACCACGGACGCTGCTGCGATGAGGGAAGTAACTTAAAGTCAACATTCTGCCCACAGTTACCAACAGGCAACAAAAATGATATATTCGAAGAGATCATGGCAGAGGAATTGAACAGAATCTCTGTGAGGAAATAACATGCATTTGAACATCCAAATAAAGGATGACTGGACATCCCTTAAAGCATTACAGGATGACCAGATTATAATAAAGCCCTCAGACAAAGGGGGAAATATTGTAGTGATGGATCATGCAAAATACATCAAGGAGGCACTGAGACAAATTGCTGCCAAAGCAAATTATACATTGCTGAACAGTGATCTAACAGATGAGTATGCCAAGATTTATAATTTACAATTACGAGACTGGCATGACTGGTGTTTGCCGGATGATCAGGAATACTAATATCTGAGAAATGACCGGCCAGGGAGACCCACCATATATTTTCTACCTAGAGTGCATAAAAACATCAACAATCCTCCTGGAAGGTGAATAGTGAGTGCAATAGGATTGCTTCTAGAAAACACTTCAAGGTTTCTAGACATCTTCCTCTTCCTGTTAGTGCCCACGTTACCCTCCTACATCATGGACTCAATGGACTTCCTCAACCACATTAATGGGATTCCCGGGAAAAAAAAATACCTCATAGCAACAGCTGATGTTGTATCACTATACACATTGATTGAACACACACACTGAATGAATGCTATTACCTGAGATCACAATCTGTTAGTCTACCCGAACACAGAGAGATGCCTCTAGAAATGTTGTGTTTTTCCTTAACACTCAATAATTTCATCTTTGACAACAAGTACTTTTTACAGCCACATGAGAAGGCAATGGGAACATCATTCACGCCCATGTATGCCAACCTTGCGATGGGCCATTGGGAGGCTGAGACAATATGGACTGATGAAAATAAAGAATTCCTAGAGCAGGTTGTACTGCGGGTATGATTCATAGATGACCTATTTCTTATTTGGGACTGAAGTGAACAAGATCTGCTAAACGTCATTAGATCATGGGTTAATAATACCCAAAAATTAAAATTCACCTATGAAATCAGTGCCACCAGGATTACATATCAGGACATTACAGTCTACATTGGGGAGGGAAGGGTTTGCACATGTATACATAGGAAACCCACTAGTTGTAATAACCTAATCCATGCCAACAATGGGCATCCACAAACGTTAAAATGGAGCATCCTATATGAAGAACTGCTTCAGGCACAGAGGAATTGCTCAGAGGACAAAGAATTTGCTTGAGAAGCTAAAAATATGTGTGAAAGATTCATAGCCAGAGGCTATCCAAAGAGCGTTCTAGGTGATGCGCTCAAAAGAGGATGCACACAAAAGAGAGAGGATCTGTTAATCTCCAAACAATTCACCTCAAAAAGAGTAGAGAAGGAACCTTCTGTTCAATACATAATAGAGTTTGAGGAATCCAGCAGCCAAATTAAATAATTGCTACAGAAAAACTGGCAATTATTGAGGCTGGATGAAACACTAAAACATGTATTACTGGAGCAGCCCATTGTGACCTACAGCAAAATGGTGTCCATAGGGAATTACTTAACAAATACCTTTATGCGAGACATATTGTAAAACAAATCTAACTGGTTGACAAACCACCAAAATGGATTCTGGCAATTTAAAAAATGCAAGGCTTGTCTCTTTGGATGAAATATCAGCTCTTTTAGGTAGCAAAATAGAGGAACATTCCCTATTAGACACTGGATCAATTGTGAAACCTCATATGTGGTGTATGTTTTGGAACGTGGGTGCAGAAATAAATATATTCAAAGCACTGTCAACAGTTTAAAGCTGCTGATCGTACAACATCACCGGGCAAATCAGAATAAGGATCTGACATATGCCATGGGACACATGGGAAAACACATATGGAAGGATCATGGCGGAGTCAAACAGGTCTATGGTACAATATGATCCATCATATGATGAGGGCACCAAGAGGAAGTGATCGAGAACTCACCTTGAGGAAATGAGAATCTAGATGGATTAGCCTCATGGGGAAAGAGGCACTATGAGGTGAAACTCAGATGCTGAATTGCATGTATTTTTGCAATTATCTTAGAAGCGCTTGATCCCCACAGTAGATTTGAGCCTGTTATAACTATGAATAAGTTCATGGGTGGAGTACCTGGAAGCTTCTTTGTCTTTGTGAATTGCATATTTATTTACAGAACTTCTCTTTGCTGTACGCTGATTTGATTGCACGCAATATACTAGTAATTAGTATTATACACTTTATTTTGAAAACTAACAAAATGATGTCCATGAGCCTGTGTGAGATGTGTCTGATATAAGGGGCCTAACTGTTTATACCAAGAGAACTTCTCCTTGTTCTATGCAGATTTGCGTATGAGCAATATATTATCATATATTTTTCAAAGTGGGGTGTTGAAAATGAATCAGTCTTTCCATTTTCTATTCCCCTATATATTACCTCCCAGGGCAATATGGTAGTCGTAGTACAAAGTTAGTGTGACACAACTAGTTCAATATATTAGTGATAGCTGCCACACCTGATTCATTATCAACACCCCGCTTTGAAAAAGACAGAATATCGAAACGCATTAGTTGAGCAAAAATAAATCGGATGGTGATTTCTGATAATAAGAGTAGTACTTCAAATTCCTGAGAGTGCAACGGTTTCTTTGCTTGGGTTATATATATGTATAATCACTCCTTGTCAACGCCCTGTCGTGGCAAGCCTTGGTGGTGTCTCGAACCCCCATAAATCAATACCCACGCCTCTCGAGAAATGCTTGTTATCGTCAATCCTCCAAAAAGAAAAAACTGCCAAGGCCACAGTCGTCTTTTGAGCAAACAAACAGTTTATCCTTGTGGCAACGGAAAGCTTCATTTCTCTGTTCACGGGTAAATATAATGCCCATTTTACATCTTATTTAAATCAAAAGTGCTTCTGTGTACAAAATAACAACATACTTTTCTGGCTTCCTACTACCTTCAGAAAAAACATTGGCCATCTTTCAACATCTTATTACCTATTGATACCAAATAGGTTTGACTGTCATAGCCCCGCATTGGTGGCCGCCTAAAAATCAATATCCCAAATTTTTTCCATTATTGTTAAACAATTATCTCTACCCAATTGGGTTATCTAAATTTAATCATAATTCAGAACGCCATATTTATCTAATAGGTCATCCCCACAGCAGGACTATCTCCATCAAAATTTCTTCTGCTATATTAAGAAAAATTAGGCTATTTTGGAATGCCTTCAAATAAAGCCATGGACTATCCTTGGCATTTAACACAATTATTTCCAAAAGGAGCCCTCCATTTCTCTCCTTCTTTATATCGAGGCAATATTAAATAATGTTCTAATACCACAATCATTACTTGCTGCCCTTGTGGGCATTTGAAATTATACAACAGCTCTTTTGCTCTTCTGGTCCAAAGGCACAAAAATATAAATCATAAAGTTCACTGTCAATAGTAATTCAAAAGGGCACCCCACCTGTGAATGAAAACATTAATTAAAAGCATTAAATAAAGTCAATTTGAGATTCAAAACAGCGTGATCATCTATGAACGTTTCAGAAAACAGCAATCATCTTATCATTTACGTCAAATGTCCATCATCTTATCATTTATGTCAAATGAGTTGCCATTTGCTCATCACTATTTAATCCAACCATGATAATATGAAAGATGGCATAGAAGATGTCACCAATGATATAATATGTGGAGTAATTGGCTGTTCCTGGCGAAGCCTGCAGCTAGGCCATGAGGCCAACCCCCTATAAGTACCCAACCTTGCACAGTGCAGAGTCTTTGCCTGTGTGCAGTAAGGGCTCCCCACCAGGGCTGGCCTGCAGACAGTCCCTGCAGCCAACCCCCCTAACCACCCAACCCCATGCTGTGCACGGCCCTTTGCCTTGCACGGCAGAAGTTGGCCACAGCCTCGCTAGGTGTGAGAATAGGTGTGAGAGGCTGTTTTGGGATTGACAGTGGCTGTCAGAGTGTCTGTCTGGGTGTGAGATTGTGTACATCAGTGTTTTAGTGGATGCAGCAGTATGTACGTGGGTCTGTGAGTGGGTGCATGAGGGTGTTAGTGGGTCTGTGAGTGGGTGTGTAGCAGTCTGAGTGGGTGTGAGAGTGGGTGCATAACTATCTGAGTGGGTCTGTAAGTGGGTGCATGAGGGTCTGACTGGGGCTGTGAGTGAGTGCATGAGGGTCTGAGTGGGTCTGTGAGTGGGTGTGTGAGTGTCTGACTGGGTCTGTGAGTGGCTGCATAAGTGTCTGAGTGGATATGTGTGCGGGAGAAATTGATTGAAAGAGAGACAGAGAGAGAGAAAGAGAGGGAGAGGGCGAGAGATAGAGTTTTTTTAGACTTTGATGTCTGATATACATAGAATGAGCTGTCTGAAATGGGAGGGTTTGAGGTGGCTTGGCTGCAGCTTCGGAGCTGCAGCCAAGCCACAATAAACAGCTACGTCTTGGTGGACACCCGGGGAAAGAGCAGGAGCCAGCCCTGGGGGGTGACAGTCCCCAGGGCCATCAATGGCTCCAAGAGGGGGGCCGCGCCGCCCCCTCCAATGTGGACATTTCCCCAGAGAGGTGGTAGTCCCCGGGGCTAAGGGGCTCCAAAACCGCCCTCTTCCCACATTTGTGTTGATCCCTGGGGCTGCGGGGGGCTCCAAGGCCCTCACCAAATTTAGAAATTGCCCCGGGGAGGTATTGGTCACAGGGGAATGGGAGGCCAAGCGACCCTCCCACATTAATTATAATTAAAGCTTTAGGGGAGTGGTTGTCCCTGGAGCTGTGGGGGAGGCTGACGGACTTACCCTCCCTAGCTAACCCAATTTGCCCCGGGGAGGTGGTGGTCCCTGTAGCGCGGGGGGAGGCATGGACCCCTACTCCTCGCACATTTGTGAAACTCGACCAAGGGAGGTGGTGGTTCCCGGGGCTGTGGTGGGGCCTGGAGGCCACCCCACTCAAAATTATTAATGCCCATCAGACCTGGCCTATCAAAAATAAGCACGAGAGCCTGCACTTTAAAAAAAAACCTTTTTGGCTGTAAATTCACGAATATCGCAATTTCACAGCAAAAAACAATAAGTCAATAGAATGCTTCTTTCCTCTGGGAGCTAAGGGGTCAGTGTCCCTACTCTGGCTCCTTTTCTTTTTTAAAATCTTTTTTACTGGGACTCGCTCAAGATGGTTGCCAACACTTCCTGGTTTGAAGTTTTCGCAGCCAATCATAGCTGTGCATTTCTCTGCACAAGCTCGTCTTTGTCCATGAATACTTTGCGTTCTGAGATATACAAATTTGAATTTCACATAATTTAGCAAAAACTCCTGAATAGATTTACACCAATAAGCAAAAGTGTAATCTACATACCAAAAGCTTGCTTTCTGCCAAATCTGGTGTCATTTCTTCCAGTAATAGAATTACACATTTTTTGGCACCCACCTTTTTCTCAGCCCTCGCTTCACGGATGACCCCAAAACTTTCTGTGCGCAACAAGAATCACTGCAACACTTTTTGGAAATATTTTATGAAGATTCGTCTAACAGTGCCAAAGATATAGGCAAGTCAAAAAACACTTTTTGTACGGAAACATGATCCTGACTATAACTACCTAGTGGTGACCACCACTAGGTAATGTATATGTGTATTTATATATACACATATATATACACACATATATATATATATATATATATACATATTTTATATATATATATATATTACCTAGTGGAGGTTGCCACTAAGTAGTTAGAGTTAGGACCTAGTTTCCATAGGAAGAGCGTTTTTTGTTTTGCCAATCACTTTGCAGCAACTTGATGAATCTTCACAAAATTTTCAAAACGTATATTTTAGCTAGTTCAACAGCTGTCTTGAAAGGTTTGTTGTGATCCATCATAGGCCCAGTTGAAGGCGTCATGCTGAAACACGTCTGCCGTGATTAGCTTAATGTTTGTTGTCCCAAAATAAAAATCCTTTTTTCAAAAGCCAAACTGTTTCCATTGGACAAATCCCTGGTGGTGCCGCTGGTTGCAAAGGAAACCGGGTGGTGGAGATATATCTATTCAGCAGTTATAGGTGTGGTTTGCTCAAGTTACTATAACTTGTGTCCTAAGGTAACTATAGCTCGCACCCCAATCATGCACTGTTTTTTGTCAAAATTAGTATACTGTTACTATATCAAAGATGTCATAAGTGATGTAATACGTAGGGTAATTAGCAATGCATGGCAAGGGCGCGAGTTACCTTAGGGCACGAGTAAATTCATATCCTAACTATAATGTCCCTGTAACCTTTGTTCTTTTATGTGAATTTCTCTGATTTTTTTTAACTTAAAGTCATTTTCATTATTATACGTTAATCCAACCACCAACGCACACAGCCTGAGGCCAGACCCTGCGGCCAACCCCGCTAACCACCCAACCCTGAGAGAGAAGAGAGAAAGAGAGAGAGAGAGAGAGAGAGAGAGAGAGAGAGAACCTGAGAGATTGAAAGAGAGAGCTATTTAGGCTTTGATGAAAGATATACTTAGAATGAGGTATTTCTGGACAAATTGAAAAGAAAAGTTTTTGCCAATTAAAAAGAGTGAGATCACCTTTGAGTATGTAACTTAAACATTTGTAGTTGAAAAGAAACTAAAGCAGGAAATTATCACATACTTACCTACACTAGAACCCTTTGGCCCATATTTATGAAACATTATGCACAACTGCGTAAACGCAGTTGTGCGTCAAAAAATGTACTGCCACATAACGTTACTCAGCAGCATGGCTGCACCATGTTTATTAATTGGCACACCATGGGGCTGAGAAAAGGCTAGCCTCATGAAAAATTACGCTAGCCGGAGATGGACGGTGATACAAAAATTTTGCTAGTGGGCCAAAAATGACAGTACTGAGCGTAGCTTAATTTTTCAGTTGCACAAGCAGACAAAAAATGATTAGTGTCCAAGAATAGACAGGAGGCAGTACAATAACCACAATGTCCAACACAGGGGACCAGTGTCCCCAGGACAACCCAAACAGCACCAGTGCCAGCCAAGGGGCCCGCATGTAAGAGGCCCCCAGCGGCACACAACAGTCAAAGATGTATACTTATGGAGAATAGGCTTTAAGAGTGAAAACACTAGAAAATAAACAGACACACTGCCATGCAATATTAGATTTTGAACCTTCAGCCTACTGAGTGACAGCACAAGACTTTGACCGTTAGGTCAGAAATGTAACCATAAAATTCGTACCAAACATCTTGCTAGTCAGACTCTGTGAAGTCATTGTATGGAGAGACCATTCCAATGACAATCTCTCTCTCTCTTCCATCCCCATTACGGGATGGAAGAGAGAGAGAGACAGAGGTGGTCATTCCGACCTAGGCGGGTGGCGGTTGCCGCCCGCCCGTCGGAATCCGCCTGAATACCGCCCCGCGGTCAATTGACCGCGAGGGGTATTCTGACTTTCCCGCTGGGCCGGCGGGCGATCTGATTCAGATCGCCCGCCGGCCCAGCGGGAAAGCGCCTTCCACAAGGAAGCCGGCTCGGAATCGAGCCGGCGGAGTGGAAGGCGTGCGACGGGTGCAGCAGCACCCGTCGCGCTTTTCAGTGTCTGCATCGCAGACACTGAAAAGCCTAGTTGGGCCCTGTTAGGGGGCCCCTGCCGTGCCCATGCCATGGGCATGGGCACGGCAGGGGCCCCCAGGGGCCCCGCGACCCCCCCTACCGCCATCCTGTTCATGGCGGCTTTCCCGCCATGAACAGGATGGCGGTAGGGGGGGTCAGAATCCCCTCGGCGGCGCAGCGAGCTGCGCCGCCTTGGAGGATTCTAAGGGTCAGTGGAAAACCGGCGGGAGACCGCCGGTTTTCCCGTTCTGACCGCGGCCAAAGCGCCGCGGTCAGAATGACCAAGGGAGCACCGCCGGCCTGTCGGCGGTGCTCCCGCCCCCGTTGGCCCTGGCGGTAGGGAACCACCAGGGTCAGAATGAGGGCCAGAGAGTGACAGGACTGTGGGGGGATCCTAAAGGCCCCTACAGTCCTAGCTGGCTCCCCGCATCATGCAGGAACAGACATTGCTTCCACAAGCAGGGAGCTGCTTTAAATAGCAGCTCCCTGCTTGCAAAAGTAGTTTTTTTATTTGAAACAGATAAAAACTTCACTTTGTGCAAGTGAGAGCTGTTTGACAACCATCACTTGCAGAAAGTGAAGTGTTTGCTCTGACTTGACGAGAGCCTTCAAAACTCAAGCCAAGTCAGAGCAATCAGCTACGTTCTAGGGGTGGGCACCCCAGGACATAGCTGGAGGAGGCCCTGGGGGGTGGCTATCCCCAGGGCCATATTTGGCTCCACGAGGGAAGCCGCACAGCCCCTCTCCAATTTTAAGCAGCTACAGGGAGGTGGTGGTCTCTGGGGCTGCCGGGGGCTGTGTGGTCCCTGCACTGTATTTTATTAGAGCCCTGGGAAGGTGGTGGTCCCTAGAGCTGCAGGGGGCTGCATGTCCCCCACATTATATTCAATTGAAGCCCCCCTTTTTCTCGGCCTCCACTTGACAGATCACCCTAGAACTTTCCAGACAGCAGCTGACGTGAGTGTCAAATTTTGGGGGATTTTTTTTTTAAGATTTGTCAACTGATGCCAAAGATATAGGCAAGTAAATAAACACTTTTTTCTATCGAAATAGGTTCTACCTATAACTACCTACTGGCAACCACCATTATTTAACATAGCTATATGCATATATATATATATATATTAAACCTAGTGGCGGTCGTCACTAGGTAGTTATAGTTAGGACCTAGTTTCCATAGGAAGAACATTTTTTTTTGCCAATAACTTTGGCGCAGCTTAATGAATCTTCACCAAATTTTTTAAACTTATACTAATTCAGCTGCTGTCTTAAAGGGTTTGGAGTGATCTTGCAAGTGGGGCCATATAAAAGCAGGGGTCTCAAAACGTGTTTTTCCTTTTCATTTCCCCATGGGGATTTTGAACATGACTACAGCCCGAACCATTCAACAGAATTACACCATATTTGGCAGAAAGCTAGCACTTGGCCCAGAAACCACACTTTTTTTGTAATTTGGTGTAAATCTGTTCATTGGTTTTAGAGATATTTAAAGGCAAAAAATGTAGATATCTAGGGACATGGCTCCTCCGTGGGTCCAACTGTCTGCATGCAGATATCAGATTGGCTGCCAACCCTTCAACAAAGAAGTGTCGGCAGCCATCTTGGGCCTCAGCTTTAGCCATCTTGGGACTCAGCTTTACCTTTAGCTGAGTCCCAGAAAAAAAGTGAAACAAAAGAAAAGTGCCAGGGTAGGGTCACCCTGAGCCCCTAGCCTTGGTCTATGGGTCCCTTAACGCCTCCAACAGGGCTAAAAAGCATTTTATTGATTTATTTTTTTAATCTCTGGAAAATCCGTAGATCCGGATCCACAAATGTTCCTAACTTTTGTTTTTTAAAGGGCAGTCTCCCACTCTTTTTAAAAAATCTTGCCCCAGGGTGTGCCAGATACTGTGGGCATTGGGGGCTTTAAAGGAGGGGGCACAAGGACCCCCCCTCCTAGGGCTTGTCTTAGCCTGGGGACTGCCACCTCCCTGGGACAATCTCAGAAAAATATGTGGGGGGGTGCATGGCCCCCCTTGCACCCAAGGGAGCACTATTGCCCTAGTGTAAAATGTATAAAATAAATGAGGGGAGGTTGTAAAAATAAGGAAGGGGGACTGTTGCAGACCCCTGGCCCCAGCAGCCATCCCCTCCCTGGGACAAATTTCAAATGTTAGAGGGGGCTGCGTGGCCCCCCTCAGGGAGCCAATAATGGCCATAGGGATGGCCACCCCCAGGGCCGGATCCTGCTGTGTTCCTGGTGCCCACCCATGGGACATAGCTGTTTGCACTTGTTGGAAGTCGATTATTGGTAAGGGCAGGTAAGTACCTCTACTTGGCAATAGGCTGCAAACTCCCACTAGGTCCAGTCAAGGTCTCAATAAATTAATCCTGGCTCAACCCTTGGTAGCTTCACAATGAGCAGTTAGGCTTAACTTAAGAGCCAGGTGTGTAAAGCATTATATATCAACAAAACAGTGAATAAGTAAAACACAAAACACTATAAAAGTCTAACACCAATTTATAATAATAGATTATATTTTTATCTTTAAAATGACATAAAAACAACAAAAATCCAATGAAGGGAACTGGAGATATGAATTTTTTAAGATTGAAGGTTTTCTATCGCTTAGAAATCAAAAGCGCCAATCTGGACATCTGGTCGCACTCAATTAGGGCAAAGTCAAAAGTGGAGGCCAACATCGATGGAGCTCTGCTCGGCTATACTAAGCGGGAGGCCTCGGTCAAGAGTTCTACGTTCGGACTAGGATGATTTTTCATGACGTAAATTTTCATCCGGGACTAAGTCAAAGTAGAAGCTGAACTCACTGAATCCCTCCTTGGATACACTATGTGGGAGGCCTCAGTCAACTTTTTGCCTTCAGACTTAGAGCTTTTCTTTTCCGACGTCAGACAACCCTCAACAGCAAGCCAATTTCGATACAACATTGTTGGATTGCCTTTCCACTAGCCTCTGGTGAAATCCTTGAAGTCTGGGGTTCCAGAGCTTTTCAGCAGGACATACCTGCAAGTCAGGCCAGATCGCGGTCGACGTTGGCCGGCTTAACTAACAACATTGGCTCTGTCCACTTATGGAGCTTTTCTCCCAAATTGCTCCAAACTTTTCCAAACTTCTGGATCTTGTTCTAGAAGTACTTTTAAGGTTCTTTAGGTGTCCTCAACGCACCCCATGGTTCCAGAAGCTCTGCATTGCTCCTTGGGGGTTAGGACTCCAACTCCCACAATGCACCTGGTTCAAATCCTTAAATAACCACTGGTCAGCTGGTCACTTTTTACAGGGCTTGATGCAGGGGACTCAGGTCAGCTCTTTTCTAACTAGCTTACAGGGAGTCTCTTTTTGGAGTAGCAGAAGCCAGACAAAGTCCTTTTCCTGGTGAAGCCCAAAGTGTTCAACTGGTGCAGTCTTTCAGTGTGCAGTGTCCAGGTGCAGGCCAGAGGTCCAGCAGGACAGTCCTTCTTCTTTTCTTGTTCTAGTAGGAATATGAAGTGGGGTGCAGCTTTGCCATATTTATCCTTGCTCCTGAGGTGGAAAGCAGGGCGGTGCTCCTGTCAAGTCATGTGCAGCGCACCACCCTCTTGAGCGACCATTTTCTGGGAAGTGTGGCAAAAATCAATCCTAGGAAGCAGCATTCATCCAAAATGGCAAAACTTCAATTTTAGAGTTTAGATCTGGCTGAGCCCACCCACTGGTGTGGCCAAGTTTCCCTTAACACACCCCTTTCCAGTACTCTCCTAATTTAATCAGTGAGCACCTGATTGTCTAGGGCTGCAGGAAATGGGGGAGGTGATGTTGCCGTCCAAAATGTCCTTCCCTCCTTTGAAGTACAGTTTCACTGCTTTCCCCGCATCCTGTTCTACCATCTGCTGAGGCAGATCGCTTCCCACCAGATGCTTTGTTTGTTTTAGCCCAGGCTACTTCACACCTCATCAAGGCAGTCTGGCTCAGGCTGCCAGAGGCTGACTAATAAGAGAAGGGCACCACAGGGCTAAAGTTGGTAGCTTTAAGCAAGAGTTCTAAAAAGCTTTCCCTGTTCAAGTTATGTTAAATTCAACAGTGGCAAGTTCTTGGATCTATTATAACTTTCAATTTGATACTAAACTTGCTATATTTAGCTCCTACCTATGGAAAATAAGGGGGTAATTACAACCCTGGCGGACAGTGTTAAAGCGGCGGTAATACCGCAAACAGGCCGGCGGAACAAAAAAGGGAATTATGACCGTGGCGGAAACCGCCAACATAGACAGCCACTTTAACACTCCGACTGCAACAGCGGTACAGACAAGCAGCGCGGCAGTCACCGCCAACAGACAGGCGGAAGACAAAGTACCGCCCACAGTATTACAAAAGGCCAATGCGCCACCTTTTCCGGGGCGGATTCACCGTGGATAAAAACACGGCGAAAACAGCTTTTGTAATGGGAAAACGCTCACCTTAACACACTCCACGAGGAAGGAGGGCACCATGGAGCCGGAACTCCAAATACTCCCTGCGCTTGTCTTCCTGCTCCTCTACGAACATCAGCAATGGCGGCGCCGAAGACAACGGTGAGTACTGCACCTACGACACAGGGTAGGGGAGGCATAAGTCAGGGGGACACACACGCAACACCCCCACCCCCACCCCAACCCTAGCACACTACAACACACACACCAATGCATTTCCAAACATCACAGTAACAACCCACAACCCCCCCGGAAGAATGCAAAGACAAAAAGGAAGTCAGTACAACCATTGTAATGTATCAAAATACAGTAAGCTCATATATACATAAATATATACACATTCCAAATATTTACATCATGATTAGTAGTGCAGGTATGCACATTTCAATGTCCGTGGACCACTGGGCCCAATATGCATGGGCGAGGCCCACACACAATACCTGTCCAGAAACGGAGAGAGAACACTGCAGGGGCATCAGATAGAAATACAACAGGCACCTCAGGGGGAAGGGTAAGGGGGGGCACCTCAGCCAGATGACAGCACCACGCCAGATCCACGACAGGGCTCCATGCCCATTGATGTATCCTGGGGAGTGCAAAGCCACAGTCTCACAAGTCTTTTCAGTGGGTGGTTTGCCCACTGGACCATCCTGGGGAGTGCAAAGCCACAGTCTCACAAGTCTTTTCAGTGGGTGGTTTGCCCACTGGACCATCCTGGGGAGTGCAAAGCCACAGACTCACAAGTCTTAACAGTAGGTGGTTTGCCCACTGGACCATCCTGGGGAGTGCAAAGCCACAGTCTCACAAGTCTTTTCAGTGGGTGGTTTGCCCACTGCTCCATCCTGGGGAGTGCAAAGCCACAGTCTCACAAGTCTTTTCAGTGGGTGGTTTGCCCACTGGACCATCCTGGGGAGTGCAAAGCCACAGTCTCACAAGTCTTTTCAGTGGGTGGTTTGCCCACTGGACCATCCTGGGGAGTGCAAAGCCACAGTCTCACAAGTCTTTTCAGTGGGTGGTTTGCCCACTGGACCATCCTGGGGAGTGCAAAGCCACAGTCTCACAAGTCTTTTCAGTGGGTGGTTTGCCCACTGCTCCATCCTGGGGAGTGCAAAGCCACAGTCTCACAAGTCTTTTCAGTGGGTGGTTTGCCCACTGGACCATCCTGGGGAGTGCAAAGCCACAGTCTCACAAGTCTTTTCAGTTGGTGGTTTGCCCACTGCTCCATCCTGGGGAGTGCAAAGCCACAGTCTCACAAGTCTTTTCAGTGGGTGGTTTGCCCACTGGACCATCCTGGGGAGTGCAAAGCCACAGTCTCACAAGTCTTTTCAGTGGGTGGTTTGCCCACTGCTCCATCCTGGGGAGTGCAAAGCCACAGTCTCACAAGTCTTTTCAGTGGGTGGTTTGCCCACTGGACCATCCTGGGGAGTGCAAAGCCACAGTCTCACATGTCTTTTCAGTGGGTGGTTTGCCCACTGCTCCATCCTGGGGATTGCAAAGCCACAGTCTCACAAGTCTTTTCAGTGAGTGGTTTGCCCACTGCTCCATCCTGGGGAGTGCAAAGCCACAGTCTCACAAGTCTTTTCAGTGGGTGGTTTGCCCACTGGACCATCCTAGGGACTGCAAAGCCACAGTCTCTCAAGTGGATAACAGTCTCCACTGGTTCTGGAGGGGGCTTTGTGCCCAGAGTGCTTCATCCTACCAAGGACTGAGGTAGTGGATGTATCTCTCCACTGGTTCTGGAGGGGGACTTGTGCCCAGAGTGCATCACGCTCCCCGTGACGGTCCCAGTTCCGTCACTGCCCCTGCCGCTCATGGGCAAACGATGCTTGAGTTGGCGGTGCTTGCCCTGTTCAGCAGTGCTTTCCATGGCGGTCTTTGCCCTGTTCAGCGGTGCTTGCCTTGTTCAGCGGGGCTTGCCATGGCGGTCTTTCCCCTGTTCAGTAGTACTTGCCCTGTTTAGCGGTGCTTGCCATGGCGGTCTTTGCCCTGTTCAGCGGTGCTTGCCCTGTTCAGCAGTGCTTGATTTTGCTGTCTCTGACCTGTGCAGCGGTGTGTGCCATGGCGGTCCCTCATTGCCCAGCGGGGCTGTGGCTGCCGGGGCCCTCCTGGGCACTGACTCTGGCAGTGGTCTCTGGACCAGTGATGATTGTGCTGCCCTCCTGGGCACTGACTCTGGCGGTGGTCCCCGGACCAGTGACGATTGTGCTGCCCTCCAGGGCACTGACTCTGGCGGTGGTCTCCGGACCAGTGATGATTGTGCTACCCTCCTGGGCACTGACTCTGGCGGTGGTCTCTGGACCAGTGACGATGGGGCTGGCTGTGGCGTCCTGGGCAGCGGGGAGGATGGCGGCCTTCTCCACCGTGCTGCTCTTCCCAGACTTTGGAGACTTCTTCTGCCCCTTCACCACCTTGGGAGGAATCACAGCTGACTCGACACTCCCCCCGGGACCCTTGTGAGCGGCTCTGCCGGCAGGAGTCTTCCCCCTCTCCCGTCGGGCACTGTCCAACTTCTGGTGCTTCACAGGGGGTGGACTGGCAGTGCTTTGCCTCCATGTCACACTGGCTGCCCTTACGCCCGGTGCACTCCACATACCTCTAACAGGCACCACTGGTACCGGAATCTTTTTGGCTGAGGTGCTAGTACGGGACCTATGAAATGGAGGGGGGGGATGGGACAGAGGTCAAGGTTGCTCAGGAAAAGTTTCTGACAAACAGTGGGACGGGTAGCTGGAGGGGGTCTGGGAGTGGAGGAAGAGGAGGTGGTTGTAGGAGGTGTACCTTTTGATGCTTTGGGTGCAGGTGCATGTTCTGGAGGCTGTCGTGAGGGGGATGGATGTTGGGTGTGTGTGTGCCCACGTTTGTGTACTTTGGGAGGGGGCGTCACAGACACACTGGGAGAGGACACAGGGGACGTGTAAATGGTAGCGGGGGTGGTGAGTGCAGGTGAGCGGGGTGTGGTGCTGGGTGTTCTGGTGCGAGTCCTAGTGGCTGTAGTGGTAGTGCATGCAGGTGAGAGTGTAGACACTGGGAGGGAGGAGGGAGACGACGAGGAGGGGGACACAGTGGAGGCAGTGGATGTTGCTGTGTCTGTATGTGGGTGATGCTTGTGTGAGTGCCTGTGGGATGTGTGGTGCCTATGTTTGCCTGAGCTGCCCTTGTGTGTTGACGTGTGTGCAGGCTGGTCTGATGGTATGCTTGGGATAGGCAGAGGTACAGGGGATTGGGCCTGGGTGGAGGAAGTTGGAGGGGGGAGGCTAGACACAGGGACAATTGCTGCCATCAGTGCTGAGGCCAGAGATTGCAGGGTTCGATGATGGGCAGCCTGATCAGAATGAATGCCCTCCAGGAATACATTAGTGTGTTGCAACTCTCTTTCTACACCCTGGATGACATTCACAATGGTAGACTGCCCAACAGTGAGTGACCTGAGGAGGTCAATGGCATCCTCACTGAGGGCAGCAGGGGTGACAGGGGCTGAGGTGCCTGGGGCGAAGGTGATGCCCACCCTCCTGGGTGAGCGGGCACGGGGCGAAGGCTGAGGGGCTGCTGGGAGGGCGGTGCTGGTAGGGGGGTGGCGGCTGTACCTGTAGAAGTGGGGGGCACAGATGGTGCCGCCACCACAAGGGAGCTCCCATCGGAGGACGAGTCTGTGTCGCTGGTTGCTGATCCGGTCACCGCCGTGAAGCTCCCCTCGTCCTCCGTCCCACTGGTGTATTCCGAGTCCATGGTGTGGCCCTCCATGGCCATGTGGGATGCAGACCCCTCGTCCTCCGGTGCCCCTGTACCTCCGCCTGATGATGTTGATGCACAAAAGAACAGGGAGAGCACAAAAAGGGGTGGGGAAACAGAAGAAAGACAGGTTGAGTGCATGGCTTACCGCTACCGTTGGACAGTACAGACACAGCAGCCCCCTGCACTACGCCGTGCTCTTGGCCTCTATAGATGCAGTTCCTGGGATATAGCTTACATGGATATAAGTGTCATCTGCCCACATAGATGACACAGGGGCATGTATACCTGTACTTGGCACTCTGCAGAGGTGGGGTGGAGTGGCACATGGCCTGCATTACGGAGGGGCCTAGCCTACGGAACTCGCCCTGGCCTAGGGAAACCCACAGCCCTCCTCACCCACCCAGACCCCTCCACTGTGCGCAAAGTCATGAGAATGTGAGTGTACTCACCCCCTTGTGTCTGCTGTGATGCCCTCATGCGCCCATCCAACTCAGGGTAGGCCACCGCCAGGATCCGGAACGTCAGGGGGGTCATGGTGCGAAGGCCACCCCTCCCACATTGGGAGGCCATCCCCAGCTGAGCCTCTGCCGTCTTCTTGCTCCAGCGGCGAATGTCCTCCCATCTTTTACGGCAGTAGGTGCTCCGTCTCTGGTGGACCCCCAGGGTCCGGACGTCCTTGGCGATGGCACGCCAAATATCCTTCTTCTGGTGGGCGCTGACCTACATGACATGGACAGGGGAAGAAGAGAAGTCATTACCAACTGCACCGTCGTAGTGAGTGGCGCACATCCCAGCCCTTGCCATGTGGCACATGCATTCACACTCCTTCATGCTCGCAGAACTCTGCCCCCTTCCTACTTTCATCCAGCCCTCTGCACCCAGGCATAGCCCATACAACTTGCACCCTATGTACTCACCTGTTGGTCTGGAGGAACGTAGAGTAGCGTGTACTGGGGGAGGACCCTGTCCACGAGCTACTCCAACTCCTGTGCAGTGAAGGCAGGGGCCCTTTCCCCAGACGCACGTGCCATTGTCTCTTCCAGACCGAGGTCACAGCAGCACTTGCAGTGTAAGTCCTCTCATGTCGACCCTCACGTATCGAGTGATTGAACAGATAGAAAATGGCGGTCACATCCGCGGCGGTGACGTCCGTGGCGGTGACGTCCGCGGCGGTGCTTATCATCACCGTCGGCGCACTTCGTCATTGGCTCCTGGGACCCATAGGGTCCAAAGTTAACCAATGCAGCATTGCGCCGCGGTCTACGACCGCCTACCGCGACGATGTACAACGCCAGCGCAGTTACCTCACATCCCATTGTCCCACTTTAGAGGTCAGGCATCCGCCATTTCAGGGGCCCACATGGCTTCATTTACAACTGCGTCACACATACCTAAGCCTGGACTCAACACACATACAGGAAGATTTTTGTATTTTGTGTCGTGTTCTGTGTAGCTGTGGGTACATACCTCAGAATTGGTTGACTCTGTGGTCGCTGTTGTCCTTCCTAGGAACCGTCAGCTGGGACATGTGAGGAGATGGCAGAATCCTCCGGTGTACCGACCGCTGGTGGACCTATTGACAATGGAGGAGCGACATTTAATCATCACCTACAGGTTTGACCGTGCCACAATCCAGGAACTGTGTACCCAGTTGGAGCCAGACCTCATGTCACCAATCCGCCATCCCACAGGAATCCCCCTCAAGTGCAGGTGCTATCAGTGCTCCATTTCCTAGCAAGTGGGTCATTTCAAACAACATTGGCCATGGCATCAGGGATGTCCCAGCCTATGTTTTCCAACGTGTTGTCCAGAGTGTTGTCTGCCCTGCTGAAACACGTGAGGAGCTACATCGTTTTCCGTCAGGTAGAGGATTTGGCTACAGTTAAAGGTGACTTCTATGTCCTGGGACATATCCCTAACATCATAGGTGCCATTGATGGGACCCATGTGGCTTTGGTCCCCCCCACAGGAGTGAACAGGTGTACAGGAACCGGAAGAGTTATCATTCGATGAATGTACAGATGGTATGTTTGGCAGACCAGTACATCTCGCAGGTAAACGCTATGTTCCCTGGCTCAGTGCATGACGCCTACATCCTGCGGAATAGCAGCATCCCTTATGTGATGGGTCAACTCCAGAGGCACCGTGTGTGGCTATTAGGGGACTCTGGTTACCCCAACCTGTCATGCCTATTGACCCCAGTGAGGAATCCCAGGACCAGGGCAGAGGAACGCTACAATGAGGCCCATGGGCGGACTAGGAGGGTGATCGAACGCACCTTCGGCCTCCTGAAGGCCAGGTTCAGGTGCCCCCATATGACAGGTGGTTCCATATTCTACTCACCAAGGAAGGTGTGCTAGCTCATCATCGCCTGCTCTATGCTTCACAATCTTGCTTTGCGACGCCAGGTGCCTTTTCTGCAGGAGGATGGTCCAGATGACGGTGTTGTGGCAGCTGTGGAGCCTGTGGACAGTGATGAGGAGGAAGCAGAGGAAGAAGACATTGACAACAGGGACTCTGTCATACAGCAATATTTCCAGTGACACACAGGTAAGAACAATTTTTTTACTATTACATTTACTTTCACACTTCTACCTCTATCCTGTCTTTCAATTTGAAGCAGTATTTGCTAACTGAGTGTTACATTTCCATTACGGTTTCACAGGTGTGGTTACCAACGTGTGTCATCTGCTTGCATCCTTCATGGGCTTGTGATGTGTGACATAGGTATGTTGACATTATGGGCCTGATTCTAACTTTGGAGAACGGTGTTAAACCGTCCCAAAAGTGGCGGATATACCACCTACCGTATTACGAGTTCCATAGGATATAATGGACTCGTAATACGGTAGGTGGTATATCCGCCACTTTTGGGACGGTTTAACACCGTCCTCCAAAGTTAGAATCAGGCCCTATATTTTGAACGGATTTTGTCATTGTCATAGATAATACAAATTTTCAAAATCACAGACTGACTCCAGATTGTTTTGTGGTTCAAGGGTGTTTATTGAAGTGCTAATTATTGGAGGGGGTGGCAAAATGGTGATGGGTGATGGTGGAGGAATTTCCATGGCAGAGTCCAGTCTATTAGTCTCACAGGTGCACTGCCCATATGGGCATAGGAAGTAGAGCTGGGGCAGTTCCAATCTGGACAGGGTAACAAAGTGAGACAATGGGATGACAATCAGGGTGGTCTCATTTCCTGGCGGGGGTCTTGCCATCTTGCTCTGCCCTGTTCCTGGATCTCAGGGACCCCTTGCGGGGTGGTTCTCCATCTGCAGGGGGTGGGGTGCTGGTGTGGTGGTCCTGTGGCGGGGCGTCCTGTCCACTAGCGCCGGCAGAGGTGGTGGGCAGTTCATCGTCCAGGCTAGTGTCAGGGGCCCCTTGGAGTGCCACGGTGTCCCTCATGGTATTCTGTATGTCCTTTGGCACCCCTACGATGGTGCCCAGGGCGGAGCTGATCGTTCTGAGGTCCTCCCTGAACCACAAATACTGTTCCTCCTGCATGCGCTGGGTCTCCTGAAACTTGGCCAGGACCGTAGCTATCGTCTCCTGGGAGTGGTGGTATGCTCCCATGATGGAGGAGAGGGCCTCGTGGAGAGTGGGTTCCCTTGGCCTGTCCGCCCCCTGTCGCACAGCAGCCCTCCCAGTTCCCCTGTG
The DNA here is from genome assembly GCF_031143425.1 of Pleurodeles waltl. Lineage (NCBI taxonomy): Eukaryota > Metazoa > Chordata > Amphibia > Caudata > Salamandridae > Pleurodeles > Pleurodeles waltl. Next base: position 759,017,550 of record NC_090442.1, read on the forward strand.
TTCCTGTGCCTCCGTCCCCTGGACCGTGTGCCCACTACCACTGCCCCCAGGTCCCTGTTGTTGTTGGGGTAGTGGGTTATCCTGGGTTCCCTGTAGTGGTGGACACACAGCTGATTGACGTGTCCTGGGTACGGAGGTATGGGCCCGCTGGGTGGGCGCTGTGCTGGTGTTACCAGAGGGTGGAAGGTCAGTGTTGGGTTGTGCCTGTGCGAGGGGAACCGACTGTCCTGAGGCCCACGATGGTCCGGGCTGGTCATCTGGATCCAGTTGGCCAGAGCTGCTGTCATCACTGTGGGCCTCTTCTGTGGGTGGGGTAGAGATGTCTGGACCCTCCTGTCTGGTGACGTTACGTAGTGGTCCTGCAGGGGTATAAAAGCATGATTATTGCATGTGTGTGTGTCATGGTGTGCAATGGGTGGGTGAGCTTGTACCCCAGTGCTAGCATTCCTGTGTGGTGGCTTGTGTGATGATGATTAGGGGTTGTTATGGGTATGTGCAGTGGGCATGCTTTAGTGATGGGTGTCCATGCTTTGTTGTGTCATGCAGGGCTTGGTGTTGGGATGGGTGGTTTGTGTTATTAGTAAATTAGTGAGGAGTTGGAGTGATAGGTGAGGGGGTGAGGGTGGGGGTGTGTGATAGCATGCAGGTAGGGTGGGGGATATGATAGTTAAGATTTAACTTACCAGTGTCCATTTCTCCACCGACTCCTCCGAGGCCCTCTGGATGCATAATGGTCAAGACCTGCTCCTCCCATGTTGTTAGTTGTGGGGGAGGAGGTGGGGGTCCACCGCCAGTCCGCTGAATCGCGATGTTGTGCCTGGAGACCACGGAACGCACCTTCCCCCGTAGGTCATTCCACCTCTTCCTGATGTCCTCCCGATTTCTTGGGTGCTGTCCCACTGTGTTGACCCTGTCGACTATTCTTCGCCATAGCTCCATCTTCCTAGCTATAGAGGTGTGCTGCACCTGTGATCCAAATAGCTGTGGCTCTACCCGTACGATTTCCTCCACCATAACCCTGAGCTCCTCCTCCGAAAACCTGGGGTGTCTTTGGCGTGCCATGGGGTGGTGTAGGTGATGTGTGGGGTGGTGTATGTGGTGATGAGTGTGGTGATGTGTAGTGGTGTGCGGTGTTTTGTGCGTGGATGTTGTGTGGGTGATGGTGTTGTGTGCCTCTGTGTGGTGGGGTTGTCTATTGCTGTGCTCTCTCTGTGCCACCTTCGTCTCTAATTTTGGGTCGTAGGGGTTTGTGGGTGATGTGGGTGTGTGTTTTATATTGTGTTGGGTGTGTGGGAGTGGTGTTTGTATGTGTATCAGGTGTGTGTATTTGGAATTGTCCAATGTGGCGGTGTTTTGGAGATGTGTATGTATTTTGAGCGCAGCGGTGTGTACCGCCAATGGAATACCGCGGTTGAAAGACCGCCGTGTGGATTCGTGGGTCGTAATAGCATGGGCGTGTTTCTGTTGGCGTGACGGTGGAGGATTTGTTTTCGACAGTTTATCACTGACCTTTGGTGTGGCGGACTTGTGTGGGTGTCTGAATTTCGGCGGATTCCGAGATGTGAGTCATAATAGCTGTGGCGAAATTCCGCGGCCGCAGCGGTGTATTGGCGGTCTTCTGCACGGCGGTAAGCGGCTTTTATCACCAATGTTTTAATGACCCCCTAAGACTTTATTATTTTAAAATAAAGTCTCTCCATGTTAGCCTATGGAGCCCATTCACTTCAACTAAATGTGGCTACTTTCTCTCACCAGGACTTATAAAACATATTTTATAAAGTCCTTGATTATAGTTACATTGCATCCATTTGGGGGCATTTAGGATGGGGGTGACTTATTTGTAAATATAAGGTAGGACTTTGGAAATACTTTTAAACCCAAAGTGGAACTTGAGGTTAGCTTTAACTTAAAAGCAGTCAGCAAGGATGGCCTGCTTTTAAAATGACACTGGACACCCAGCAGTGCACCTATGGGTGTAATATCTATGCTGGGATCCCTAAACCAATATGTCCTACCACATACTAGGGACTTATAGGTAGGTTGGTACAGCCAATTATAATTAGCCTAATTTGCATATACAATTTTAGTTAGGGCACAGGCCCTGGGACTGTTTAGCGTTGCCAAGGGCACCACCAGAGTCAGAAAAACACCAGTCTGAGTGAAAAATGGGGGCAAAAGAGTTGGGGGTATTCTGAAATCAGCCCAGTCTTCCCACAGTATTGACTTGGTGGGAGCTGTGACCGCTCCTGCCAAGTCAAAGCAAGCACTACGGTTCCAGCATGCGAGAGCTGTCAAACAGCTGTTGCTTACTGGAAGTGGAGGTTTCCAAGTCTGTGGGCAGGGAAACAGAGGAAAGCCCTGCTTTTGCAGACAGGGAGCTGCATCTTTCGCAGCTACCTGTGACAAAAGGAATGCTGGCTCCTGCAGGAGGAGGGGAACTGGCTGGGACTGATGGGGCCTTCAGGCTTTCCCTGTGGTTCCATTGCACACTGGGTGCCCTGTGGGTCACCCAAGACAGATGGTGGGACTCAGTGGGATGGAGTCAACGGGGCCCAGATCAGCCACAGGAGGGGGTACCTCTCCCCCCAGAAATAAAAATATATTAAGGCTGGGCTCTGGGGGATTGGGTATGTGGCACAAAAATCAGCTGGTGAGCTGTGAGGTCCCCTCCATTTGATGAAGGCTGGGCCCCGAGGGATGAGGTCCAGGGAGCTGAGATCAGCCCAGGGAGGGGGGCTGCACAGCCGCCCAATTGAATTGTAATGCGCCCCTGGAGATGGGGTCCAGGAGGCTGAAAGCAGCCATGGGAGGGGGCTGTACGGTGGTCCCTGGGGTTGTGGAGGAGGCCATTGGGCCTCCCCCACACAAATAAAGCATTTTGACCTTGGGAGGTGGTGCTCCCCAGGGCACAGGGGGCCACATGGCCCCCCTGCACATATTTTATCAATTGCCCGGGGAGGTGGTAGTCCCCAGGCCTGTGGGGGAGAGGGTCAGCCTCCCACACACAAATAAAGCATTGTGCCCTGGAGAGGTGGTGGTTCCTGCAATATCGGGGGCCGAGTGGATCCCCCGCACCACAAACATACATCTCACCGGGGGCTCCTGTGTAGCTAATTTAAACCCAAGGGCAGGGGGCCTTTTGCCCCCCCTCCTTTCTGAATGCCCCCAGGACCTAGTCCATCCAGGGGTCACATAAAACAAAAGGGCAGAAGACCGCCCTTTTAAAAAAAAAAAATCTCAAAAAGTCAGCGGATCCATGACTCTTCCAAGATTTTTCTTTTTTTTTAATGCTTTTTCGCTCTGGCGGGGTCCCTCTCAGACACTAGCACCAGAGCTAAGGGTCACGCTGCCTCTACCCTGGCCCCTTTTCTTATTTCATTACTTTTTGTTCTGAGACTCAGCTGAAGTTGAGTCCCCAATGCCTGCCAACACTTCTGTGTTGAAGTGTTGGCAGCCAATCAGATATCAGCATGGGGACAGTTGGATCCGTGGAAGATCCGCATCCCTAGATAGCTATATTTTTTAAACTCTAATTTCTCCTAAACCACTGAACGAATTTACACCAATTCACAAAAATTGTGCTTTCTGGATCAAGCGCTAGCTTTCTAGCAAATTTGGTGTAGTTCCATCTAGCGGTTCAGGCTGTGGAAGTGTTCAAACTCCCTGAGAGAAAATGAATGAGGAAAATGTGTTTTTGGACCCCCTTTTTCTCAGGCCCAATTTAACGGATCACCCTGAAACTTTCAAAACAGCAGCGGAACTTAGCAAAGCATACGTTTAAAAAAATTTGTGAAGCTTCATCAAGTGTCATGCGTCAAAGTTATTGGCAAAACAAAAAACACTCTTCCTTTGGAAACTAGGTCCTAAATATAAGAAATATAAGTACCTACTGGCAACTGCCAGCAGGATATATATACCTAGTGGTTGTTGCCACTATGTAGTTATAGTTAGGAACATGTTTCCATAGATCCATATAAAAAGCGTTTTTGACTTGCCTATGTCTTTGGCACTGTTTGAAGAATCTTCACAAAATATTTTTTTTAAAGTGTGCCAGTGATTCTGCTTGCGCATGGGAAGGTTTGGAGTGATCCGTAAAGCAGGGGACAAGAAAAAGGGGGGGAGTAAAAAGATATTTGTTCCCTTGTTAATTCCCATACGAGATATGAACACGACTACAGCCCAAACTGCTGGAAGGAATTACAGAAATTTGGCCGAAAGCTAGATTTTGTTCCGCAAAGTGTGCTTTTGGTTATTTTTGGTAAATCCATTCAGTAGTTTTTGAGCTATTTATGAGAAAATAAATGTTTATATCTAGGCCTGCGGATCCTCCTCAGTGAATTTGTGAGTGGAAGAGCTCGTGCAAGGAGCTGGAGATCCCTGAGTGGCTGCCAACACTTCAAACCAGGAAGTGTTGGCAGCCATCTTGGGTCTCGTCTTCAGCTGAGTCCCAGAAAAAAAGTGAGAAAAAAAGAAAAGGGGCCAGGGTAAGAACACCCTGTCCTCTTAGTTCTGGTGCTGGGGTCCCAGGGAAAAAAGAACTTTGTGCAAAAGAATATTTGCTGCAAATTTGCAACAAAGAGGAGAAGTTTAAAAAAACAAGCTTGGGCTCCCACGCTTGCTTTTGCAAAGCCCCCATGGGGACATGTCCCGGGGGCATGTTCAATGAAAGGAGGGGGTGCATGGGGCCCCCCTCCTAGGGCATTTTTATGCTACCTCCCAGGGGCTTTAATCAATATATCAATGTAAAGCAGGAGTCCGTGTGCCCCCCTGCATCCCTGGGTACCACCACCTCCCCAGGGCTTTAATCAGGTACAACGTGAGGGGGTTGTGCAACCCCCACACCCGCAGCCCCAGGGGCCACCACCTCCCCGGGGCTTCAATCAAATACAATGTTGGGGGCTACATGCCCCCCGCAGCCCCAGGGACCACAGCCTCCTTGAGTCTATTTTACCTTGGAGGGGGCTGCTCGGCCCCCCTCGAGGAGCCATAGATGGCCCTGTGGACCACTCCCTCCCTAGGGCTGGCTCCTGCTATGTCCTGGGGTGCCCACCCCCGGGACACAGCTGTTTGCTCTAGAAAGGCAGGAGCTTTGACATCTCCTGACAAGTCACAGCAAACACTTCACTTTCTGCAAGTGAAAGCTGTCAAACAGCTATCCCTTGCAGAAGCTGATTTTCGCATCTGTTTCCCTGCATGCAAACATAAGTGCAGGGAAACAGATGAAAACATTGCTCCTACAAGCAGGGAGCTGCTATGTAAAGTCTATGGTTACCTCACGTATCACTTCCTTGTTTGATTGGCTATGGATACAAAGAAGTGAGGAAACATGCATTGCTGTGGATCCAGAATACAAAGTTAGCGCTTTTTTAAAGCAGGTGGCAGAAGGTGCAATAACTTCAAAGTGTCAAACTAGCAAGTTATTTAACGCTAATGTTATAGTTAAGGTTTGATGTACAACAGAGAAGGGTCACTTCTGTTCTAATGGTAAAGATCTTGTACTGTCAGTAGGCTGACTGTTCCAATCCTAGTAACTTATTACAGTGTGTCTGTTTATTTTCTAGTATTTTGACGGTTAAACATTCCTAGTGATGGAAAATTGCTGTTTTTTTCCTCTCAAAATCTGTGGGTTGTATGTCATAGCTAAGTCTGAGCACTTCACAGTAAGGGGTGATTGCTGGCCTAGTGGTTAAGGTGTCAGACATACATACTACCGGTTAAGAGTTCTAGTCTAGGTGAGTCTGTGGTCATCTCTTTTCAACTATAAATATTTACGTTACATATTGAAAGGTGATCTCCCTCCTTTTAATTGACAAAAAAATTTTTTTTTTCAGTTTGTCTGGAAATATCTCATTCTAAGTATATAATTTATCAAAGTCTAAATCGGTCTCTCTCTCAACCTCTCACTTTCTCTTTCTCTCTCTCAGGGTTGGGTGGCTAGGAGGTCGGTGGTTATAGAGAGGTGGCCACAGGGTCTGGCTACAGGCCAGGGTACAGGCCGCAGGCCAACTGGCACCATGCATGACTGAAAGCCGTGCGTTGCAGTGGTAGGATTAACGTATGGCAATGAAAATTACTTTACATTAAAAAAAAACATAGAAATGCACTGAAAAAAAAAGTTACAGGGACGTTATAGATAGGTAATAGAACAAAAAAAATTGAAATTCACTTAAAAATCCCAAAGTTACAGGGATGTCATAGTTACGTTCACATTGTAAACATACAAAATCTTAGAAATTCACCTGTTATAGTTATAGTTATCTCAAGCAACTATAACTCGTGCCCCCGCCAAGCACAGATTCTTTGTGAACATTTTTTACTTCAAATATTATATTGATATTGTGAATGATGTATCAAATATATATTGAGTGCTGGAATTTGTGGGGTAATTAGCAGTGCATGGCGAGGGGGTGAGTTATAGTTAGCTTAGTTGAGCCTCAAAATGACTGCCAATACTTCCTGGTTGAAGTGTTTGTAGCCAATTAGATCTCTGCACAAGATCATCAGTATTCGCGAAGTTGTTGTGACCGTAGATAAACGAATTAGTATTTCCTTTAATTTCTCCTAAACTACTGAACAGATTTATACCAAAAAAGAAAAAGGCTCATTTGCAGACCAAGAGCTACCTTTCTGCCAAATTTGGTGTAATTCCGTCCAGTGGTTCAGGCTGCAGGCATGTCTAAAGAGTCTATGAGAAATAACATGGGAAACAGGAGCCCCTGTTTGACGGATCACCTCAAACCCTTCCATGCACAACAAGCTCACTGGACACACTTTTGTTTTAGAAAGTCAAAGTCAAAAAACGCTTTTTCTATGGAAACCAGATCCTAACTTTAAATACCTACTGGTATATATTTTGTATCTATTTTGTTTTTTTTACAAAATGTTGCATTTATTGCATTTATCATGTATTTGCATGAATGTTGACTCGTCTGACCACTGCAAAATCCATTCCAAACCACCTTATCTTGTCAACTGTTTCAAGATATCATCTGCTATAGTGTTAGACCTAAACTTCACAGCGGCTTTATGTCTCCATCATACTTTTGGAAGCTTACTATTTCTATGTCATTTGTTGTGACTGACCCAAGGCAGACAACTCACTGCTTTTCAGATTTCATTCTCTATCATTGCTCTAAATAGTTTTGGGAATATATAAATTTCCACCCTGTAGAGTAATCATTTCCTGAACTTTCATTTCATATTTAATGTAGATATTGACATACTTTCGTAATGGAATTTTGTTTTATTTTTCTTCCTTTGTGCAATTCTGTACTCATGACTAGCACTCTCAGGATCAAAGGTAATATTATTGAATCTTCATTATGATCAGCAGTTTTTACAAATTCCTCTCACAAAGTTCATATCAAGTCAAATATAAACTGTATAGCTCGGAGCGCGGAGGATCCAAATACCATGCCCATTACAGGTAAGATCTCCTCATTTATGAGTTGGCAACATATGTCTTTGAAAAAGTCATATTAGTTAAAAAACGAGGTCAACGAGGCTAAGCTGTTGTACATTTTTTCTTGCAGGAACTGAAAGCACCAGATAGAAAAATCTTGACAATAATCAAAAAGGGAAAACCAGGTAAAGAGTGCTGAGGAAACCCTTCGAAAAAAGACAATTACTTAGTAGGAAGCTTCCAAGTTAATGATATTTCTTCAATTACATCTATGTTGAAGCCAGTTCTAGCAGAACTAGTAACTGGAAGACACAGTGCAGAATAAAAACAAGCATTTACAATGCAACGAGTCTCGCGTTTGCCCATGTTAGAGTTGATCGCGTTGTAAACTCCTAACCCGACTTTTCACCTATCGGACAAAAGTGCATTTATGTACGAAACCCGAAAAAGTGAAATGAACTATGTAAAGTGCTCGACTTCTGCCAAGCAAGATCGCGCTCGTACATTAGAGAAAAAGAAGTCCACGAGCCCAATGGAAAACAGCGAGCCTCGCATGTTTTCTGTACTTGGTCGCTGCGCTCGAGGAGGGCTAGCCACCGGAAAAGGCATGACGTATGCGTGCCTTCGACTAATGAAGGCAAGCAGATTTTATTAGGCAAGCCCACGAACCAATAAAAAACACTGACGTGAAGTTGACAGGGCTCTGAGCCCTTTTCTAAATACTAAAGCGTCTCGCTGCGATACGCATGCACGAGCGCATGCAACGCAGGCTCGACCCTAACAACGCCTCAACGGACGTCTGCAGCTGAAGTACCGACTCTCTTTCTCTCTCTCTCTCATACACACATCTCATTCCCCTTCACACTTCTGGGAAATTTGCAACTACTGTTTATCTAAAATGGTTGTGATGAGCGGTCTGGGAAGGAACTAGGAGTCAGCACCTTGCAGATCCATTTCATTGCCATAGGATCAAGTACAGTAAGTTAGTTCACAGAGTTTCACAGTAGAGATATTGGGTTCAGGTAAAAGGTGTTGCAATGTTGTTGACAGATATATTTGTTCTCCAGCTTTCAGGAATATCAGTGTTCTACTCCCACACAGAAAGTCTAAAATATGGAGGTACTGAGAAGGTTTATCAATGCCATTGAATGTAGTATCTGAAAGGATACTAAAATATTTATCTTGGTTCAGTTGCACGCTGCCACTTTTAGATGTCAATGACCAGCATAGTGACAGGATAAAGAAACAATATTCAGTGTCAGTTTTGCCTTTCATATAATTTCCCTTTCAACAAGTCTATGGTTACCTCTCATATCACTTCTGTGTGTGATTGGCTACGGATACAAAGAAGGGAGGAAACATACATTGCTGCTGTTGGATCCAGAATACAAAGTTAGCGCTTTTTGACAGCAGGTGACAGAAGGAGCCAGGTGTAAAAAACAGTCTTTTGGTTGAAAACACACTGGGATTTGTGACTGAAAAACTGCATTTAGCAAGGTACAAAACCCATTTTAGGGCTCAGTAATGTTTTATGACATCTAAAAGTGGGTTAAGAAATGGATACGAAATCCCTGTTTGAAAGGGGCATGTTGTAGGTGTCCTTTGCATGGTTAGAACAGGAAAAAAGTCATAAACCACAGAAAAGTTACCGGCCCCCCATGTTCGTGTGATTACCCATTTGCAAAATGGAAGAGGATCCACGGGGACCACTTCTCCTTTGTAAATGTTGAAAATAAAGTTTGTTTGGAAGTAGCCAGTGGTCTCTTGTACCACTACAAATTCTCAATAACCATGAAAAATGTAAACTTTCCTTTTTAGACAAAACACGGTTTCCTTAAAGCAAAACAAGCAGCATTTAAAAAAAAGATTTACTTTATTGAAATGTGATCACAAATATTATGGTCTGCTGACCCCTGCAGGCCTCCATCCCTGTGATGGCAATCAATCATAGTAAGTCACAGTTTGGGATTTACTTCATTAATATTCATGATGTATGTTAGATACCAACCAATTATGATTTCGATATATAAGAACCAACATATTACTACCTACGTTGGCTCTTAAAAATATTAACTGGTCACAAAATCATTGGTCATAATTTGCGACCAGTATTTTGTGACCCAATATTCATACATCTGGGCCATAAACCTTTATCTTTATGAGGGAGTGCACATAGGAGTTGGTGGGTTTAATTGTGTTATTATTGTAAGGAATGTGCAAAAGAGTAGCAATTAAGATAAATCCCAAAATATTTCAAAGTAGGAAAGTGCAATGTTGTGAACACATCCAATTTAAGTGATGGGTAAATGTTTTGTTTGGAGTGATTGGAAGGAACTCTCTTGTTAACGCAATTCCCATAAGCACACAGTCAGAAATACCAGCTTTGAGTTAATCAAGGCAGGTGGGAAGGGTGGAGAGGTGATGCAGATATAATGTTTTTAGCATGGGTTGGTGTTATCGGATATTGTTAGACAGCAATTCCAGCCCTCTTGAATAGTGAACTTGGAGGCTCAAGCTAGAGGTTGAACAAGGTAGGAGCTAGAATAAAATAAAATACTGAGGAATGTCATGCAGCCTTACACCCTGTCCTGATATGTGCTCCCAGATCCTCACCAATGGTTGTTTATTCATCAGAAAACAGGTGAACAAGTTCATGACTTGGTCAAAGACACCCGAGCTGTGTTCCTGGGTCTTAATTGGCCTTAGTTGGGCACAGCCAAGTGGTCAGGACGTATTAGAAGAGGAGTCAACATTACCCAAACGGAAATGACAGAACAGTGATATGTCTGGAAAAGTGCAGTACTGAATGTTATGTTATGAGGATTAGTATAGAAAAATTATCATCCAAAGGGGTGTCCTGGTGCTATGATTGCTTTGGTAAGTATTTGGCGATTACAGCAATCAAGGTATTTCCACAAAGATCTCAGGTCAAAGGCACTTCCATTTGCTGAGTCATATAATCAGAAACTGGTTCTTAGGAAACTGACAACAATGCAACAGACCTGGTTCATTGACTAACAATCCTTCTGATAGTGATTAGTAAACCTGTCACTATGACTTCCAACAGTTCAGGCTCCTACACACCATGGCTCTCATTATGACCCTGGCGGTCTTAAGACCCCCTCTCTGTCTGTCTGTGCAAACACAATGCTATGGTGAACCACAGTGCCCAGTTTAATATTTTTTGTTCCTTTGATCCTGTAGCGGTAGATCTCCCACAATGCTTAAGAACAATATCTACATTGCTTGGGGCAGTAAAATAGTCTGATAACATTGTGTTGAGCATCCTGTGACACTGTATAGTCCTATCCAGTGGAAATTCAACGTACGCAATGCAAAACACTACAGGGCATACTTACAAGCCCGATGAGCCGCTGGTGCATCACTTTTTGTGACGCAACAGCGGCGGATGGTGCAGGCCAATACTACAAGGTCACACAATGCAACTTTGCATGTTTTTTCATTGCCCTGTGGATGGCGTAAGGCAACAAAGCACAAGTCGCTGCATTCTGCAGCACACAGAGAAAGTGGAAAATGCCTCTATGGATTGTTTTTGTGCAGAAAGGTGAGTCCCTTCCTGCACAAAAACAATCCAAAGGTGTCTCTTCCTGCACAAAAACAATCCTGCTAACAATGCAGACACCCTTGCACCATGGTTCAAGGGTACTGTGTTGGCTCTAGGCAGCAATTTGTGCACCAGCAAAGTGGGAAAGGACAGAAATGCACTGTATCTTGTAAATAAGGTGCATTTCTGCCCAATCCATGTGGCACAGGGCAGCGCATCAAGTTCATTTGCTGCACTGCCCTCGTCTGTAAATATGCTCCTACATTTGAGAGATGCATGATTCACATGTTATGAAATAACCTTGCTTGTTACTTCTACTACCTATGTAACAAGGTGCAGAGTTTTGTATTTTTCCTCGTTCTTGTTATTGCCTTCCCAGCAAGATAATGAAGAAGATCGTGATTGTGTACAGGTGTCAGAATTGTGCACAAAATCGTTTTGAGACATTAAAGACAGACCAATGGAACTTTGTTCTAATGTGTTCTTTGTAGATGGAGAGAGGCCGTGTAGAAACCTTGAGGACTGCATATTCCGTGTGCACAACTGAAAGAACAATTTAAGCTTATTCTTTAGAAAATGTACAGTAAGCATAAGTTGCAGAATTGGTTGCTCTCATTTTTGGGGGAAAAATGTAAATGCAACAAATTATATGTATTCTTGTTATGGGTTTGCTGTGGTGCATGATTATGGCCAGCTTTGGCTTCAGAGAAGATTTTTTACATCAAATTGTACTGCAATATGCAATGGCCCGAGTGTTCGACCTGTTGCGATCTCGCTGAATGTCATCTCAGAGGGTTGTTGTGAAATGTGCAGCACATCGGGGACGGTCTGACGAAGTATCAATAGGAAATGATGTAGTGGGTGTGGTGGTCAGGTTCCATTCACTAAATGCATTTGCTGCACACTGCTTTAATTGCAGTATTGACCATCCCTAGTGTGCCTGCAAATACAACGGAAGAGGTCACGAGAATTCAGGAAGATACAGGACACCAATGAAAGCAGGAATGAGAACAAAAGGTTTGCAAGATAAATGAAAAAGGGACGTAGGTAAATCCAGAAAAAGAGATGTTTGCCGAAGTCGTTGTTGCCTCAACCGGCCAAATTGTTTCACAGACCTACCCATTCGGGAAGAGATGCTGGCACTGCTAGATTTCAGAAATATGACGATACAAGCATTTGCAAAAATGTGCCGAAGACTATTGCTCACAGTGTTTGATTTCCAGAAAAACAATGTGGGGAGAGGAGTTGTGATTATGAAGAGTCATTCCCCTTTAGCTTACAAACCATTTTTAAGGCTGCAGATTGACTTTACAGAGATGCCACCATGTGGAGGATAGAGACATGTTTTAACAGTGATCTACATATACTGTAGATAGGTAGAGGCCTATCCATTATGCAGGTGCAATGCTATGACTGTGACAACACAGTTTCTTCAAGTACTGATCCAGCAGTATTGGGATACTAATGTACATAGAAAGTGATGAGTGTGGCCACTGAAATCGTGAAACTAATATGTGAGGCTGTTATTATCACACAGACTCCATTTTGTGGATCACCCTCCTTTGGGCATTGTGGAGTGCTTAAATGGTATCATGAAAAACAAACTAGCAAAGATATGTGCACCCACCTCTCTGAAATGTCATGATGCCCTGCCTCTAGTGCTAGTGAGTCTCCATTGCACACTGAAAAAGAAAACAAGTTTATCTTTCATGACATTTTGATGGGGGAGCCAGTGAGAATTATTGGCATGCCCAGAACTGCATCACTGTCAATAACTAAAGATTTGATCATGGACTATTGATAAGGACTGTTTGATATGGAACGTTATGTCTCACCAGGTTCAGAAAGCAGCCCCAATTCTAGGGCAGAACCATGTCCACGAGTGTTGCTTACAATCTCACTGGAGGTACCCTATCAAGCCCTGCTGGTGACTAACACTGTTGTGAAATGTGAAAGCTGCCAACACGTGTCACCACCAAAAAAAGTGAGACCACCAGAGGACAGTGGCAAAGACCCCGGGACACCGATGGTGAACTACCCCAGTCGGTGGTCACTGCCAAAACTGACAAACCTTAAAGTGGCCTATTCACAAGCAGCCAAAAACAGGATGCTTAAGCGAATCATTGAAGAAAGTAATCAGATTGTTCTGTTTCATATAGGGGCTGTTTCCACCACCTGTACAGTTGTAATGATCCTGGCATTGCTGATGCAAATGATCCACCCAGTAACAAATCCTCCACCCTAACAATACTCTAAAAGATCAAAGAAAATGATGAAGTAGAAAGAGATTCCCCTTCTCAAAATGAGTACTACGAAAACATATATGCAGTTAATCCAAACTTACTGCTCGATCATGAACATTTCTGTCTGCTCTTTTTGTACTCACATGCCAATCGCTTTGCCCGAAGGAGTCCTATATGCATAAAGACCACTTTCTTTTTAATTAACATGTGTTACTTACCTCTTGTTGCTCGCACACGGGTACCCAGAGCATACTGGACAGAATCAAGAATTTAGAGGGTTGGATGAGTTGGATGAAAAAACAAAAGAAAGACATTTTTCAACGGTACACAATATTTTTGTGTACAGTATTCTTACATACAGTCATGAGGGGACAGGCTTGCCAGACTACCCGTAATTCAAATAGAAAAAACGCAAATGTGCCAGTGGGCAGCACTGAACTAGTGAATTGGCAGGTTAGGAACAGGACTTGCAGGTCCTAGGGATGATAAGAGGTTTGCAGAAGTAAAGTGACCATTAAGCCAAGTTGGGGACCACCAAGTCCTGAGATGGAAAAAGTCCATGTGACAGGAGATGTTGGACAGGGGAGGTTGTGACAGAGTCTAGTGAATGGCCTTGTGTTTATGGGTGAGGTGAGGAATTACAGAAAATGTTTTTTTTTATTCTTAGGGATATATATACTAATGATTAACATGGATTATTTTGTTCTGTCCTGCCTCAGCAATACAGTGACCTTTTATCAACAGTAAAGTGAGTCTATTTTCCATATTGCACAATGGGACCCTACCGAGAGGAGAGGCAGCCTTCCTTGCCACCTGAATGAAAAAGAGGGATGGTGGACGGGAGCAGGCAGATAAGTCATTGAGAGCATATTGAATGAATAGCCAAGAGGTGAAATAAGAGGCCAGTAAGACACTGGGCATGAGAGATGAGATGCCCAACACCCTTTCATCCTATTTGGGTAATGTTGGAGAGGTTAATATTGTTGGGCAGGATACCATAGGGATGGTATCTGTCTGCAAAAGTATACTATGATTTCGGATTAGTCACATGAGGTAGGGGTGTTTAAGTTGCCATGAGAAGAAAAGTTAGGTTAAACATTGTAGGAAATGTAACTATTTTGCTGAGGGCCGGAAAAATACAAAGCGAGTTTGGAAATACAGCAAGCCTGCTCCAGTGAGTGGGCAAACGGCCTTGGGGTATGATAGGCCGAGGTGAGAAAAAGACCTGTAGGTCAGTAATAATCAATGGTCCAGGAAGCAGCCAGCCTGAGCTGAGGAACAGTTGGTACTAGTGCGAAAAAGACTGAAGATCAGTATAAAGTAGCTGGTAGACCCAATAAGGACCAGAGAGGCCATGACAAGGAAGAAAGTCCACGAAACTGGATATGCTGATCAAGGGAGGATTGTTTGCAAAAATACGGGTTGGGGGATTGATATATTTCAGGGGTTGGGTGAGAAGATAGAGAAAATTATACATTATTTTGATACCTAGGAATTTAGACTCTTCTATAAGACTGAGGATGTGATTTTGAGAGGTATTTTCCACTGGGGTAAAGCACGACCTTTCATCAACAGTAAAATGTGTCTGTGGCTCCTTTGCCATATTCCCCTAACTTGACAACAATAAGAGTTGCAAGGAACACCTTGAAAGACAATCCCCTGGAGGAACCATAACACAAAGAAAGCAGCATGGTTTAACAATGAGGCTCACTCGGTCTTTGAGTGGGACAGGCTCCCGCCACCGTGTGCCGCCCTGCGGCCCTTCCGTCAGTAGACTGTGTGAGCTGGAGCCGGGCCCTGGGGGTGTGGGCGTTGAGGGCGTGCTACAGGAACTGTTCAATACATCCTCAATATCTCACTGCCCATACCACCTGCTTATCTTAATTAGTAATGAATATTCATGAGCGTTCTGCATGTTAACTAAAAGAGTGCATCAAAAAACTGCTGCAATACTAACAGGGACATTAACATTATTCGCTTTTTGCATGCCAATGTTCCCATAAACTATAGAAACCCGTTGCACTGCCAGAGTTGTGCGGGTTATTTCATGGGGAATTTCATTCATCTGGACAGAAGTTCTAATTTTAGATGCATGAGGCTAGGCAGTGCTGCCTAATTGTAGATATTCATGAAGCCGTTGAGCACTCATTTACATGAGTGATGAAGATGTGGCTGCCAGTAGTGCAGAATTCCTGCCATTCAGTTGTTTAGCACACTTTACTGCATCACTCCCATGGTACTGCAGATGATTTTCAACGTTTATATACCAGACTGTACACACTGTGATAATGTAATTACATGGTGGCTATTTCTGGGACACACTATGTGCATTGTCTTTACATTTAATATACTTTAAATCTCAGAATCGTATACTATTGCTGGGGATCTGACACACTTCAGTCCCATGTAGTGTGTTACTGTTACGATTTAGCACACTATAGTGCAGTTTTCTGTTATAAAGGTGCATACGCCATCTACATTACAATGAATGACCTTTACTATGTCAACTTCATCTCCTCACCAACTGTTCACCCAGCACCTCTACATACCTCGATTGGAGTGCACAAAAAGTTGTGCTTGAGTAGGTGGTCAAGGGTTATTTTTACACTCAGATGAACAAGCATTTTCCACTGGGTTTGTGCCACAAAACTGAGGCAAAGCTGTGCAAAATGTTGTTTTTATTTATTTGCTTGAAAGTATTGTAAAACAGCCCAAAAAGATGCTTTGCATTCCTCTGCGTTAAAGGGGTGTGCGATGAATGGTACAAGGCAACCACCCATGTTTTTTGACACAAAACCCTACCTACTTGCAATACTTAACTGGGTTTTACACCAATAACTAGCACCACTTGAAAGTCGGCATTCAAAAAAGAGAAATGTATTTATTTCTACTAACTTTTCCCACTTTACATGTGTGCTGCACTGTACAGCACACAAAGTGGGAAAAGTTTTAAAGTTTCTGTAGTATTTTGTACTGGAAGAACACTATTCCAGTAGAAAACCTAGGTTTGAATCAAGCAGACAGGTTTGCACTATGATGCAAAGGTGTGTGTGGGGAACTCAGCAGTCCAATTGTTTGTCATTGTTAAGGAGAGAGCAGGACAGTGCCAAATATTTGTAGATATGGCCCATTCCTGCACTCCCCCTCTCACATATTGCAGCACAAAAAGTTTGGCTGCAGCACTGCTCTGTGTGAAGGATTTGTTATTCTGGACCTTATAGTCAGGAAAGGAGATAGGCTTAAAGTTAAAATGCTGGTAAGAGACGGACTCTGGGTAGGGGTAGAAGAAAAAAATATTTAGGGTCAGGGTGAGGGATCTACTTAGGAGTAACATAGTAGATAAGGACTGGGAAAATGATTAGCTAAGTGTTGAGGTAAAGGTTACAGTAAGGGTTGGGGGTAAGAGCGAATCAAACAATTAAGGCCCATATTTATACTTTTTAGCGCCGCATTTGCGTCAAACTTACAAATACAATTATATTTTGTAAGTTTGCGCCACTTTTGCCTAAAAAAATAAGGCAAATGTGGTGCTAAAAAAGTGTAAATATAAAGTGTCCGCAACCACCAGGGAGCTCCCATTGGAGGAGATATCAGAGTAGGTACTGTCCCCTCCAGTCTCCGTCGTAGTGCTCCCCTCGCCCTCCGTCCCACTGGTGCCCTCAGCGTTGGTGGACTCTGCCTCCAGGGTTCTGTGGGATACAGCTCCCTCTGTCACCGGTGTCTCTGCTCCTCCACCAGATGATGCTAATGCACATAAGGACAGGATGACAAAACAAGAAAAGTGGAAGAGAGACAAAGGATAAACAGGGTCAATGACTGCACCAACACCACTGTTGGCATACACAGCACCCTCACACACAGCGAACATGCCTACACTATGCATGGCACTACCAGTGAAATGGCTAGTCACCAAGGAATAAGGAGGGTCACACACCGCCAACTGCAGCACACCTGGGACCCACGCAGCCCTGCCCAAGAGTGAATACTAACAAGCTCGGTAAGCAGTATTTTCCATTCAAACCCTTAGCCACAAGAGGACCTACGCTGCTATGTCATGGCTGGCCTAGGGGCACCCAAGGACACACAACCACCATCCGGATACCACCACACCAGCCGTAAGTTGTAATGATAGCCACTGTACTCACCCTCTTGTGGCTGCTGTGATGCCCTCAAGCGCCCATCCAGCTCAGGGTAGGCCACCACCAGTATGCGGGCCATCAGGGGGTTAGGTTCCGATGGGCATCCCTTCCTCGCTGGGATGCCGTCCCCAGCGGGGCCTCTGCCGTCTTTTGTGCCCAGCGTCTCAGGTCCTCCCACCGTTTCCGACAGTGGGTGCTCCACCTGCTATAGACCCCTGGGTCCACACGTCCTTGACGATGGCATGTCATATTCCGTTCTTTTGATTGGCGCTGACCTGCAGAGACAATACAGACAGGAGAACACCATTAGACAAACAGTCCAGTCTGTCACACAAATGGCCCACCATACCCGTTTGCATCACCATTGGCACACACATAGCCCAGCCCACATCATGTACACCACGAAGGGGACATCCACCCACCCGCTTACACGAGGCCTTCACTCACAACTCCAAGCCTTCACACTACATGCATCGTGCACAAGGTGTACTACCTGTTGGAGGCCCATACAGCAGTCCGTACTGGGGTAGGACCCCATCCACCAGTCACTCCAACTCCTCAGAAGTGAAGGCTGGGGCCCTTTCCCCGGTTACACGGGCCATGGTAGGTTCCAGACACAGGTCACAGCAGCATATGTAGTGTAGGTCCTTTCCTATGGAAGGTCTGGAAACAAGTGAGGAATCAGATAGAAAATGGCGGTCACGTCCGCGGTGGTGCATACTGTCACCACCGGCGTAGATCACCATTGGCCACTGTACCTCATAGGGCCCAATATTAACCAATGAGGAATTGCACAGCGGTTCACAACCTCCTGCTGCCACTGCGCACAATGTTGGCAGCATTACCTCACTTCCACCTGTCCCTACACACAAGACAGGCGGTCGCCATTTCAGGGGGGTTGAACAGGCCTATCGATTATTGATGCGTCAAAGGATACATAGACACATACTTCACTAATTACACTGTAGCATAACATGTTTGCACATTGCGGACTGCTGTTGTGGCTCCATTGTTCAGTTTGTGACAGCCTACTCACTCTTGTGTCCCTTAGATACCTACTGCTGTGGATGAATAGGAGATGGAGACATATCCTGTGTACAGACTCCTGGTGGACTTTGCTATACTGGAGGACAGGCACATAATACTCAACTATAGGCTGGACAGGGCCACAATCACAGAGCTGTGTGCCCAATTGGAGCCTGACCTGATATCTGCTATCCGTCACCCCACTGAGATCCCTCCTCTTGTTCAAGTGCTATCAGTTCTCCATTTCCTGGCAACTGGTTCTTTCCGAGTGACAGTGGGCTTGGCAGCAGGAATGTCATAGCCAATGTTCTCAAAAGTGCTGACAAGAGTGTTGTCTGCCCTGATAAAACACATGTGAAGCTACATTGTTTCCCCCCAGGTTGAGGATTTGGCCACTGTAAAGGCCAGATTCTATGCAATGGAACATATCCCCAATATAATTGGTACGATTAACGGAACACATATTGCATTTGTGCCCCCCCCCCACCAGAATGAACAGGTGTTCAGGAATCGTAAGAGTTTCCACTCCATGAATGTGTAAATGATGTGCTTGGCGGAGCAGTAAGTCAATTCTAAGTATCCAGGGTCGGTGCATGATGCGTTTGTCCTGAGGAATAGCAGCATCGCAAATGTGATGGCCCAACTACAGAGGCACAGGGTGTGGCTAATAGGTGAGCCCTGGTTCCCACCCAGTATATGTTGGTGTATGCCTATGGTGTTGGCCATATAGGATAGTGTGTGGCTAAATGTTTTCCCTCAATATTTGCAGGTGACTCTGGTTACCCAAACCTATCATGGCTGCTGAACCCTGTGAGGAATGCCAGGACAAGGGCAGAAGAAAATTATAATGAGGCACATGGGTGAACCAGAAGGATCATTGAAGGACCTTTGGTCTCCTGAAGGCCAGGTTCTAGTGCCTCCATCTAACAGGTGGATCCCTGTCCTACTCACCCAAGAAGGTCTGCCA